>NC_057866.1:49915972-50227222 GCF_019393635.1 Dromiciops gliroides | reverse complement strand
ACGTTGGCTCAGATGGCCTCTAAGCTTTCCTCCAACCCTAAATCCATGATTTTGTGAAATACCCAGCCATCCTGTCTTGATAGCTCAGAGGTTGAAAGAACACTCAATCAGAGTCATGCCCTTCTTGAGGTATCCAAAAGATCCCCAGTGGGAGTTCTAGGTGTGAGTCCAACCTGAAAGGGAAATCATAAAGCCCCAATAGTCCAGCTTGAGAATCAAGCCTTAAATATTCCAAGTGTGATTCCCATCTGGGAAGTCTCTGCACTGGGGAGGAGCAGTGTTTTCAATAGGGGACCATTTGCCAGCAGTTGCTTGCTGCCTATTGCATGAGCTAACTAGAGAGGGGGGGCTTTCTTGTTAGGAAGGTAGACCCCTGGTTTCTGCCTCATTCACTTGTTTCATACTGCCCCCGGGGCTGCAATTTGAGGAGGAAATCCCTGGAGCTCTCAAGAGAAGCTGAAATAGGAAGTTCATTTTCAAATTATGCCTGTATCTCAAGGGGAATCATTCGTCTGAAAGTTGTCAGGGAGTCAAGAGAAGAATAAAATATGTAGCTATAGGGTGTCCTCAAACAAGTCAGAAAGCTGTTGTGAGCAAAGAAAAGTAGTAACAACAGTCATTCTTGACTCAAAACACTTTGCATCTATCCTGTGTGTGTGTGTGTGTGTGTGTGTGTGTGTGTGTGTGTGTGTGTGTGTGTGTATGGGTGGGTGGTGTGAAGGGGACTGCTGTGTGACATTATTATTCATTCAACCCTTATCTACCCTTGCAGAGGCTGCTGAATCTAAGTATGGAAATGTAGTGGTTGTTAAAACCAGTGGCATTGATTTTACTCTCTCTCCTTATTACTACATTATTACATCTTCTTTCTTCCCAACCCCCATCCTCTTGTCCCTTTCGCCAGTTAGTGTAGTAAACCTTGGTTGATATTATTTGGACATTCCTGCCAAATGCTAATAATTAAGATTTCTCCTTTTTTGTTCCATCAGAAGTGTGAGGATGTCAACTTCCCAGAGATATAGTCTGGTTTAGCATAGCCCAGCTTTTCAGATTTCAAAAATAAAAGTAATCTTTACCTTTGGGAAATAATTGTCATATTCTCTCAGCCATACTTCTTTCTCCCTATGCCTCTGTCCCTCCTTCTATCCCCCCTTCATTCTCCCTTCCTGTGGGTAGTAGCTACTTATATTTACATTATGTCTTTCAACCAGTCATCTCTTACTCATGGGTAAATAGATCTACACACATACAAATAGGTATATATGTGCATATATACATATACACAGATCCTATATGCACATGTATCTGTGCATATACACATCCTTCATATAACTGACACATAATTCTCTGTCTGCAAAGTGCTGCTTTACATAATTATCTCATGTGATTCTTTACTAGCCAATAAAGCAAAAGGAGATGTGATCATAAGATAGCTGTGGCCTTTATAAGAAAGGAAGCTCTGGCCCCTATTCCAGCATAACTACAGAAAAATCAGCTCAGCTTTCCCTCATAGTCCACATCTAGGCCTCCTGAGTCTCAGGCTCTGGAAGTTCTGTGTTTTTTTAAAGGACTACCTCCTCACAAAGGGATGCATCTTGGCCATGCTCTGTAGTGAAAGGGGATCAGCAGATGCTGTAACTCAGTGGTCTCCCAATACATGGAGTCTGTTGGCTTCATGAGGAGGATGAAGAAAACAAGACAATGAGGGTGAAAGAGAATGGGGAAAGGAGAGATAAGAAAGAAAGTGTTGCCTATGTTGGCAAGTTGGGGGGGGGGGTGACTAATTGTCTCAGGTGTTACTGGGTGACTGTGTGGGTGGCTGAATCATCAATGAAAAGTCTGAGTGAGCTAAAGAGAAACAACCAAGCAATGGTTACCATCCACCTCTGAATAACAAAAGCTCTTTAAAGTTTGCAAAGCACTTTCCTCACATGGATACTATGAGGTGAGTAGTATATATATAGTAATAGCCCCACTTTGCAGATAAGGAAGTTGAGTTTAATGAGGTCAATTGACTTGCCTGGGTTCACATAGCCAGTGTTAGGGTCAGAATTTGAAAGCAGGCCTATTGATTCTTTTACTTTACGTGATGCCTCCATAAGAAATCAAACAGGATCATGGATTTAAAACTGGAAGGGAACTCAGCGGCCATCTAGACAACCTGTCTTGCTTTATAGATAAGAAAATTGAGGCACCAAGAGGTTAAAGTGCTTGCCCAAGTCACCTGAGCAGTAAGCAAGTGGCAATGGTGGGATTTGAACTTGGATCTTCTGACTCCAAATCCATTGCTCCCATACTACTTTCAGGCTCTATAAATGACTTGCCGCAGATAATGTAACCAGTAGATAAGCACTGTCACCCCCATTTTATAACTAAGGAAACTAAGCTTAGAGAGTATGGGTCTTTTGTTCAAAGCCAACAGATAAAAAGAGGAAAGGAGAAAAATTTTAACCCTTCTCCTCCCTGAGACTATCTCTACACCTGCTGTGCTATAGTTTAGAAGGGTCCGATTAATTTAGATTTTGTGTCTTCTGGTAAAGAATGATTTCTTTAGGAAGAGCAGATATTTAAGAAGGCAGCTAGCTTTGTAGCAGGTAGGTAGTTCAGTGGATAGAGCACCGACCCTAGAATCAGGAGGACCTGAGTTCAAATTAGGCTTCAAACACTTACAAGCTGTGTGACCACAGGCAAGTCACTTAACCCCAATTGCCTTCCCCCCTCAAAAAAGCACAGCTTGGTATAATGAGAAAAAAAGCACTAAATCAGAAGCCATCAAAGTTATCTCTGAATACTGACACCACTACTTACCTTTGTCAACTGACAAGTCATTTCACTGAATTCCTTACTGAACTGCTTCTGACTCCCCAGATGTTTCCACCATGTCTCAACTGCCTTCTTTCCCTGGAAGTTTGCTGATCTCTGGTGGCCTTTTCACCCTCAGCTCAGTGGTCCCCTTCTCCTATTGGTGAATTCCTCTGGGGGCATCCGTTTTGAGGAAAGACCCAGGCCGACCATCCTTCCTTCCCTTCCCAGCTTGGCTTCTGGCTCTCCAGACTTCTTTCTCCAACCATGCCACAATGCCTGCATTTCCCCTGTTTCCAACACATACTTTTCAGTTGTTCCCTTTAATATGTTGCCTTCCCTCGTTAGAAGTCAGTTTCTGGAAGGCAGGGACTATCTTTCTTTCATTTCTCTTTGTATACCCAGCACTTCACACAGTACCTCACATAGTGAGTGCTTGCTTAATAAATGTTTGAGAACCTTTTCAGACTCGATTCTCTCATTTGCAAAATGAATGGAGCTAGACTAGACAGCAATCCAAGGTCCCCGCCATCTCTAGAATTATGATTCTATGATATCTAAATTACTAAATCTAAATCCTATGAATGTACTCAAAAAAAAACTCTGAGTATCATTCTGACCTAAGAATATTCTTCCTGGCATACCAGACAATAAGGAAATAACCTTAGCCACCATGGATCAAGAAGCTAAAAGACAAGTCAAAGTAATTACTTTGAGCACAGGTATCTTTTCCCTCATGTTGGTTTGGTTATTAAACCTTTTGCACTGACATAATTTCTAGCCCCCCCCCATAGGCTGCACCTAAAGTACCAACTCTTTCCATTGGTTTTGGGGGATTCTGTATCAGAGACAGCAGCAACTGTTCTTCTTGTTCATTTACCTGAGGGCTCCCTTCTCTGAGCCAGTTCAGACATATCAGGATTACCTACTAAGGAAATACCTACCTGCAAACTTCTCAAAATGAGTATGAGCACAGTCCAAATGAGTTGTATCCTCTGGTGCCGTTTGACTAGCACTTACCAGTCACTCTCAGTCTCCGACTTCTGGCTTCCAAGATGGTGGAAGAATAAGATGAATATGTGAGCCACCCATCTTTTCATCCATCCATCGAGCTTCCCATCCACTTTTTACCCAGCTCCTGAGACCAGCACCACTGGACAGTGGTTCAATCCCTGGGGAGGAAAAGTTGCAGCCCTGGTGAAAAGTGGTACCTCTGAACCTATGGGTGGTGAGATAGAAATTGTTCAGGAGCCAAGTGACTGACCAAGGTCTTGGAAGGGCCTTCTCCCAATGCAGAAGTCGATTTGGAATAGCCTGAAAGCCAAGCTAACCAAAGGACTAAGACTTGATTGGCAGTGTCCTAGGGATGGGGAAAAGGTCAGCCTTTGCCACTAGTTCTGGCACATACTTCCCAAGGTTGTTAAAAGGATCAAAATGCAATAATATTTGTAAAGCACTTTGCAGACTTCAAAGCACTATGCAAATGTTAGCTACGATTGCATATGAAACTTTGTGCCTCCATCATGGAACCTCAGTTTTCTCTTCCATAAAATGATGGGGTTGGAACAAATGAACAATAAAATCCTTATCGACTGTTTCAGCTCTTTGGGGATGCATAACCCATTCCTATGATTTGTGATATTGTTGGATTTTTTTATTTAAATCTTAACTCTAGAATTGCAACCTGTTGAGATACGTTGGATGTTTCCAACGATGTAGCTGTCTCCTTAGAGAGCAGAGTCAGGAAAAATACCGGGTCAGTGGCAGAAGAAAAGAAATATATCTTAGTTTACCCCCATCTACCCAATGCACCTATCCAAAAGGCTTCTTGGGCCACTTAGAAATATTGACAATAATATGTATCGTGAGATTCAGTTTCCCCCCATTTTGTTTATGTGTTTCATGGACTAGCTGCTCTAGTGATAGTCAGCCAGTGGTCCTGAACATGCAGGAACACAAGAATCATGAAGAATGCATGGCCAGCTATTCATTTGCACCTTTCAGCCTATAATTTAGTATGAGTTTGTAAGGTAATGTGAAAACCACATCTATTTTGTTTTTATATAAACTGACAGTGTGAAAAGAAGCTTTAGTTCTATAGCATTGAAATAACATAAATCATTTGCACACAAGTAGAGGAGAATTGGAATGGGCTGATATAATGCTGATCCCTGGTCACCTTTACAAAGTGCTTTTCTTACAACCCTTTTGTGAGATAAGTAGGGCCTAAATTATCATTCCTGTCTCACCCACCCATGCTAAATGGTTTCTAGCAGGTCACAGGGTTAGTAAATGGCCACCAGTGAAAACCAGGGCTTCAGATTTCAAATATGCTTTCTCTGCTATACCATAAATGTCTGTCAGCTGTTCTCTCAAACATCCCCTCCCCCCAACCTCTCCACAAGGGCAGGGACCCTGTTTCTTTATGCTTCTGTACTCCCAATCTCCTCTACAATCTTAACCTAATGCCATGCCCAGGTGACCCTGGGGTTCTTGAAGGTTATGGCAATAACCTCTCTTCTCTTCCCTTCCCTTCCCCTCTATTCTCCTAACATCCCTTCCCTCCGTTCTCCTTCTCTCTGGTCCCTTCTTCTTTCCTCCTCTTCCTGTGGGCAGTTTTATTGCCATGGCTTATATTTTGATGATGAAGGTTGTTGTGGGGTTCTGCTGCTGCACGGATAGCGACGAATGTTGAGCTCTTTATGTTACCTTTCATAATGTGTTATATGCCTAACATGGCACAGTAGAGACAAGACTGTATGGTAAATAGAGCCTGGAGTTTCAATTAGGAAGTTCAAATCACTCCTCAGAAATTTGCAAGCTGGGTGACCCCAGGTAAATCACTTAACCTCTCTGTGCCTTTACTCATCTATAAAATGAGGGGGTTGATTGTTGTTGGATTTGCCATTCTGGAGAAAAATTTGGAACTATGCCCACAGGGCTATAGAACTGTGCATACCCTTTGATCCAGCAATACCAGTGCTAGGTTTATATCCCAAAGATGTCCCCCCAAAAAAGAAAAAGGCCTATTTGTACAAAAATATTTCTAGAAGCTCTTTTTGTAGTGACTAAGGATTGAAAATCAAAGGAATGCCCATCAATTGGGGAATGGCTAAACAAACTGTGATATATGATTTTGATGACATATTATTGTGTCGTAAGAAATGACAAACAGGACAATTTCAGAAAGGCCTGGACTTATATGAACTGATGTATAGTGAAGTGAGCAGAACCAGGAGAATGTTGTGCACAGTGACAGCAATATTGTTCGATGAAGAACTATGAATGACTTCACAGTGTTCAGCAATACAGTCCCAAAGGACTAATGACAAAGCATACTATCCAGCTCCAAAGAAAGAACTGATGTTGATGGAAGACAGACTGAAGCAGGCTATTTTTCACTTTTTCATTTTTTTTCTTTTGTTCAAGTTTCCTTATACAAAATGACTAATATGGCAATGTTTTACATAATTGCACATGTATAACCTGTATCTGATTGCTTACCACATAAGGGGGGTGGGAAGGAGGGATAGAATCTGGAACTCAAAACTTTAAATAAAAATGTTTAGAATTATGAAAAAATGAGGGGGTTGAACTTGATGGTTTTTATGATTCCCTTCTAATTCTAAATCTGTGATCTTGGGAATAATATAGAGAAAACCCTAAGGAGCACAAATCCCCTTCATAAGTACTCTTTCAGCTGTATTACCCCTTGTTCCTTTTTTCAGGTGCTAAGGATATGTTCTGAAGACCTATTGGTTCAACTCCAGCTGAAAAGACTCTAGCCAGTATAGAAACAGGTGCATTGTTACGGTTATTGCTTTGTACTTCTTCAGGAACCACATGTAAAAATCTCCATTTGTTTCTAGAGCACCCCTAAAGCCACCTAAAGGCTCAGGCAGAACTGAGAGATAACTGGAACAACTTGGGTATTTTGTTAAAGTCACACCCAGAGCTTAGCGTGGCCCTATCTTTTCACTTTTATGTACCTCTTCCTCCTCCAGCTGTGGCCAGGAGCCTTTCCTGATTTTACTGGTAGATTTGGACAAGGGAATATTTGAATGGTATTCTAACATGTAACGGGAAAAGACCATGAAACCAGGATATAGCAAAAGGCTCCATCACTGAGGAGACATATGGGTCACTAGCAACCAGACGGAGCAGTACATTAGCAATACCCTGTATGCAAATTCCCTGGCATGAAGAGAACTGAATAGCTGATGGAATATCCTGGCTATATCCAAAAGTAGTGGCTACAGAGAATTGGCCAGCCTAGAGTTCTGCAGGAAAAAAATAGGATACACAGCCCCTGTCACAGGGTATAAAGACAGAAGCCTCTGATGAAATTTAACATCTGCTTATTAATTTGCCTTTGGATTTGTTTTTTGAATTGCTGATTGATTTTTGAGCCTCAGAAGAGCATTTCTGCTCTAGAGGTAATTAATTACTTCTTCTGGAAAATTAATTTGGGAAGTAAAAGAGGGAATTTAGAGAATAAAGATCCATTGTCCTTAGCAAGCACCTGCTTATGGTATCCATAAACATTGACCCTTTCTGGACCACTCTTCTTTGGGAGAGGTGTAAAAATCAATGTAGAACTTTGGTAGGAGTCAGGGCATGTAATAATTAATGATTTGGGACAGAGGGAATGGAAATTAAGTTCTTTTAAATGACATTTGTAGTATGAATACAGTGTCATTTCTGCCAAGAGCATGACAGGGTTCAAATGTCTGGGTTGTTTCTTTTCTTATTCCCAGTCATCGTGCTTACCAGCTACCATCGTCCTTTTTTAAGTGCCATGAATACCTTACTAGGTTAATTCAATTCTCCAAATAGTTATCAAGTGTCTTCTAGGTGCAAGGCATTTTGGATATAAAGACCAAAATGTTTCCCTGTCCTCAAGGATCTTATAATTTATTGGGGGTGGAGGGTAGGGGAAAACAACATGTACATAAATAAGTAAACGCAAAAGATGTACACAGTAATTTCAGTGGGGGCAGGCAGGAGAAGATCAGGAAAAGCCACTTGAAGACAACTCTTGAGCTGATCCTTGATGGGAATCCAAGAGGTGGAAGTGAGGAATCATAGTTCTCCGGGCATTGGAGACAGCCCATGCAAAGACATGGAAAGGATAAATGGTATGCTATATGAGGAATAGAGCAAAGTAGGCCAGTTTGGATGGAATATGCAGTGTTTAAAGAGGTTGTCATGTGTAATCTACCTGGAAATATGAGTGAAGTTGAGTGACGATGATGCACCTAAATATGTGCCGTGCACTAGAGGGGATATAAAGAAATAGAAGACACAGATCCTGTCCTCAAAATGTTTGCAACTTAGCTGGGTAAAAAAGACATACACAAGAAGAGATACATAACAATATGTAACATATAACAGTATATGTCAGAGCAGTTTAACAACCTACAATGAAGTGCATGCTAACAGTCCCTTTCTGAGAGTAAGGTCTCCTGCTCAGAGAGGAAAGAAACCCCTGCAGGCTGAAGTGGTTATGGAAAGGGGGAAAAGGTTGGGGAGGATTTAATCCTTGAAAAAATGGATAGAATTTGGATAGAGGGATCTAAAGAGATGACATCTAAGTGGGAGAAATGATTCCAGGAGGCAAGGATATGGAAGGTGAGTTATTCAGGGGAAAATGAAAATTCATGTGGTCAAAAAGTGTTTATGTTGGAGAATAGTAGGAGATATACATGAAGAGGTAATTCAGGACCAAATTATGGAGGACCTTGAATGCTAGGCTAAGGAATTTCCATATATATATATATATATGTGTGTGTGTGTGTGTGTGTATGAGAGAAATTGAATCTATACTTTCACATAGAGTACTTTTGTATTTTTGGCAATACAGGTAATATGGTACAATATAGAGGGCTAGATTTTAAGTCAAAGGAAAGGATCTAGGATAAATTCTGGCTTTGTGTGTTTCACACACACATGTATGTCTAAATACACATTTACACGGATGTATTTGTATGTATGTTTATATATGTATATAAACATACATATATGATATGTGTATTATATATATTGTGTTCATATAATACATATTTGTGTATAAACATACCTATATATGGATGGATAGATGATGGATGGATGCATGCTCTCAGGACAGGAAAGACCTAGGTATACCTTAGCGGAGCTTCTCACTCTGGGCTTTAAGTTCCTACCTAGGAACCTGGAAAAATGTATCCATCGCATACATACACCCCCAATTCCATCACCAGTGTACCGGTGCCCCTGCCAAGAAGCATTTGACAATATTACAAAATAGTTTTATAAAAGTCAGAGGAATAAAACAAATGCTTAATTGAACAATAGATGTTGGGAAATCCCTAGTCATTTATAATTTTGAGTATAAGGACTCCTCTGTCAGGGGTTCTGCACTATGATTCTAGTCTGGGCCCATGGTTTTTTGCCATGTGAAAGTGAGAGGGACAGCTGTGGTGGCAGGTAAAGGCTACTCACCTCTCTCCTCTGCTTTTCAACTTCCTGTAAATTTTCATGACATTGTAGCATTCAATCTGCCATTTTCCAGGCAGGCCCATAAAATCTCTTCCCTAGGGCCCTCCTATCCTTTGATGCCATCTCCCCAATAGAAAACAAAACAAAACAAAACAAACAACAACAAAGCAATAAAACCTTGCCCTGTCCTTTTTTTATTGTTTTCAGATGCCCATATTCTCTCATAATTGTCCTGCAATATTTAAAGTGATCAGAAGTTCATAGATTTTGAGTTCAAAGGGACTTAAGGAGTCACCTAGTCTAACTCCCTTAAGTAACAAGTTGAGAATAAATTGAGGCCCAGGGAATTTAGATGACTTGTCCACTATCATGTGGGTAGGCAGTGCTAATGGGGAGATTCAGCCCTAGACCCTTTCACTGAGGTTAGATCTAGCCCTCTCCACTGCACCATATTAATTGGATTTCCACAAACCCTATTCCCACAAAAGAAAAATAATTAGATGATCCACTTGAATCAGAAGGGCAGAAGTAGGAGCATTGGGCACAAGGTACAAAGAGGCAAATGTGGGTCTACATTAGGACAAACTCCATCATGATTAGAGCTATCTGAAAATGGAATGTGCTCCCTGGGAAGGGAGAGGGGTCTCCTCATTGAAGGTCTTCAAGCAAAGGCTGGACCGCCATCACTACACTTCCCAGACCTTGTCAGCTCTCTCTAAGGTGGGGGAAGCTTTGAATCAGAGGTGTCAAACATATTGCTCACAACAGTTCAGAGTGCTATTGGAACAAGATTAAAATATAATTGGATGTGGGGGCATCTAGGTGGTACAGTGGATAAAGCACTGGTCCTGGATTCAGGAGGACCTGAGTTCAAATCTGGCCTCAGACACTTGACACTTATGAGCTGTGTGACCCTGGGCAAGTCACTTAACCCTCATTGCCCCACAAAAACAAACAAAAAGCAAAATATAATTGGAAAATAGTCAACAAGAGGACATTGTATTTACAAAGGTGACATTGCATGCATAAGTTAATGTGCAACCTTCAAGGATCCTTATGTATGGTTTAGTGGCCCCCATTTCTATTTGGGTTTGACCCTACTGCTTTTTTTTTTTTTTTTGGTGAGGCAGTTGGGATTAAGTGACTTGCCCAGGGTCACACAGCTAGTAAGTGTTAAGTGTCTGAGGCCTATTTTGAATTCAGGTCCTTCTGACTCCAGGGCCAGTGCTTTATCCATTGCGCCACCTACCTGTCCCAACACCACTGCTTTAAATCCATTCTTTGAGGGCATCTGGCACTTGGAGCCAGGGAAATGGAACCCTGCCCTTACTGGAAACTTTATAATTACCTTCAGAGTAGAACAAGTGTTTATCTAATCAAGGTTTTCAGCTGTTGCTCTAAAGAAGGACCAGGTTTTATTTACTTTCTTTTTCCATGGAGTAAAAATGCTGTTTTATTTTTCATTGGAGGGAGAGGGGCCAGAGCTTCTGTTTTAATTGCATTCCTTCCCTGACAACCTATAGGGTAGGCAGAGACTCTGACAGATGTTCAGGCTTGCAAACTGATCAACAAGTAACTAAGCTGTAAGCATCCCAAGAGGAGAGATGTCATCTCATCTATTACTTCTCTTGCATCCCTCAAAGTGCTGGGTAGTCAGCATTTAATAAGCACTGTTGCAGTCAGTTGAACTGAGTTCTTGACTTATGAATCACCTTAGTGACCCATACCAGCATATGTAGAAGTGTCTTTCTCATGTATATATCCGGTCATCCTTTACCATTTTTAGACATAGTGGGGCCGCCACCTTAGGCTCCAAGTGAGATTTAATCTCTAAATCAGATACTTCTTAAAATGTTTTATTTTCTTAAGAAGCAGAAGAGATCCCAGGGATCATCTAAACCCAGTCTCCATACTTTATAGATGAAGACATTGAGACCCAAGAGCTAAAACTACTGTGTTAGTGACAGCTAGAACTATATCCTTGGTCTCCTCACTATAGTGCTCTTTCTACTATTCAGCTTCTGAGGCTAGAAGTCATCCCAAATAATCAGGGTAGAAGCAAGGAAGGAGGAAACCTTAACGTGCCCTTACTAAAGGATTGTACTCTTCTTGACCTAGTCATTCCCAAAAGATGATCGCCAACTCTGTGGTGCAAAACAGACTATATAGTGCCCTACTAAAAGCTACAGAATTCCTCCAAAAGTGAGATTAAGGGTAAGCAGCATCTGCCCTCAATCATGGGAGCTGGTCCTGAAAATGCATACCACATGGTTTGGGCCATGCCATGACAGAGTCTTGTTTTCCAAAGAACATCACATTGAGCTAGCAGTGACCAAGAAGGAATTGTTCAAAAACAGGCAACATTCCGGTGGCAGAGTTCCAGTATGACATCTGCAGCCCCTTTGGGGCTATGAGATTGAGGGCATTTTCATGCTAAAGAGCCATCCGTGAAATACATCTGACAGGTTAGTCCATACATACATATGTATTAATTGGTCAGTCCCTACATACATACATATTAATTAGCAGAAGCCATTGAATTATCTCAGAAGCACTGAACTTGATATTTCAATAGTGACATGAGAGAGAGAGAGAGAGTGTGTGTGTGTGTGTGTGTGTGTGTGTGTGTGTGATGTGCATGTGTGTATGAGATTAAGATTTCTGTTACCTTCAAAAGGACTGTTTAGGACTATTTCATGGTATAGACATGTTGTAAAAAGTTGGTTCCACACTGTATAAATGCAATGACCAGTCTTGACTACTAATTAAGAAATGCATCTTTCCCCTTTCCTTGGAAAAGTGAAAGATTATAGGGCTGGAATGCTCCATTGTTTTAAGAGAAGTCACTGGGAAAGGGCACCAAACAGACATCAGTTAAACTAATCAAAATATATGTGTATATGTGTTCTCTCTATAGATGTAATACATGTATATGATAAGATATGGTTGTTATCCAATGGTACATACATATTATATTAAAGAAGCAATATGTTATAGTGGATAGAGAACAGCTTTGGAGTCAAGAAGACTGGGATGCGAGGTCCACCTCTGACAGAGATGCTGGCTATGTGAACCTGGGCAAATCACTTAATCTCCTAATGCCTGAAGCAAATCTCAAAAACTATAAATTGCAGAGCAGGTGACCATCTGCTTGGGTAGAGGGAGTTTCCTGATCGGTTCTTGGTGCCAATGACATCCCAGCACTGACTGAAATAGACATGCACGCGTGTGTGCGCATACACACGCACACACATTTAAGATCATCCTTTTAAGTTCCATTTTGCAACTATCTGTTTACTTTAAGGTTTCTTCTTATAAAGAGGTTCCCAAGCTCCATCCCCTCTGAGATCTAAGGATAACCATGGGTGTTTTTTGTTCCTAAGCAGCCACAAATTTTTCAAATCTTTAAAAGAAAAAAAAAATCTAACTTTGAAAGGCAAAGTTTGAGAGTTTGTCTGACTTTTCATATTGGTCTTTAATTTTTCTTCTTGTATTTGACTAGCTTGGCACTACTGGGCATCAAACATGGATATTCAAGAACACATGAATATTTTGTTATAGAGACAAAAAATCCAAAAAATGTCAAACCTTGAACTATCAGAATGTTAATCAGAAAGCTCATTTCAACCATTGTTGAATGAATCTTCCCCAAGATACCAGAATCTACTCTTCTGTCTTAGGATATCGAAATACAAAGGAATCTCCAAAACACTGACTTGGCACCTAGCTTAATACCTTGCATACAGAAGATATTTAATAAACATTTTAATTGAATTTAATTAATTGTATCTTTTTTATGTCAGAAGCATTGGACATCAGTTGTCCTTATAGCAAACTATAGATGGAAAAGGTGCAGGAGATGGGATTAAATGTATACCAAACCCAGGCTATCTTCTGAACGTTTGCCCATTTTAGTAAAATTATTCATTTATTTACTTGTTATCTGCTGATTTCCCCTAAATCTACAGGGTAAAACCACATTCATTGGAGGTCCCATATAGTTGGTCTCTAATAATTTGATTTCCATGTAGACACAGCTCTTAATAAAAAAATTCCCAGTCTCCACTGCCTGATTTCTGGCTTCAAATGGAGTTGATTCCAATTTGGCTCAGAAACTTATGAACAGGAGGAATCCCTGCCTTTGGAACAGACAGGCCTTTGCCTGGATAGCTAAGACTTCATCCAGGCCCCCTACACCCCTTGGAAACTACCCATGACTGATTACTGTATCATCCTTTACATCCCCAACCAGGGTGTGTTTCCTCCACCTGGACAAGTAGAGCAAAGGACATTCCTAGGGTTGTCTTTTCTAGCTCAGGAGCTCTTTACTTCCAGATGGCTAGGTTTTACCAGTTAGCTGGGTGCTCAGCTATTCCATATGTCTTGGCCACCATAGTTCAAGTCAAAGATTAATTTTCTGCACTTCACCCCTGTGCTGCCCACTGGGCTCTATGCGAATACATGTATTCAGGCACCATTTGAAGTCAGCACTCTTTTTGTTTCAGATCTCATTCTGTGGCAATATCGTCCCATAATAAGGGAGTGAAAAGGTGGCTATTTATCCTGTTATGTTTTAGGTCAGATAAGTGAAAAGTTGTTTGCAACTGAAATTTTTCCATTGTCACATAGCTGGGATAGTGAATGATAGAAGGAAGATAAACCATAAAATTTTCCATGGATTTTTATGTTGATGTCAGTCAGCTCTACTCTGCTAATGTGTACATGATATTAATGTCTATGTGTCTAAAACGAAAATGTACTATAAATCTAAGATGGCCCATCAAACAATTTGCTCATAATAGCATGCTTGAAAACTGCACCAAAGTCTCCCTTTGGAAAACAAAAGCAAAACCTAGACTATTAAAAAAAGAACTCATCCTTAGATGAGCTTGCAAACATTCTTCCTACTATTAATGTTTATCTCCCTCCATCTGAAAAACACTGACTTCCTCTTTTCCTGCCCTCACCTTTGCCCCTCCTTTTATTTGAAGTAGAACAGGAATTAATATGGTTATCTTCTTAAATAACAAATGCCTTGGTTTAAGCATCAGTCCAGTAATGGCAAAACAACATTTTATTTGGGGGTTACTGGTCATAATAACACTGTTCTAAGAAAGATCAAGTCAACTGCTGCTTGTGATGTTTTTTTTTTAAGTCAAGAAGCTGAAGATCCACCAAAAATTTGGGCTATTGTTTCTTTTTGAGGGTTTCCTCTGCTGAAAGCTGATGGGTAAGTGCCAAGACCTGGAGCTATCAGGCTGGAAGGTTTTGAGACTCAGAAACCTCAGCATACAGTCAGAGATAGAACCATTGGATGGAGTTACCTAAAATGGAATGTGAGCCAGACTTGGAATTCAGATACCAAACATAGGTCAGGAATCCAAGAATCAGAATTAAGGACAATGGGAAGGAGGAATTATTTGACATAGAAACTTGTGAGTATGGGAGAAGACACAGCAATAGCTACAGTTAGGGCCAAATCTAAAGGCAGGTCGTTAACCTCCAAAAAACAAAAACCACTTATCAATTGCATTGTATATGAGCCATCTATAACTCACCACCCTGCCTCATCTTCCATACTCGATTAGCTGCCCAATCTTTATTCTGTTTTCACAACACCTCTCTCATTCATCTCCTACAGATGAATCCTACAGACAAGATTAACACCCCACTCAGGCCCTTACCACCCCTCACTTGAATTGTTGCAGTCCAATTGCAACCTAACTGGTCTCTCTGCTTCTGCTCACTCTTCTCTCCAGGCCACCCTCCAAAGAGCTGTCAGAATAAGCTTCCTATAAGACAAGAAGCAGAATCTTCTGTATGTTACTTTCTTTGCTCTAGAACCTTAAATGGCTCTCTGTTTTCTGTAGTATAATATATGAACAGCTCTGCTTGGCATGTCAAACCCTTGACCTCCTGGCTTCAACTTTTCCAGATTTCATATTACTCCCATTAATGTGCTTGATTAATTAATTGGCACTGTTCATGGACCCAGACATATACTTCCAGTCTCTGTGTCTTTGCTCAGGGGGCTAGGTGGTTCAATGGACAAAGCACTGGACCTGGAGTCAGAAAGACCTGAGTTCCAATCCAGCCTCAGACACTTTCTAGCTGTATGACCCTGGATGGATGACTTAATCTCTGTCCACTTCAGTTTCCTCATCTGTAAAGGAGGGATATGAATAGCTATGTTAATAGTATCTACACCTACTTTTTGTGAGGATAAAATGAAATAATATTTATACAGCTCTTTGCACACCTTAAAGTGCTATATAAAAGAGTCAATCAACATTTATTAAGTGCTTTGTATTTACCAGGTACTGTGCTAAGCACTAGGGATACAAATATAAAAATATGAAAAAGAAAGACAGTCCCATTCCTCAAGGAGCTTGCAATCTAAAGACAGAAGACCATGCACACAAGCTGAAAAGGGGAGAATTTGAATGGGAGTAGTAGAAAAAGATACCTGACATAGCGGCATGTTGGAGAAGTAAAAGCTATCCAAAATGAATGCAGCTGGGCAGGAAATATGCAGATGCCCCAGGAGATACCTATCCTATGCCCTCTCTTAAATGGAGGAGTTCAAAGGTATAACAACAACAACAACATCGGTGATGATGATGACAACGATGACAGCATCATCCCCAGTGTCCAGAATAGTGTTCCTCCTTGTTTCAGCTCTTGGAATTCTTCATTTCTTTAAAGATTCAGGGGCAGCTAGGTGGTGCAGTGGATAAAGCACTGGCCCTGGATTCAGGAGGACCTGAGTTCAAATCTGGCCTCAGACACTTGACACTTACTAACTGTGTGACCCTGGGCAAGTCACTCAACCCTCTTTGTCCTGCAAAAACCACCCCAAAACAAAAAAACACTCTTTAAAGGCTCAGATTAGATATCACCTCCTTCAAGAAGCCAAGTGGGATTCCAAAAAATATCCCAAACCCTTTCCTTCACCTGCTTAACAAGAAACATTATAGATTTAGGACCACACTAGACCCTAGAGATCATGAAATCCACCCCCTCCATCTTAGTGATAGAAACCAAGGGTAAGAGTAATGATAGGATTTGCCCAACTTCACTGAAATGGTCGGTTTGATGACCAAGATTCAAGACCAGACTCTCTAACTACTTAAATTTGGTACTCTCTTCACTGTACCATGTGACTTCCTCAGGAAACAAAGACAAGATTAGAGGGGGTAAAAAACCCTGACAGTCTTTACCATGATTTCAAAGAGGTTTCTTGTGTTCAAGACTTAGCACAAAAGACATTAATAAGCATATGAATGGCTTCCAAAGGAGAATTTTTGGTTGTGTTGAAAGAATGGGAGAAACAGATGGACAGTCAAAGTGGTACATTATTATCCTCCAGATATGAAAAACAAGTAAAGAGCTAAAGGCCTCTAGCACATTGGCCACAACCAGACAAAAAGCCACCCATGATGAGAAGTAATTTAAATCCAAGAAACATTGATTAAGTGCCTAGGATGTGCACAGTGCTGGGCTCTAACACTCTGGGGATTCAAAGGAAAAAATGAAATAATTTCTGAATTCAAAGAACTTATATTTTTTACAGGTGGGGCTAATCTTTGTAATTGAGGGATTATCAAAGGGTTACATCGACTTGGGTAGCTCCTTCAAGGGAATGTGATCTTCATGTGCATGTAAAAGGTGTCTCCTGAAATCCAGTTGCACATCACCAACTGCCAATGGGGAATGTTGAACTGAGTGTCCTGTAGGCATCTCAAATTCAACATGTCCACACCAGAACTCACTATCTCTTCTCCAAAACCATTCTTCTTAATTTCTCTCTTTCTATTAAGACTTTCCTTTCAGTCTTCCAAGAAATCACCCTCAACTCCTCACTCTTCCTTATCTCCCTTTATCCAACCAGTTGCCAAATCCTAGGGATTTTGCTACCGTTTCATTTCTTACATTTATCTCTGCCTTTCTACACCCTAGTTTAGGTCCTCATTACCTCTTGCCTGTGATATTGAAATAGTTCCCTATTTAGCATCTCTCCACTCTCAACTGTGGGGACCAATTTTTAATTTGGGAGTGCTAGCTAAGCGGCTCGCTGCAATATTGGGGCAAGGAAGGAGACCAGCAGCCTCCCTCAAAACAGAACAAGATTTATTTTAACAAGAATGAACTTAAAAAAAAAAAACACACAAACAGGATCAGTAGGATCAAGGGAAAGGAAATAAAATGGGGAAAGGGAAATTATAATACCTGAAAAAATACCACCTCCCAGGAATCAGCTGAAAATACACAGCAGAAGGCCTGTAGATTTCCAGCTTCCACCTGGAATGCCCAATTCTCCTCCCCCAAACCTAGAAACACCCCACACAGCCCCAGCCAATGGGATGGCTGCTCTGACAGTCACATGACTGCCCTCACTAGGCTTCCAATCATTATAATTTTGCCAGGCCCATGTAGGCATCGGCGAGTGGTGATGACGTGAGGTGCCAGAGCCTTGGCAACGGCTACAACCAGTGAGTGGAGCACCATGCCGTTTGCGGAGCCCCAGACCAGTGCACACTGAGGCATAAAAACCTCAAATAGCAATTAATTCTTTACACATCCAAGCAGCTCTCAAGGTTATAATCCTAAAACACAGATGAGGCCATGGAGTCCTCTCCTCAATATGCTCCATATCATCTTTTTAAAAATTATTTTATTATTTTCCAATAACATATTACATATAGGGATAGTTTTCAACATTTGTTTTCACAGGATTTTTAGTTCCAAATTGGCATCCTTGATTGAGTAGAGCCATTGTAGTAGTGAAGTTAGAAATGCATCAAAACATTAATCAGGTAGGTCCTAGGTAAAGGGATGGCAAACTCAGTCATCTTTCTATAGTAGCAATGTGGCTTCAAATGCTTTGTTCTCACCAGTTAATGCAATTAGTGTTCTTGGATTAGAGATTTTTGTCCCAGGAGTAGGTTTGCATTGCAGACTAGCAAGCAGCCTCCTCTAATGGTAATGACCTTTGTTCCCTCTTGGCTTCTTGCCCCTGCTTGAACTGATGATTTAATAATGGGACGTTTCTAGAATCCAATACTAATTTACCTTCATTTCCCTTTTCCTCTCCCTCCCCCTTCCTACCCTGCCCCCGGCAGGGTCTAACCCAGATATTTCTGACATGGTTGTAGTTACTACAAGAATGTTTCGGTTTGGTGAAAATCGGCTAGGTAGATGGAAAAACCTAAAGATAAAATATGGTGACTCTTTTTGCTTGGCTTGAAATTGAACTGTTGACCACTCTAGATCTTTTTATTTGTTCCAGTATTTCTTCTGTGTTCTATGATAGTGTGTCATGGATTACATGTGAGACTTTGGGAATCTCTGATCTAATGTCACTTGCAGCTCTAATGATGACTAACCTTTACATAGTGCTTTAAGGGTCACAAAGCATTTTATATTACCTCACAGTCTTCCTTAATCATATTGCCTTCCCTCTGACTACCCCCCAATTTATCCTGTATATATCTTATTTGTTTATAATTATTTGTATGTTGTCTCCCCATCAGCCACTGAGCCTTCCAACACTTAGCACAGTGCCTAACACATTAGTAGATGTTTAACAAATGTGTATTGACTGCCTGATTTTATCTTCATAATATCCTTGTGAGATAGGTGCTATTATTATCTCCTTTTTACAGCTAAGGAAACTGAGTCTGAGAGAGAGCTTAAGGGACTTGTCCAGGGGGTCACAGACCTAATAAATTTCTGAGGCAAAATTCAAACTTAGGTCTTTCTGACACCAAGTCCAGAGCTATATCCACTATGCCAGCTAGTTACTAACACCAATGACTTTATTTTTAGATGATCTTATTTCCTCCCCCTGCAAGAACCAAAGCCCAGGGAAGATTGTATATCTTGCTTCAGAAGGAACTAGAGTAGAACAGCCATATTCTTATTCTGGTCTATCTCCTAATTTCATCAACATGTTCCCAAAGAGAAAGAAGGAATTTTTAATGCATAAGATGGAATTAATGGGTTATGGTTAGGATTGCTTTTCTAATTTCCATTTTTTAAAAAATAAAGCAGTGTGGTATTGGAGGGACATTTTTAGAACTAGTTGAGATCAGAAGTAGATCTAGTCCCATAAAATCCATTTCTTCAAACCAGAGGTCCTAGCTTTCACATAAAGCCACTGTCCCAAAGTAGTTCCATCCAGCATTTTAGCCACCAACCAAATTAGTTACCTTATCTATCTACCCAAAACTCCAGTGGGGCCACCAGGAACTTAAGTTATCATTTCCTTTTTGAGCATCTTATCCTCGCCTTCAAAATAAGAAGGTTGGAGCAGGTTTTTTCTAAGGGCCTTTCCAAATAAAAAAAAAATCTATGATCCTGTGATTTTTAGTTCCAGCTTCCCAATTAGAGAGTCTTTGATGATCCCACATCTGTATGACCCATTTTCCCACCTAGACTAAGTTGCTAGATAGCAGAAAACTTTGACTCATACTTCTGCATCTCTCACAAAATGAGGGATATCCTAGGTACCCAATAAATCTGTGGCAAATGATTGATGTCATCACTGTTCTCTAGCCGTGCATCTGGAACTTTGTTGGATAAGTGGCCATCCTTTACCCTGACTTTCCTAACCTTCTGTTCCATCTGGCTCCCACTCTTTCAACAGAGTTCCCATACTTCAGTCTTTCTGGCTTAACACCCCAAAGTTGGCAAATCCCACTGGATTTCACTATCCTAGAAGGACTCATAATATGCTTGGCTTCATAAAAAGGGCAAAACTGTGATTCTGTGTATTACCAAATTGCCAGACTCTTCTTGGGAGAGGGGTCTAAGATGAAGCCTACTAAGTGGTCTCCTTGCCATCTGCCTCTCTCATCTCCAATACATCCTTCATGCTTCCAGGGCAATATTTTTTTAAATCATAAAAGTATTTTATTATTTTCTAGGTACATGTAGAGATAGTTTTCAACATTTGTTTTTGTAAGATTTCTGGTTTCAAATTTTCCTCCCTCCCTCCTCTCCCTCCCCCCTTCCCAGGACAGCAAGCAATCTGATATAGATTATATATGTATAATCCCATTAAATATATTTCTACATTAATCATGCTGTGAAGGAAGAATCAGAGCAAAAGGGAAAAACCTCAAAAAACAAAAACAAAAAAAGTAGAAATAGTATGGTTCAATCTGCATCTAGATTCTACAGTTCTTTTTTTCTGGATTTGGAGAGCATTTTCCATCATGAGTCCTTTGGAACTATCTTGGACCATTGTATTGCTTAGAAGAGTCAAATCTATTACAGTTGATCAACACACAATATTGTTGATACTGTGTACAATGTTCTCCTGGTTCTGCTCATCTCACTCAGCATCAGTTCATATAAGTCCTTCCAGTTTTCTCTGAAATCTGCAGGGCAATATTTTTCTTTTGGGGGGGGGGCAGGGCAATGGGGGTTAAGTGACTTGCCCATGGTCACACAGCTAGTAAGTGTCAAGTGTGTGAGGCTGGATTTGAACTCAGGTCCTCCTGAATCCAGGGCTGGTGCTTTATGCACTGTGCCACCTAGTTGCCCCCAGGGCAATCTTTTTAATACATACATGTCACCATATCATTCTCCCACTAAAAATCTCCATTGCCTAAATATTCAGAAGACTGAGCTTGGCATTAATGATGCTTCACAATCTGGTATAAACTTGCTTTTTGAAAGTTATTTTATACTGTTGCCTTTTCACACACTAGACATTTTAACTAAACCAAACTACCCTCCATTGCCCAATGTTTATCCTATCCATATGTGTTCATATATATGCATATGTAGGTCTATGTATATCCATAAGTGTATATGTTTGTATATACATGTATACATACGTGTATGTGTGTATTTGTGTATATACACACACATCTCAAGCAAGCCCCCTCCCCAAGCCTGAACAACTCCCTTTCTTCTTCCTCCACCCCACCTCTGCAAATCTTCCCTTATTTCATGGCTGAAATCCAGAGCCATTTCCTCTCTGTAGCCTCCTCAGATCCTCCCAACTATTAGAGATCTCAACCTTCTCAGAAATCACATATCACCCTATTTTGGACCTCTCCTATGCATTTATCATATTTTAACTTAAAATTATTCATGCATTTATCTAATTTATAAATTCCTTGAAGCCAGCTACTATATCTTGTTTTATCTTTGTGTATACAAGTCCTGACATAATCATTCATTGTACTTTCCTTTCAACAAGCATTAAGTGCCTACTATGTGCCACTTGATAGGTACTAGAGATGCAAAGACAATAACAAAATAATCCTTGCCCCCAAATAATGCTTAATAAATGCTGGATTAAACTAAAATCAGTATCTAACTAACATCAAATACTATGCCCTTTTCTAGTGCTTAGCACAGTGCCTCTGGCAGTTAACACAGTTCCAAATGTAGTAGGCACTTAATAAGTGTTTATTGATTGATTGATCTTCCAGAAAGATTGAGTCACTCATCTAGCTTTGCCTGGGGAGAAATCTCTGTCATCTAAAACTAGAAGAGACCTGAGAGTTCCCTATCATTTTATAAATGAGGAACCTAAGGCCCAGAGATATCAATTGACTTGCCCATAATCACACAGGTAGAAACAGCAAATTCGGAGTCAGATCTTAGGACCCCAAGCTTCACTCCCTTACCTTTCAAAGTTTGAAGAGCCCCCTTTCTGAGTCAGAGAAGACTTTGATCTCTCATACCTTGTATGACCTTGTTTGTATGCCTAGCCTAGATTCCTGACCTGTTGCCTCCTCTGACTCTGCTAACTAAGTGCTCCTTACCTATAGCCAGATCATTCCATCCTGGCATTGATCTGATGACCTCCACTAGGCTATCGCCCATGATCCTGGAATCACTCCTGGGCTTTGTGGAGTAAAGGGTGATTGTCAGTGAAATGTGTCTTTGTCTGGCATTCGCATGAAGTATTTTGTCCCTTTTGAGTTACCATCTGAGGTCTGTCCAACAGCTTTAGAGAACTTGGCTGTCTCATTGATCTTTGCTAATGCAAGGTCGGAGCACAGTCATTTGTCAGTGTGCTCATTTTTACACTGTGTGCCAATTAGTCTTTAGAATAAGAACTGCTCCATCAGCATCCTAGGAGAGAAAAAGAGGGATTGAATAGGGTGCACTGAAGCTGGATTTTGCCCAGCTACTAACTTTTCCCTGTGTACATAAAAATGCTAGTCTCGTTTTCAGAAACCTAATTGAATTTCACTGGCATTTTTTAAAAAGCTAACCTTCTGCTCAGGGTACTTTCTGTCACTGTGGTTATCACTGGAAGAGAGAGTAAGGCTGATGACTGAGCAGCTCCACCTCATTTAAATCCAATTCACATGAAAGTCAAGACATCATCCTTGTGATGTCATTGGTCCTCTTTGAGAAAGAAGGATGAACAACAACTTGTTAGAAACACCTTCATTTCACCTGGGAAATAATGTCTGAGAAAGGATGTCTGAGAAATAATCAAAAGAACTGATTTCACATCTGAAACTAGCACAAGCAATGGAAATTTAGCAGGGCAGGGTTAAGAAAGACCAAGAAGCCTAATGTAAATATTCAAATATTGATTTAAATTCAGTCTGAGTTTAAGTTCCTACCATGTACCAAGCATGGTGCTAGGAACTAAGGATACATAGTCCAAAATGAAAAGGTTCTTGTCTACAAGGAGCTTATATTCTACTTATTTACGTCTAATTCATACTCAAGTCTTTCTCTAGGTATCATTGAACAGTTCTCTGTTTTCGTAGAAGGGGAAGGGTCTCATACATATAAAATAGATGAACCAATATATTTTGGTCTGGTTGTCTATACTAACCATTCATCACCATTTCAGTTTGGACCTCTACTCCAGGGTTATGGTATCCAGGGGCCTCGTTTCCTCCCCACAGCAATAGTTCCCCTCAGGAGAAAGGAAAAGAGGAGACCTCAGATCTCCAGAAATTTTGGTCCTATGCTAAGGGGGTAGATAGGGCCAGGGTCCACTAGAGAGATGCTCCTTCCTTCCAGGTAGAATCCCATGAAAATGAACAATGTAACGCAGGAACAGGCCAGAGACAAGTATTGAGTTTGAAGACATAATCCATAATCTAGACTGAAATCTATCCCTTTTCCTAAAATGAGTTTGCTCTGGGCCACCAGAATTCCTAGCCATGGCCCTGGATTTGTATATTCCTATAATTCCCAGGACAGTACCCACTATGTTTGAGTGTTGAACAAATTCCACTTGTTGAAGATGAACTCACAAATCTGTTGCTTTGGATGAAAACTAATTTTTATTAATGCCTAAGGACCTGGGCTTTCTCACACTACATCTGAGAAGTATGTAAACTTTAAATAATTCCCACTGGGAACAAGTAGAAATGGCACCCAAGATAATAACACTCCATCTCCCAACTCCATCCTTTTACACTGGCTGTGCCCCATGCCTTCCTTGTGTCTTCCTCCTGGCTTCCTTTGAAATTCTATTTCAAGAGGTCTCTCCTCATCCTCCCAACTGGTAGTGGAGCCCCTCCTGGATTGTCTCCACGTTACGCTGCATATATCTTGTGTGTACATAGTTTAATGTCGTTTGTCCCTGCTGCTAGAATGTGAGCACCTTGAAGCCAAGGAACCTGTTTTTGCCTTTCGTTGTATCCTTAGCTTTTATCATAGCACTTGACACATAGTAAGCACTTAATAAATGCTTATTGACTTGGCCTGACCATTACTTTTATAGCATGTATTTATATAGTATTTTAATGTTTTCAAAGTGATATGAGAACATAAAAGATAGGAAAATGAACCTTCCTTCCCTCTTTCTGTAGTTGGGTTCTTGTTTGTCCTTCCTTCTCAAAGAGGACCATGACATAGGGATGATGCTATGACTTGCAATGAATTGGATTTAAGTGCAGGAGGGCTATGCCAAGTCACCAGCCTCACTCTCTCCTCCAGAGCCATATGGGTCCAGTGGGAAAATATACATCAGGATGATTAGAAATGGCCCCAGATATTTAAGGCAATTGGGATTAAGTAACTTGCCCAGGGTCACATAGCTAGTAAGTGTCTGAGGTCAGATTTGAACTCAGGTCCTCCCAACTTCAGGGCCAGTGCTGCACAACCTGGCTACCCCAGTGGGGTCTATGGCGTATGGAACATTACCTATTGTATAAGATTTGGTTGATGTGTAGATTTGCTTTGCTAAACCTCCCTTTTTGTTCTCTTTTTATTCTTCATTATAAATAATGGTCCTCTGAGTGGGGGACAATGAAAGGTATATTAGAATGTGAAGGGGAACCAAAGTTACTAAACTGTGTATACCCTTTGGTTTATTACTAGGGCTATACCCAAAAGAAATCAAAGAAAGGGGAAAGGACACATATGTAGAATAGTATTTATAGCGATTTTTTGTAGTGGCAAATAATTGGAAACTAAAGAGGTGCCTGTCAATTAGGGAATGGCTGGACAAAGTATGGTATATGGTATAATGAAATACTATCATGCTGTAAGAAATTATTTAAGGTGTAGTTTCATAGAAACCTCAGAAGCCTTGTGTAGCTGATGCAAAGTGAAGCAAGCCAAACCAGGAGAATAATTCATATAATAACAACAGCATTGTAAAGACAACTTTGAAAGACTTAAGAACCCTGATTAATGTGATAATCAGGCATGATTCCAAAGGAACAATAAGCAAGCATGCTACCCACCTCTTGACAGAGAAGTTATGGATACAAGATACAAAGTGAGACATACATTTTGGGACATGGCCATTGTGGGAATTTGTTTTGCTTGACCACAGTTTGTTTTTCTTTCCTTTTTTCCAGTGGGGGGTAGGGACAGGAGTGAGAGAGAAAACAAAGGCTGGTTAGTTGAAAAAATAAAAGAAAATATGTTTTTTAAATGCGATTGTACATATATAACCTATATCGTATTACTTGCTATCTTTGGGAGGTGGGAGGAAAGGGAGGGAGGGAGAAAAATTTAAAACTAGAAATCTTATAAAAACAAATGTTGAAAACTATTTCTACATGTAACTGGAAAATAATAAAATACTCTTATGAAAAAAATTTTATAAAACAAAAAATAAAATTTGCATTATAAAAAAAATTAGAAAACAGGTCATGTAAAAAAAACAAGTTAACAACAAATAGGTTTGCAAAGTGAATACAATTCAGATTTGATGTTCAGGAGTCTAACACAGGAGAGGTTCCATGGTGCAGTAGAAAGAATGAAGGATTTGATTCCTGCCTCCAATGCTTTTAGCTGAACCCCAGGCAAGTTATCTAAAGTTTCTGAGCCTCACTGAGGTGCAGAAATGAGGATAATATTGACTTCCCTCACAGGGTTCTTGGGAAGGAAGTTTTTTATAAATCTTAAAATTCTCTATAAATATGATATATTACATTCTCTGTAATGCTTCACAGACTATGGGTGACCAGGAGATATATCGCATCAGCAAAAAATAGGTCAAGATGTGTGCTGTGGTGTGCTGAGGGGCAGACACTAAATGATGACAACAGGATCAGACAGGAATTCAGTGCCAAGCTTCTAGGAACACCCAGAGGTCTCCACACTCCTTTTTCCTGTTTAAAGATTATTCCTGCCAGGTATACTAAGATGTCTTAGGGTAGTAGTTAACCAGCCAGCTAAAAGCATTCTTTGTTTTCAACCTGTGGTGCTTACTATAAGCTATTACCACACTATTAACTTTGCCTATAGTGTCAACCTCCAGGCATCCTGCATGGGTCTGGGACAGGGCAAAAGAGGGACAGTTAAGTTGAGCTAATACATAGAGGGTTGAAAGGAAAATAACATGCTATGAGGTCAGGAAGATATATGTTGAAGGCAGCTTGTGTACAGAAGAATAAGAACACTGGACTAATCAATGTGGTTAAGGGGAGGCCAACAGGGGATAAGGAGAAGGATAAACATAAGAGATATCAGCGCCCCTCCCCTTAGGGAACTTAGAGGCAGAGACAGAGAGAGACAGAGAAAACAGGTATACATTAAAGACTTGCTAGCAGAAAAATAAAATCATTGACTTTATCGAATGATTCTGATAGGGAGGCTTGGTGGCTCAGAGGTCTGAGTAGCACCCTAAGGGTACTGGGGTGATGATTTGATTGACATCCTACCTTGTCACTGTTACAGGTTTTGAGCTGTAAAAGGTCAAGCCTTCCCTTGAATTTCCTCCACTGTTCCACCAATCCTGCTTACAGAATCACTGGGCTTTAATAAGATCTCATTTCAAAACAATCTGCCTATGTAAGGTTCTCCAGGGACAGTAATAAGTCATAGCTCAGAGTACTCCAGCAGCTATGGCAGGGCCTGGAGTAAAAACATCTCAGTCTCAGAGATTTACCAGCTGCATGATCCTGTGCAAGTCACTTAACCCTGCTTGCCTCAGATCCTCATCTGGAAAATGAGCTAAAGGAGGAGATGGCAAACCATTCCAGCATCTCTGCCAAGAAAAACCCAAATGAAGAGTCAGACATGACTGAAAAGACTGAACATAAACATGAATTTCAGCACCTGTGTTGGCTGTGCCTTCTCCTGCAGACCTATTAGAGGCTCTGCCACTGACCAAAGGCAGAGCTTTCCAAATTCTGCTCCCCTCCTTGTGTTGAGTTGGCCAATATTTTAGAGAATCCTGAACGTTTCATTTCCTGTGGTGTTGCATTGGGGGCAGAGTTGTATCAAGACACAGGGTAAGTTTCTAGCTGTACTCCCAGATGGTGGGTGAACTAAGAGGTGCTCAAGCCCTCTATTTATTTATTTGTTTGCTTGTTTGTTTATTTATTTATTTATTATTCATTTACCCCTCCCTTAGGATCCAAATGCTTGTGCCCTGATCCATTACAATTTAGATAAATATCACAGCTTGACTCTATTTATGCTCTAAATCCAAAGATAAAGGCTCTGGACTCATCTTCTGAGCCAGGAGCTCTTAGAGGCAAGTCTGTTTGCTTGCCCTGGACAGGGTGCACTTTCGCCCCACTCTTTGCTTCCTCCATCTCTACTCATCCCTCTCCAGACACTTTCTCATGGGTGCTATTAGAGGATAGAGGGCTGAAGGTAAGGGTGCCCCTTTCATGGTTGTAAAACTCCAAAGCCACCCTTCAAGACTTCAAAAGACTTAGAAGAGAGATAATGGACCAGAGGGACAGAATCAGACATGCACGCTCAAATGTGGCCAATAACCTGACCTCTTTTGCTTGACTTTTCATATTTATAATGAAGGAGGGCTTTTATTTAGGGGGAAGGAATGTGTCTAGGTAGGCAGGAAAAAAAAGAACATCAGAAAAACATTGTTAAAGTTAAAAAAAGAAATTAAATGGAAGTTATAAGTTATGGTACTTTGTGATTTATTATGCATGTATGTGATATAATCAGTAACATGATTACTCATTGTAATCATAATTCTGATACATAATAAATACATCATTATAAAAAAGGAAGGAAAATAGGGATGCTACTTGAGTTAGTAACCCCACTCTGTTGGCTCTGCCTCAGTTTTGCTGATGAGGATGGAAGAGCATGACATGTTATGGCCGTCACTTGTCATCCTTCCTTATAACTTAGTAAAGAATTGACTCTCCCACAGGCTCCTCTGATTTTCTATGCCTCAGGCTGTCTTAGAATTCAGTGAGTTCTGCTGATTCTGGTTTGTTGCTTTTTTATGTTTTCATTTCTGTAGTTAAAGGCAGAAGACATGTGTCAGAACAATGACATTGTGTCTGGGGAAAAGGAAAAGGTGGTGCCCCAGAGAGAGAAAGCTGCCACTCAAGTGGAAAAACAGGTCTTTGGCCCACCTTGTCTATAACCTAACTTCAACAAACCTGTATGTATATGCCTCCCATGTGCCAGACACTGTGCTGCATGAGTGGTATACAAAGCCAGCGATGAATTGTCCCTTCCTACAAGATGTTTACATTCTACTGAGGGGAGGGGAACCCAAACTAGATGTAGATATTAGTAAATACAAAATATGTGTGTAGCACCCCCTCTGGGCTCACTCTCCAAACGCCATCTTGTATTAGCAGATTTGGTTCCTAGAAGACTGCTGCCTATTCCTCTCCTCAGGATTCTATTCTAAGAGGCCTTGAGCAGTTAATATGGCTTCTCATGACCTCCTATCCTCCTTGGTATTTAAGAAGCAGTTCATATTTCCCCAATACCAATCAACCATTTTGGTATTCATTAGCTTTTCCACAAGGATATCTACTTCTCATTATAGCCCTTCTCAGGTAGAGTAAGAACAAAGTTACACTGTATACATGCACCATCCTTGGGGAGTGTTGGTACAAACTCAAATCATGAATGCAAGAGGACATCCATGTAGGGGCCAAGACATTCCTTATGACTCCTGGTCCTGGGGGGTCCTTCCTCCCCCTCTAGGAGTCTTGACCACGTTTCCTTCTGGGCTTGGTGTCATCTACAGGGAAGTTGTTCCCTTGGTTAGTTCAGTTGTTCCCTTATTGCACTTAGTACAGTGCCTGGCACTTGGCAGGCACTTAATAAATGTTCACTTATTGATTGGTTGATGGATTCATTGTAGTTTTGACTGATGGGTCAATCCAAAGCTGGTCTGGTTGTACCTCAAGACTCGGCTATTGCCACTACCCACTCTAGTGTTCTCTGCTACATACTCTGGTAGCACCTCTAAAATGGCTCTTCCATCCTTGTCCTTTCAGAACTTACAAGGTCATTTCAGGGTCTATTCTGTGTCCATATTCTCATCTACCTAATATCAGGAAAGAATAAACACAAAAGAAAGGTGTGCCATGCACTCAGGGATACATGGTGGCTGGATGGGAGATCAGGCAGCCTATCCCCCTTTGCAATTCTCCTTATTCAAATGCCACCAGTGCAACAAAGAGAAAGAGAGAGCAACCACTTGAACATTTTTGTATGCATGCTCACTTCTGTCTCCTCCTTTCCCGAGTCATTAGTTCTGTATCCTCAGCCAAACAGAAGACTTTTCATTTTCATGTAAATCATATAGCACTGGCCCCTCAGTCACTCATGGTGGTGAGTGGAAGCTGATTCCACATGGCAGAGAGATATCACCTGGTTAATGACTATTGGGGAGATATCAATTAGTTAATCAGTATTGAAGGTGGCATAGTAGCTAGAGCACTGGTCCTGGAGTCAGGAAGAAGAGTTCAAATCCCACCTCAAACACTTACTAGCTATGAGATCCTGAGCAAGTCACTTAGCTGCTATTTGTCTCAGTTTCCTCATCTGTAAAATAGGGGTAATAATAATATGTGCCTGGCACATATTAAATAATACATAAATACTACTACTACTGCTGCTGCTGCTACTGCTGCTGCTGCTACTACTACTACTACTACTACTACTACTACTACTTGTAAATGATAATGTTAGGAGCCAGAATCCCTCATGGTTACCTCCAGAATCCTGAGTGTAGGAGTAATTAGAAGTTATCCACAGTCTGGGACCCAACCTATCAGTGAAATCAGGAAATGGGAAAGATTGGGAGAGTGAGGGGATACTATATACAGAGTCAATACAAAGTAATTTCAAGGTAAAAGAATTGATAAAGACTGGAGTGGGAATCAGGAAAGGCCGCATGTAGTAGGTGACTTGAGCAGAGCCTATAATGGTCCTAGGAACTCCAAGAGAGTAACATTCCCAAGGATAGGAGACAGTATATGCAAAGGTAAAAAGTAGAATATCAAGTACAGCAAAAAGTCCAGTTTATTTGGAATTCAGAATGTGTAAGGGGAGAGGTGGTGTTTTATTCACATCAACAATTTGGCATAAAAGCCATTGATATGATGATAGAAAAAAAATCCATATATTAATCTACTTGGCAAAAAGATGTAGCCACAGAACACTACATGTATTTCTCTTCTGGGAAAAATCAGACAATTTCCCAGCAAGATTGTGCACCTGTCTATGAGACGGACCTGGTATGAGGAATTAAAGGAGCCTCTGCTGAATTCAGGCCAACTGTGGAGTAGCACAGACAGTTTGCTAGAAGCCCAATGAGCAAGCACAGCTATTTTGGGGTTTCTCTTGCAGATTTTCTGATTCCCAAATGATTTGTTTGCCAAAAAAGTCTCGGTTCAAAACTCTCTTTATTTTCTCCCTGCCTTGTCTATTTAAGAAGTCCTTAGTCCAGGATATGTAAACCTCATACTCCATCATGAGTGATAAGAATTACAAGAAATCACCTCTCTGAGAGAGGGCTCTTAAGGGTTGATGCCTCTGACCCCAAACCTCTTCACTGTGGACATTGGAGGACCTCTCATGGAATGAAGTTAGCCAGAAAAAATGTCTACTGGTAGCCTGATCGTGAGTCTGCCCAGTGCCCATAACCCTAATCTTCCTGTTCTGGGAAGAGATCGAGTTAGGTAAAGATACAAGGGGAACCCAGAAATGGAATTTTGCAGATAAAGAAACTGATTAAGGGGATGAGACTTTCCCAAGGTCACATCGAAAGTGACAGGGCTGGCACTAAAATCTAGATTTCCTGACTCCCACTGAACTGCCCTTTCAACTAAATCATGATGTGTGTGTGAATACCAGATTGATGACAGGTCATTAGCTGTGCCAAGTGAAGAAAGCCACTGACCAAACCTTGGCCCACAGAGACTTGGTGAAACATGAGCCAGTGAAGTTTCTGCTATATGAAGGGAAGCAGGCACATGTACATATTTTTCCCTAAAACCTAGAATAGAACTTGGGTTGGTATTGAATCAGTACCTTAGGGCTCAGTGGATAGAGCACCAGCCCTGGAATCAAGAGGACCTAAGTTCAAAATCCAGCCTCAAACACTATACTAGATGTATGACCCTGTGAAAATCACTTAATGCCCCCCGCAAAGGACCTTAGAGTCATGAAGCTAGAAATTTGGGTGCATAAGACAAAATTCAGTAAGGACCCCTCACCCTTAAGAGCAAAATAAACAGTTCTCTGCTCCGTTTCAAGGTCTATTGGGTGATGTTTACACATGTGAAAAAAGAAAGGGGAAACAAAGTCTGGGATTACTATAGCTAGCTTGTTGCCCCTGCTTTATCTTTCTGAGCTACGCAGAACAAAATCCAATGAGGAATTAGTCATTAACAAGCTAAATTGCTCAACAAGTGGGCACCTCCTGCCAGTTTAAAGGGCTTAGCTGAAGTGAGTATGGCATGCTAATAATTCCGGAGCTGCTTTAAATATCCCTTGTTGACCTAACATGGTTTGGAAGGAGGCAGGGGATTCACATGGCAGTCCTCAGACTGGGACTTTTGAATTACTCATTGGAGGTGTCTTCAGGATCTAGGAATTACTGTGAATTCAAAAGCAGAATGAAAGAGGGAGATCCAAACCAAACCAATCAGAGTGAAAGAAAAAAGAACTGTCTTTATTTTATAGGGAAGCATTGCATACTATGTTGTTTTCTAACATTGTGTCTACTGTGCCCGGCACTGTGGCCCACACTCAATGGGACAGCAAAGGAGTAGGAGACTCTGCCCCTAGTCACAAGAGGTTATAAACATATCTACATAACACAAATAGAAAGCAGAACTAAGGTAAGGTAAATTAAAGTAATTAAATAATCGGATTGTAGATTTAGAGCTGGGAGAGACCTTCAAGATTCTTTAGCCCTACCCTCTCATTGAGGAAGCTGTGGTCCCGAGAGGTTTAGCAATGTGCCTGTGCTCATCTTCCTAACAAATGTCATAGCTGAGGTTAGAACCCAAATTCTCTTACTCCATATCTAGTACCTTTTCCACTGTACTTAGCCGATAGAGTGGAACTAGACATATGCATGAGTCTCAGAGAGATACAAAGTAACAAAAATATCAAAGTTAAGAGTTGCTATTTCATTGAGGCAGGCTTGCTGATTGTAAAGGAAGACATTTCTCATTTTATATAAATATATATATGTGTGTGTGTACAAAGATGTACGTATATGTAAACATGCATGCCCATATACATATGTACACATATAGGCATGCATGTGCTCAGTACATATGTGTACACATGTATGTGTATATACATATATGTGCCTGTATATTAAAAAACCCTGTTCGAACACCATATGTATTTATTTATTTGATAGGTATTTGAAGAGGGGTTCTTAATCTGGGGTCCATGGACAGCCAAGGTGGAGAGGGGGTCAGTGGATAAATTTCAGGGGATCTAGAGCTTCTGTTTTTACTAACATTTGTCATTTTATATATTTATAAATGTTAGGCTGAGAAGTGGCCCTTAGGCTTCATCAGCTTGCCACAGGGGTCTATAACACACACACACACACACACACACACACTTAGAAATCCTCAATTAGAAGGTCAGAAAGTCCTTTCAAGTAGACTGGAGTGAGAACTGGAGCTAAATAAAGGAGGAAACAAGAAAGAGCCTTCAATAAGCTACAATTTAACCTAGGAGAAAAGGCTGAAAAATGACCTGAACATATTGAAGCTTCTGAGTTGCTTGATCTTGGTGATGGACTAGAGACGATATTTTAGTGGCCATAATCTGAATTCACCAGAAAGGGAGGAGGCTTTGGGTGACCTAAGAATGTATACAGATAGTCAGAACTGGAAAGCCTCAAACAATGATACAGAAATAAGTATGATAGAAAAGGGCTAGAGAATCAGGAGAACATTGTATTCAGTGACAGCAATATTGTAAGGAGGATCAACTGTGAAAGGCTTAGCTACTCTGATCAAGACATCAACTTGGAGATAATTCCAAAGAATCCATGATGAAAAATACTATTCACCTCCAGAGAGACAACTGATGAACTCTGAATATAGATTGAAGCATAATCTTTTTTTTTTTTTACTTTTTTTTCAGGGGTTTTCTGGTCTGTGTTTTGTTTTGCAACATGGCTGATATTAAAATGTTTTACATGACTTCACATGCATAATCAACATCAAGTTGCTTGCCTTCTCAAAGAGGGATGAGGGGAGGGAGGGAGAGGATTTGCAATTCAAAATCTTTAAAAATGAATGTTAAGGGGGTGGCTAGGTGGCACAGTGGATAAAACACCAGCCCTGGATTCAGGAGGACCTGAGTTCAAATCCAGCCTCAGACACTTCACACTTACTAGCTGTGTAACCCTGGGCAAGTCACTTAACTCTCATTGTCCCACAAAAACCAGCTGTGCTCAGGGTGAATCCTGAGAAAACTGAGGTGATAGTGGGTCACTGCCAAAGAGGTCCCTATGATAGGAGTAGAGAGGTGAGAAAAGCAAGAAGAAACTAGCAGGAAGCTTGGATACAGGGTGAAGGATATATAGAATCTGGTAAGGCTTCTAGGAATTTATGTCTGGTGACATGGCAGTAGGTCAGAACTAGAGTTAGAATGTAGGATTGTGGAAATTCAACAAGTCAATTCAACAAACATTTATTAAGCCCCTCCTCTCAGCTAGGCACTGTACTGAGGGCTGGGGGCACAAAGGAAGACTTAAAGCCTTGGCTGTGGACTCCAAAGACCCAGATTCTATTTATAGGATCATAGATTCAGAGGACATCAAGTCCAACCTCCTTATTTTACAAGGGAAAGAAACAGAATCACAGAGAGGTTGCCATACCCAGGGTCACAAAGCTGCTAAATGTGTGAGACAAGATTTGAACTTAGACCTTCCAGATTCCAGCACCATCACTCTATCACGTGCTTCTTGAACATTTGATGTGTGACTTTGGGGAGGTGTCTTGACTTCCCTTGGCCTCATTATCCGTAAAATGAATGGCTTAGACCAAATGATCTTTAAGGTTCCAACAACCCTAACGTTCTGATGATAATGACTATAAATAGATGGGGGGGGCCGAATAAGCATTTATATTGTGTCTACTATGTACCAGACACTATGCTATGCACATTACAAATATTAGCTTATTTCCTCATCAAAACAACCCTGCCTGGGCAAGTCACTTAACCTTCATTGCCCTGCAAAAAAACAAACAAATGCTGCAAGGTAGGTGCTGTCATTATCATATTTTATAGTTGAAGAAACTAAGGCAAACAGGGGTTACTAGGGTCACAAAGCTAATAAGTATCTGAAGCCATATATGAATTCAGAACTTTCAGACTCTAGACTCAGAGATCTATCCCATGCAATCTACCTGTCAGTTTCACAAAGTATGCATATGCTTTTGTGTGAACTTCAGTATACCTTCTTTGGAGTAGATAGTGCAACAATTATTCTCATTTTGCAAATGGGGAAAATTGAGCTCAAAGATATCAACTGACTTGTCAAAGTTCACAAAGTTAGTGTCAAAAGTGAGATTGGAAAGGAGGTCTTCCTAACTCTAAGCCTCATTCTTTTGGAGCCCTCCAAAACTTTCATTTCCCCAGTCACTCAAGATTAAACTCTACCATGTAAATGATTCAAAATGTTAGTTCACTTGAAGCCCAAAGGTTTTAAAAGATAATCTTTGTAGAAATAAATGAGCCAATACTTTGATATTTGGCAATGTTTCCTAAAGCTTTAAACAAACTAACTTCATTAGGCCCTGATTTGAGGCTCTTCCAGAAATGTCTTCTGGAACAAAATTCAAATGATTTTATTCTTAGGAGAGCAAATGACTAAGATTCCTTCCATAACATTTGAGTGTCAAGAACAATGATGGGCAGGTTTTGTTTGGGATTTTTAAAATGTTTAATAGTTCCTTGCCCCCATTGTTTGCAAAACAATCCCATTCTAATCCAGAAAACAAAATAAAATCCCTGTATATTTTGTTCTTCAGCCTATGTTTTGGATAGAGCGGAAATCAACACAGCTGTTTATGTTTAGTAACTTCAAATGATATAGTGCCTTTTTGAGCCCAGAAGAACCTTGGGAGTATATCTGCTTTATCATTTGGTATCCGTCCAATTCTTAACTTGTGTTGTCTATTTGGTGGGCAGAATTTTCAAGGTTCTCTTGTTAGATACACTCCTTGAGTGGTTTATCTCTGATGGACCTCTGCACCTGCTCTCCTCCTACTCCTCTCTCCTTTGTGGGAAAAATACCAAGTCTTCTGTCCATTCGTCAGTGCTTGTTTAGAAAACGCTTGGTAGGCCACTACCTGAAGCACTGATTTCTCTCTCTTCCCTTCCCTTCCTTTCCATAGCCTACCCTTCCATTTCCTTCCCTTCTCTTCCCTTCCCCCTTCCCACTTCTTCCTTCCCCCTTCCCTCTTCTCCCTTTCCCCTTCCCCCTTCCCCTTTCTCCCTTCTCCCTTCTTCCTTCTCTTTTCTCCTTCCTCCCTCTCTCTTTATTATTTTTACTGCTCATGAGCAGTACTGGAACCACTGTTTGAGAACTATTACATGATAATCATGGTCTTCTCACTCCAGGAGATCATAGGATAAAAAGCCAGTATGGATTCTAGAGTCCTTCTAGTCCACCCTTCTATCTTTCCATTATGAGGCCCAGAGAGTTGAAGAGGCTTACTTACCCTTTTCACACAGGCAGTAAATGGCTGAGCCAGGATGAAAAGCACTCTGCCCACAGCACCATGCTCTCAGAATTCATAGGTAGCATTGCCAACACTGAATATAAAAGATAAGCCAGTCAACTCAAGTCAACAAGCATTTTTTGTTGTTCACTCATCTCAGTTGTGTCTGACTCTTTGTGGCCACATTTGGGGTTTCTGTGGCAGAGATAGTGGAGCAGTTTGCCACTTTCTTCTCTGGCTCATTTTACAGCTGAGGAAACTGAGGCAAACAGGCTTAAGGAACTTGCCCAGGGTCATACAGATAGTAAGTATCTAAAACTGGATTGAGTTCAAGTCTTCCTGACTCCAGGCCCACCCAGCTGCAACAACAGCATTTGCTAAGTGCTTAGTAGATGCCAGGCACTGTGCTAAGTGCCAGGAGGTAGAAGGAACTTTAAAGAATGTTTTAGTCCAACATCCTCATTTTAGAAAGAGGAAACTGAGGTCCACAGAGAAGTCACTCATGGTTAAGGCCAAAGAGTTCATTTTTCAAGGAGCAGGAGCAATCCAGGTCTCTGGACTCTGAGATCAGTACTCCTTCCTACACTTGCACCACCATGACTAGTTCTTCCAGATTTACTATAGACACTCAAATATAGCTAAGCAACCAAGTCCAGAAGCCTGGTCTTCTTGCACACCTCATAAGTGGTGTAGCTGAAAATCAAATGCAGTTATTCTAGTCTTTGTTCATCGTCTTTCTTACTACATTAAAGTTAGCTCTTGATCACTTCTACAAAAATTAATTTTAAAGAAAGTACTGTCGTGGAAAGTTCATTATACTTGGAGTAAAGAGAGACCTGAGTTTGAATCTTACCTCTCTACTTATGCTAGCTAAGTGACCTTGGTCAAGTTGTCTTACTGCAGTGAGACTCATCTGTAAAATGGACGTAACAATACCTATAGTAGTAGAATTAAATGAGATCATGTATGTAAAACTTAAAGGCTATGTGAATGTGTCCTATTACAAAATCATACGATGCCCAACACAAACCATTTTGGTGCTTTTAGTTCACACTCATGTAATATTTTAAGGTGCACAAAGTGTTTCCCACAAGCCTGTGGTGAAGATATATGTATCATTACCTACTTTTACAGAAGTGGAAACAAAATCAGAGAGGTCAAGCAATTGCCAATGGTCACACAGCTAGATGGTATCAGAGTCAGTATTCGAATCCAAGTGCTTTTTCCATTATAGTTGACATAATGGAGTTGACTCCATCCTGAAAATTAACTCATGATGTACTTAGCACCAAGATGACCTCTCCTGATCATATTCACCAGATATTGATGAGGCATACATTTCTCCATGGATTGTTTTTCAGAGCCTATGATTTAGGAAAAATCTCAGGCAAGGGCAAACACTTAAGAAGAAATAAATATTTTCATTGCTTTCAGCATTATCCCCAAGCAAAGCTTCATGCTATAAAATGAGAACACCAGAAGATGAAATGTGACATTGAAGTTGCAGAGACAATTTTATTGCTCAAAAGCTTTGAGGCCTAATTTGGGCCACGCTCTAACATCCCACAGTCAGGATTGCTTAGTTTGAGTTCTATCTACACAGCCAAAAAGAGGGAGGGATTTGGACAAAGAACTGGTTAGCTTGGGCTCTGTAAGTAGCCAAACCTATAATTCAGCAGAAGGGGAGCAGGGGGAGAGGATTAATCTGAGGACCTTGATTTCTTCTACTATTTAGGGTCTACACGGATTAAGTTAACCAGATAATTGCTAAGTCTCCCCCCATCCTTGGTGTTGTGGAGACAAACTCTACAAGTCTTTGCTGAAAGGACCATCTCCAGTGAAGAAGCATTCAGTACATGCACATGGGCCCACATCGTTGAAACATTATTCCTTGCCCTTTCATTCATACCACTATCAATTATAAAATTCAATAGCAAAGCTTTGTAGAGATGCATTGTACTCAAGGGACTCAAAACATTACACAGAACTTGAACTCAGTGGGCCTCATGACAAAAAAAGTATAATTTCTAAAACATACATATAAAAATCACAATATATAATAAAATAAAAATATTTATATGATAAAATCCCATGTGAAATAAAATCACATGTATAATAAAATCACATGTATAATAAAATCAAAATATATACTCTAATCACATGTGTGATAAATCACAATATGTAATAAAATCATGTTTATAATAAAATCATACTGTACATAATAAAATCACAATATATTTATAAAGTTGTATGTTTAATAAAATCACAATGTGTTGTAAAGTCATATGTATAACAAAATCAAAATATATATAATCTAATGTATAGTAAATCACAATATGCAATAAAATCATGTGTATAATAAAATCACACTATATATAATAAAATCACAATATGTATATAACAAAATCATGTGTATAATAAAATCACTACATATAATAAAATCAGATCTATAATAAAATCAAAATGTGTTATAAAAATCACGTTTAGTAAAATCAAAATATATATAATTAAATAACATGTATAATACATCACAATATGTAATAAAATAACACATATAAGAAAATCAAAATATATATTATAAAGTCACTGTATATAATAAAATCAAAATATACATATATAAAATCACTATATGATAAAATCACACACACACATTATCACAATAAATCATGATAGAAACTGGACCTGTGATTCCATCACTGTAGGGAATCCCCTGGTAGGGACTCTTCCCTCTACAAGTGCAGGTTGGAACCTTCTTCTGCAATTTATAATCTTAGAATGTTCCTTAGAGCAGAGGTGTCACACACACAGCCCACAACATTCCTGAGTGTTCCAGAACCTGATGAAAATATAATTGGGAAATATGGAACAAAATAAATAAAAATACAATAAAACACATGTAATATCAATATGTGATTTTCTAAGTCAATCTACAACCCATAGAGATTGTTGTGTGGCCCTCTTCTCTGAGTTCGACTTCCCTGGCCTTGAGCACTGAGAGTGAGTGAGAGGGGTTACTTGATTCCAGATCTTTTTGGCTTGGAGACCAGCTCTCTATCCATTAAGCTCCATTTATTATTAGTTCCCATTTATTGGAATGATGATGACTCAAGGGATTCACATCAAACATTCTTTAATGGAGTCTTAACCAGTAAATAAATGCCCAATTAGGTTACAAATGTATTCTTCCTCTGTAACAACTATGTGCATGTTTGAAGCATTATAAGGTGTTGTGGGTTTTTTTCTACAGTGATCAGGAACTTTTTTGGGAAAAGTTATCTTGTAGTTATTGTAAGCACCTAATAAATTGAACAGAATGTTATGAGTAGCATATTAAATTACCCTGGAAATTGACAACATATTTTGTTGTTGCTGTTATTGTTGTTATAAGGGGTTTCAGGAACACATGCAAAAAAGGCATTGGGAACCATTGCACTAAGCTATACATTTTTTTTCTTTTTTCATGAATTTTTTTGGTTTTTGTTTGTTTTTTTTAGTGAGGCAATTGGGGTTAAGTGACTTGCCCAGGGTCACACAGCTAGTAAGTGTTAAGTGTCTGAGACCGGATTTGAACTCAGGTCCTCCTGACTCCCGGGACAGTGCTCTATCCACTGCACCACCTAGCTGCCCCTTTTCGTGAATATTTTTGCATGTCTGGCTTTGAATCCTAAAACAGATACTTACTAGCTTGATGGCTGGATAAGTCACTAAACCTTTCTGAGTCTCAACATCTTCATCTGTAAAATGAAATAATAGCATCTGGAAGGAACCTTAAAGGTCATTTAATCTAATCCCCTCATTTTCCAGAAGAGGAAACTGAGGCCCAAAGAGGCTATGTTGATCATTTGCTTCATTTTCTCATACTTTATATGGGTATATGGCAATATGTGAGTGGGACAGTTCTTTTTTCTGATATTTTAAGAGTAAGGCCTGGGTAAAAAAACAAACAAACAAACAAACAAACAAAAAAACACTAGATCTAACAGTGTGACCAGTTTTGTGATTCTTATTCCATATATCCAGGATATTCTCCAGAATATTTGTACCAATCTATATTCCCACCAATGACGGATCCACAGGATAATAGATTCAGACCACTAGTCCAATTTTCTCTTTTTATAGATGAGACCACTGAAGCCCAAATAGATAGGGTGACTTCCCCAACATCACACAGATAGTGAATGGTAGAAGTGGGATTTCATCCAAAGTCCTCTGAATGTCTGTCTCCTTGTAGCCTACCAACATTAAATTTTATTATCAGACTATAGATTTGGAACCATAAGGAATCTTACAGATTCTTTGCCTTGATATCTTGGTCAAGAATCTTAGTCATCTTGTCCAAAGCCCTCATTTCACAGAGGAGGAAAATGAAGCCTGGAGGCTTTTTCATTTGTCATTTTCCACTTTAGAAAAAATTCTAGGAAGTCATTTAGCATTTTCTTCAGGTTGTCTTGATTTGCAGCTCTCTGATTATTAGGATATTTGAGTATCTTTTCATATGGCTGTTAAGAGTTGCTATTTTTCCCCTTAGTAAATCACATATCCATACCCTTTGACCATTGCCCCTTGTGTGTCTTATAGCTATGCATCAGTTCTTTGTAGAGACTGATCTTTATCAGGTATATTTAGTAATATACCTTGGCTAATATTCTTAATATTAGCAAAAGAATTCCTAATCTCTATCATTGTGTGATACACAGAAGTGAATTTAGGTTTCTACAACCTCTTTACATCACTGTCTGCTGAGGCCTCGTCAGGCAGAATGAGGGATTAATTGATTGGTTTGGTCATTTGCAGGACAGTTTTAAAGTTCACCTTATATTCATATAATCACTAAAAGGTTTTTATTGAGGATCAGAGAGAATAAAGCAGCAAAGTGGTGGACCCTGATTGGAGGACCTCCTTTAATAACTACAAGAGTTACTTTAACACTTGTGAAAATAGTAATACATAATTAGTTTAAGGTCTGTGATTTAATTGATATAAGGAACTCCCAGTGAAGAACCCCACCCCACCCCCCAAAAAAAAAAGCCAATATACATCTGCACCTGCTCTACAATTTATAGTCAGAGAGAGTGGCTAAGATGTCTAGAAAGTTAAGAGCCTTGTCTGCCATCATCCAACCAACATATGTCAAAGTCAGAACTTACCTTAGGTTTCTTATGCCTCTGAAGCCTGCTGTCTAAGCCACACTACTTTAAAGGGTATGATTTAGAGGAAAGAGAAAAATGACTAGGATTCAAATCCCAGCCCTTCTTTTTACCACCTATGTCAACTTAGACAAGTCACATAAACTCTGTGGAGATCACCACATAGAGAATACAACACCCCCTCCTTAATGACCCCACACACACACACACACTTTTTTGATGGGAGGGAGAAGTACAGGATGAGCAGGCACAATTATTTTCAATAACATTATCTTCCCCATCAAAGGCTTCTTCTGAACTTCCCTATTTCATTTCTATGGAGGTTACCAACATAGTTCCAGTCTCCCAGATTCCTAAACTCTTTATCCTTGTCCTGGGTTCAATCTGACCTTGGACATGTACTAGTTATGTGACCCTCAGCCAGTCACTTCATCTCTGTTTGCCTCAGTTTCTTCACCTGTAAAATTAGGATAATAGCAGCACCCACCTCAAATTATGTTGAAAGGGGAAAATGAGATAATATTTGTAAAGCACTTAGTCCAATGCCTGGCATGTAGCAGGTGCTTATTCCTTTCCCTCACTTGATGGAAACTACCATTTTCAAAGTTAGCAATTATTTCTTAATTGTCAAATCTGACAATTTTTTTAAAGTATTCCTGTTTCACCTTCTTCTGCAGCATTTGGCACTATCTCCTCCTGAATGATTTTTTTTTGGGGGGGGGTGCAGAGCAACGAGGGTTAAGTGACTTGCCACACAGCTAGTAAGTGTCAGGTGTCTGAATCTGGATTTGAATTCAGGTCCTCCTGAATCCAAGGCCAGTACTTTATCCACTGTGCCACCTAGCTGCCTCCTCTCCTGAATACTTTCTCCTCTCTGTGGTGTTTTGATACTGCCTTCCAGGTTCCCCTGTTACCTGTTTGACCAGCTCCACAATCTCTGTAGTCGGATCATCATCAATGTTCCCTAAATGCGAGTGTGTTCCAAGGTTCTGTTCTGGACCCTTTTGTCTTCTCCCTGTACACGCTTTTTACCTGGTAACTTCATCTGATCCCATGGCTTTAATTATCATCTCTATGCAGATGATTTCCCAGACCCAGGCCTGCTTTCTCTCTTGAGTTCAAATCCCACATCTTAAACTAGCAATTGGGCATGTTGAGTTGTATGACCCGTAGACATTTTAAATTCAACAAGTCTAAAACAGAACTCAGTGATTTCCTCTTGACCCATTCCCTCTTCTAAACGTATCTGCCTCTATAAAGGACAACACTCTTCTTCCTATAACTCAATTTCTCCAACTTGGCCTAGACTTCTCAGTTTTGCTCATCCCCTCATAGCCAATTCATTGCCAAATCCCCATTTCTACCTCGATAATATCTTTCACATTTGTCCCTTTCTCTTTATCCATAGAGCTACCACCCTAGTTCAAGACCTTATCACCTCTCTTTTGGACTATTGAAATGGACTCTTAATTAGTATCTCTGACACAAGTTTCTCCCCCCACAAATCCATCCTCCACACAGCCTACAAAACCGAGCCACATCCCTACTCAATCAATTCCAGTAGCTCCCTGTTGACTCTAGGATCAATGATTTCATCTGTATCTCATCCTTTTAAAATGTCTATTTTTTTTAGTTACGTAGTACAATGTACACCATTGCTGGCATAGAGTACATGCATATAATTTATAAATAACTACACATACACGGGGGTGTAAGCAATTATTTTATGGATAGATCCAAAATTTTTGAATACCCCTGAGTTACAGGGCTTCTAGGATCTCTATCAGCTCCAAATGTAGCATACTAAAATCCTTCCAGCTCTCATTTATGATCTCTTCCAACTCCACCCCCCCCCCATTAATGCCGCAAGGAAACCTGGGGCCAGCCGATGCGTTTGAGGCAAAGGGCAGAGACAGGTTCCCCCAGTCAAACCAAGTATTGTTTCCCTGGAGCCGGCCAATGTCATGAATACTCTGGCCCACTCTAATTAAAGAGTCTGTGGTAGGTTGTAAGAAGGAGTCAGTTTAGGGCGGCAGCTTTTCCTGGGTATTGTATTTGCCCGTAAATACTTGAAATAGTTGCAGTGAAATGTGTAGCCTTTGAAAGCCGGGGAGGAGTAGATTTAGGGAGGCACCCTCTGTCCAAAGGAGTTACCCCAGCGACTTTTTGAATGGGTAGAGAAGAAACGGTTATTTCCTTAAAATTAAAAAAAGAAAAGAAAAGAAAGGTGGGAAAGGGGGTGGGGATGAGGGGGAAGTGAGGCTCAATGCAGCAGATCCTTAAGCCAGATAGTAGCTGAGCGATGCCAGAGATCTTATTCCGGGCAAATTCAAACTATGAAAGTGACCGGTGCAAGGGGGGGTTGGGGTGGAGGCGGGAAATAATAAACATCCTCTTGGCGGTTCGGCTGCTGCCGGGGTACGTGTTTGAAGAGGCAGTAGGAGGCTTTCCGCTGGATTTCAGGGGCGCTGCAGGGACCCCGCCCTGGGGTTCTTCCAGGGCAGTGCTCCCTCACACTCCTTAGAGGGGAAGCGAGCTCTGCAGCAACAGCAGCAGCAGCAGCAACAGCAGCAACAGCAGCAGAAGAAGAAGCTGTGTACTTCCAGCCCAGCTTTGCACTGGAGAGCCCCCCGCATCCCCAAGCCTGGCTGGGGCTGAGACCCCGCCCCTTTTGCAGACACCTCTTGGCCTTCTGATTGGAGCGCGGCCGACCAATCAGCGGGGGCCCTGACGAGAGGCTGTCAGTTTGCAAGCTTCTCGCGCTCAGGCTGATCCCCGCAGCCTTCTTTGGTAGCGCTGCTGCGGCTGCGGCTGCTGAGGCTCAGGCTCGGGCTGCGGCTGCTGCTGCTGCTGGTGCTGTTGCTGCTACCGCCGCTACCGCCCGCTCTCTAGGCAGCTCTGGCCTCGGACCTGCTCCGCTGCCCATGCAGGGAAACAAGTGGGTGCTGCTTTCACTCGCTCTTGCCGGCAGGATTACCTCCGACTGCTCCTCCTGCTCTCATTTCTGTCCTTTAACTCCATAGGGAGCGTCTATATATACGCCCAGGCCTGCGAAGTGCTGGGAAATTTGTTCCCCCCCCCCCCCCGCCAGGATTTTGATTTTTGAGGGGGAAGGGAGGTGGTGGCATTTGTGAGCTCCTGTCATGCACAGACCATTCCGCCTCGTGTGATTTCTCTCGCTTTCCTTCCCGACCTCATCAGCCCCGGCAGATAGAAAGATATTAAGACTAAGAAGCTTGGTTCTCTGAGGCTCGTGTCCAAGGGTATCAGTCACTCGTGTGCTGGGAGCTACAAGACTGAAGAAAAACATCTTAAGCTGGAAATCGTGCTTGCTAGTTCTCGCTGGCATCTCTCTCTCTCTCTCTCTCTCTCTCTCTCTCTCTCTCTCTCTCTCTCTCTCTCCCTCTCTCTCTCTCTCTCTCCCTCTCTCTCTCTCCCTCTCTCTCTCTCTCCCTCTCTCCCTTCCTCCCTCTCTCCCTTCCTCCCTCCTTTTCCTGCGGATCTTTATTCCGAAGGACTCTCACTTTGGAGATGCAGTGACAAGATAATGGAAGTAAAAGTCTGGGTTTCCAAGAAGGAAAATTATAGGAAGCAGCCAGTGGAAGGGAAGAGCAGTTAAAACAGCTTCAGTACATAGAAGAAGGGGAGAAGACGACAGCAATATCAGACCCAGAGTACCCCGGGGCCAGCAAGATCAAGGTTGGCAAGCTAATAGAAGAGGTCTGGGATTGCTGAAGGTGTGCCTGCTCCTGGCTGATCATTATTATTATCGGTTATTATTTTAATAAAGTGGTTGGAGCTTCGTGGGCGAAGTAAGGGCTGCCTTTCTGCCTTCTCGTCTTTCCCTTTGCCCGGCTACTGCTGCTGCTGCTACTGCTGCTGCTGCAGCTGACAGAAACGTGTTAGGAAAGCAGAAGAAGATGCCAGCCATCCTGGTCGCCTCCAAAATGAAATCGGGACTGCCGAAACCTGTGCACAGTGCCGCACCGATCCTCCATGTGCCCGTGGCCAGGGCCGGCCCCCAACCTTGCTACCTCAAGTTTGGGAGCAAGGTGGAGGTGACCAAGCCCATTTATTCGAGCCAGATACCCCTGAAATCTCAGGGGCTGCATGAGCCTGCGGGGGATGGGCTCCCCCTGAGGAAGAGCAGCTCTGTGGAAAATGGATTTGACACCCAGGTGAGAGAGAAGGCTGGTCATGGGGGCGGGGGATGTTCGGGATATTGGGGTGCCGGGGAGCAGGGAATGAAATGGAGAAAGAATTACAGTAACATGTGGGAGGGAAATCTTTACCATGGGGGTATGAGGTTTGAAGATTGTAAGGGACATGGTGGTGGTGGGTGTGGCCAGAGGAGTCCTTGGGGTAAAGAGATTTGTCTGACTGAGGGATAGGTTACTAGGTAGGTATGTGATGGAGGTGCTCTGGCATATTGGGTGCTTGTGTTAATGGAGGGCATGTTAAGGGGATCTTTTTCTCCTGACCCTAAGGAAGGCATGCCAATATGCATTTTCTAGGAAAATATGTGTGCTTTTCTATCATCGAGTAATAAAGATCCAATATTAAGCTAGCCACTGCAGTAGTGCATTATCAGTTTGTTTAAGATGACTTGGGTTAATATCTATTTATCAGCTCTGGCACTGGTGTGTAATCTCTAGTTGCAGAATCATTTGAGACATATCTATTTGCACCTCGATGGGATTGCTCTGGGCATTGATGTGAGATTCAGGCAAAGCATCATAGGAGAGTGGAAAAGCATTCCTTCTGCTTGTTGAAGCCTGGTTTCTGAGGGAGAATGTTCAGAGCTGACAGGATGGTGGGTGTGATGCTGGACCTAGGACATGCGGGCAGGCAGCAGTGAGGGTCCATGGCACACCATCTGAGGAGAACAGACAATCTGGCTTAGCTGGCTGGCACCTCCCTCTTCACACTGATGGGTTGATAGTATGGGGTGGCTTTCTTGGTGGTATCATGCCTGAAGTCTGGAACCTCCCTCCTAGGTGTCAGGACATAGAAAACTGTCTGATATAAGAGAAAGAGATCATATCTCCCACTTAGATCTGTGACGGCTAGCCCCCCCCCCCCCACCAAAGGAAAAATAAATTATGGCTGCCAATTGGTTCTGTTGGCCTGCTGCCTTGCTTTTACAGCGGCAGGGTGGGGTATTGGCTCTGCTTTCTGGTGGTCTGACAGCAGAGACCTTTTGGGTCGGGCAGAACAGATGAATGTAACTGTTATGCCCCAGAGCCTGTGACATAGCAACCCTGGGAATACTGAATTCTCCCAGCTGATCTTTTGCTGAATGGTCTCTGGGTTCCTCTGCTACACTATTCTCTACTCCTGCCTGTATTCTCCCTTCCTCTGTTTCTTTAACCTTAGTAGGTTATCTGAAAGTGGGTACTCTGCCAGCCAGTTTTTAAGCTCCTCACTTAAGCCCTCCTCGAAGATTTCAGTCAACAACCCCTCTTGCCTGTGCAGAAATGCCTCTAGGTGCTGAAATGTGTTCATGTATGTGAGCTCCCTTCTGAAGACCTTAACATCAATGTTGAGACGTCTTGCTTCCTATGACAATCCTGCCAATAGCTTGGCCTTAAGATCCTGATAGTAGCTGAGCAATAGACTTCCCTCCCTCCATCAAGAACCCCACCCCATCAACTTCAGTTTTTTCCTTGATGGCCACTGATGGCTAATATGTTGAAAAGGTGTGGAGATGAGTCTTAAAGGCCAACTCACACTGGCCAGGGAAAGGGAAACATTTTTAAAAACATGGCCTATAGGAGATGGTTGTTAATACAATCCTGGGCTCAGATAGCAGCAGAGCCACTGCTGTGGGAGGCTGTCCATGGAGCACAGGCCATTCTTGCTGGGCTACTTTTCTTCCAGTTACCATCTATAATTCCTGCAATTGTTACCCTATCCCTTTGCACCACTTGAATGAAAGCATATGAAATTATAGGCTCCATAAGACTGTGTCCATTTTGAAGTTAAATGAAAGTACATGGAGGAAGGTAGGGGGAAGTGTGCCTTTAGCAGGGATAGGGCAGTGAGATCATCTAGAAACCAGGTTTGCAGCTCTATACTGAGTGATGATAATAATAGCTAACATTTATAGAACACTTTAAGGTTTGCAAAGAACTTTTAGCTATCTCTTCTGGTCCTCATAACAACCCTGTTAGGTAAATACTATTGTTATTTCCATTTTTACAGATGAGGAAACTGAGTCATAGAGTAGTTACGTGACTCACTCAGGGTGATAGAGCTTGCATATGATTGAAAAAAAGATTTGAATTTCGGTCTTCCTGACTCCAGGTCCAGTGTTCTATCCACCATGCCACCTCACTGACCAGAATCTTGGATATAGTTCTTTACTTAGCAACCCATTTTCTTTTTTTTTGTTTTTTTTTTTAAGTGAGGCAATTGGGGTTAAGTGACTTGCCCAGGGTCACACAGCTAGTAAGTGTTAAGTGTCTGAGGCCGGATTTGAACTCAGGTACTCCTGACTCCAGGGCCAGTGCTCTATCCACTGCGCCATCTAGCTGCCCCGCAACCCATTTTCTCATGGGACTCACATCTACACTCTTCAGACTGCAATTGGGTGACAACAGCTTTTGTGCTGTTCCTCACTCTACCTCTTGGCTTTAGGTGCTTCACTGGCTTTCTCCCATTCCTGAAATCCTCTCCTTCCTCATCACTCTCTCCTGGCCTTCCTGACTTCCTTCAAAATACACTTCCCACTTCCTACAAGAAGCCTCCCTTGATCCTCCTTCATATTAGTATCTTCCTTCTGTAGATTATCTCCAGTTTCTCCTGTCTATATCTTATTTGCATAGAAATTGTTTGCACATTGTCTCCTTCTTTTGACTATTAGATTCTTGAGAGCAATGACTGTTGTTTTTTTCTTGTCTTGGTATCCACAGAGCTTAGCACAGTGCTTTGCTTAATAAATGATTGTTGACTCACTGACTTGGTTTATAGAATCCTTAAAACACAGAAAGCTTGGGAGACATATGCCACTTGTAGTTTTGGGCTGTCTCTCCCACCAGTTTCTTTGTCCTCCATGAGGGACCATATATAACCCAGTTTACAAAGGTACACTCACCTTGTTACTGGTACTTTGTCAGCTTTCTTACATTGCTTGCCATCAACCTAGAATGGATGGAAGTATCTGGAAGTAATCCCCTGTGCATTTCCCTATCTGCTTTGGACCACCTCCACAATCTATCTGTCATCTTTGTAATACTAACTGTGTCTGTGTCTTAGATACTAAGAGGTAGGTTGGAATTCAAAACAGGATAGCAACAGCCTATGAGTTCATTACACTGTACCTGCCCCTCCCCCCCCCCATTCTAGGATGACAGCGAAGACCTCAATACCTCCGTAGCCTTTTTGGTGGATGATCTTTCCCTGTGTGTTGGTTGTAAGCAGACCATTGGAAACATATACTTCAGAAGGCACATTATTGTTCTGAAACCAGATTAGCCTTGAAAGTGATAAGCACCGTGTTGTTTAGTATGCCACACATGCTAACAGCTATTTGAATCTGAAAACATAAGTAATAGCATGGAAGGAGATTATGATTTTCTCCAGAGTTGTGAATTGTTGTGGTGCCATTTTCTTTCTCGACCTTCTTTTCATATTTGAAGCAGAAGATCCATTGGCATGATCTTTGAAATGGGAAATGGTTTGCTCATCTTATGAATTTGGATAAACTCATGTATAGTTGCAGCGCTTTGCTTTATTTGTCCTTGGGAATTGGGTGGCATGAGTGGGAAGACAGCAGGGTCAGCCAGAATAGTGATTTGGGACTTTCTTCTGTATTCAAGAGAATGTCAGTCACTGGGTCCAACTAGCATTTATTTCTTACTATGTATCAGGCACTGTGCTAAGCATTTAGGATACAAAAAAGGCAAGAAACAATATCTGTCCTTAAGAAGCTTATATTCTAATAAGGGAAACATTATATAAATCATGAGATACATGCAGGATAGATATGAAGTAGATGGATAAAAACCGTAGAAAGGGAGATTCTAGCAGCAGGAAAGAATGAGAAAAGGCTTCCTGCAGAAAGGGGGATTTGAATTGAGTTTTCAAGAACTATAGAAAGATTAGGGGAAAAGAGGAGAAAAGGGGGGGAGAGGCTTTGAGATTATTCTTACCAAGGAAGTTGGTGGGTTTTTTCCTCGTTTCCCTGTAATCAATATATGTAAACTCTGGACTGAAAAAAAAAATCCTAAGGGGAAACATGATTTCTGAATTAGATCTGAGATGCTAGGGGCAGCTAGATGGTGCAGTGGTTAAAGCACCGGCCCTGGATTTAGGAGTACCTGAGTTCAAATCCAGCCTCAGACACTTGACACTACCTGGGCAAGTCACTTAACCCCCATTGCCTGCAAAAACAATTAAATAAATAAAAATAAATAAATAGATCTGAGATGCTAGTCTTTGTTGGGTGCTCCTTGGCACCCCAAATCCTTCAATTGTCAGGCTCCTATAGCAGTTCAGTGCCAAAGTGCTGGGTATGCCCCAGAAAGCAGGGAAGGACTAAGAAGATGTCCTCAAAGACTTAGTTCCTACTGATCTTCTAACACAAAGTCATTGTTGCTAGCTTCATTTTGCATTTTGTGCTTAAGATCTCATCATGCCCCAATGCACAAAATTTTCCCAGGGATACACAAAATGTTCTTTCATACAGAGCATAAGAGAATACAACCACACAGGAAAAGCCACCTAGGTAGAGTCCCCAAAGCCAGGTTCTTCATCCCAGAGAGGCTTCACCTATCCAGCTTGCATCTTTTCCTTCTCTACTCTACTCTATAAGAAAAACCTTTTAGAATCTAAATTTCTTGGGGCCAGGGAGTAGCTCCTTATGTCCTAAATACTTGGCACTGTGATTGGTACTTGGTAAGAACTTAATAAGAACTATTCATTCATTGAGTTAGTCAGTCCAAATGTTTGGGATCTCCCTGCTTTTGTCTGCTGCCTACAGATAGTCTCAGAGTGGGAGAAGTCTTCTTCAGGGACATACAATTTATGAGATAATCAGAATTTATTCTGGGGCGGGGTGGGGGGCAAACCTTGTGCCATGTTCTCCCCCATGCTTAGAATACACAGCTTCTTCATCTCTAGCTTTTAAAATCTGTATCTTCTCTTAAGGTTCAGCACTGGTGCCACTTTCCCTTATTCCCTGAGGGGTTTCTGGCCTCCTCATTATCTTGAATTTACTTATGTGTATAAGTGTTATATCTGGAGGTGAATTGTTGGGGATTTTTGGTCTTTATTGCCAGAACTTCCTCTGTCTGCCTCAGTTTCCTCAATTGTAAAATAATAATAGCCCCTACTTCTCAGGGTTGTAGGGAGGATCAAATGATGTAAGATTGATAGTGCTGGGCACAGTGCCTGGAATATAGTAGATTCTTTTTTTTTTTTTTTAGTGAGGCAATTGGGGTTAAGTGACTTGCCCAGGGTCACACAGCTAGTAAATATTAAGTGTCTGAGGCCGGATTTGAACTCAGGTACTCCTGACTCCAGGGCCGGTGCTCTATTCACTGCGCCACCTAGCTGCCCCTATAGTAGATTCTTAATAAGTGCATGTTACCTTCTTTTCTCCTTTCCTTCCAATACTTAGCATAGTGCCTTGCACCTTGTACTTACTTATCAAGTGTTTGTTTAATTAAACTTAGTGGTTGGTGTTCTCCTTTGGGCTATTGGCAGCATTTAAGTCCTTACTCCATTGCTCTGCTTCCCTAATTATCAAAACCACCAATCTTATCTGAACCTTACTTGCCATCACTTCTCTATGTATGCAACCCCATCTACGACCTTATGTTCCAGTCATGAGAGAAATCACGTGTTGTTGGGTTTTTTTTTCCATTTTGTCCCTATAGAAGTCACCTGGGCATGTCTGGGTAAAGTCGTAATAGATCATTCCACTGTAGCAGCAGGAAATACCAGGACAAACCACCTTTTGTCTTCTAGTTACTCATCTTCCTGTGAAAGTTGGGACTTCTTTGGGCCTGTTCTCAGGGGAGCAGGTGCTGAATCCTGAATTTTCTTACAGGCAGCTCCCTCTCCTAGATTCAAACTGAATAATTAGTGGGACTTAATTGGGATAGGAGTAACCTAGGATGACTTCAGTGGAGAAAGTAAAGCTTAAACTGCACTTTGAAAGACAGGATGTGACTAAGCAAAGAGGAAAGCTGGAAACCAGTGTGACACTTGTGGGATGATTCCCCCCCCCCATTTATTAAAGAAGGAACCAAGACCATTGTGATGTCAAGAGGAGTAGGCATTATATAGCAGGGAGGATTAATGTTTAATTACTAGGAAATTGAGGAAGAGAAAGAAGGAGGAGGAGGAGGGCAGAATGGTTTGATTGGGGCAGACGGTGTGCATTGAGGAGTAATACCAAGACCAAAGTTGAATGGAGCAATGTCATGTCTGTCAAGTAGGTAATTATCTATCCTAGTCTATAGAAGTAGAGGGGAAGGCGCAGGAAAACATGCACTAAGACCACATAGTGTTTGAGTTGGGTAGCACTGGGACAGTCATCTTCTGGCCATCACAAAGAAACATGGGCCATTTCAACCCTGGGTGTGTAGGAAATGCATGAATTCCCTTGGGCAGCCACAGATACTAGATACCAGATACACAGATACCAGATGCAGCTGTGATGCATATTTGAAATAGAGGGGCCTCAGAAATGTATATTCATCATGGCATATTCATGTCCTAAATGACAAGTGGGATTTGCATCACCCTCCATGCTGTTGACATATTACCATAATTCTTTATCCAATGAGTAGGAAGAAGCTCCCCAAAGCAAAGAATGCAGAATCACAGAATTTGAGAGGTGGCTAGGACCTCAACAGCCCCCTAGTCCAACTAAAGGGAATCCCTACTCAAACATACTCAACAGGTAGTCATTCAGTTGCTACTTCAAGACCTCCAAGGGGGGGGAAGGCATCACCAAAAGGAAAGGCCATTCCACTTTGGGAGAGCTCTAATTGTTAGTAAGCTTGTCTTGACATCAACCCTAACTTGTGTCTTTGTAACTTCAGTCTGTGGCTCCTGGATCTACTCTGTGGGGCCAAATCGAACAAATCTGATCATTCTTCCACATGGCAGCCTTTCACCTAATTAAAGACCAATATTTTGTCCCCTACCCTTGGACTTTTCTCTTTTCCGGGATAGTTATCCCCAGGTACTTCAATGGACTTCAGATGTTACATATTCAAAGTCCTTTGCCATACAGGCTACCCTGCTCCCAACATTCCCCAACACATTAATGTCTTTCTCAAGCTGTGGTGCCCAGAACAATACCCCAACTGATGTCTGATGATATTAAGGACGCTGGGATAGACACCTCTGTATTCCTGGAAGTTATGCCTCTCACTGTAGCCCCAATTCTGGTTTTTGGCTGCCAGCATATTGCTGACTCATATTGAGTTTCGGTCCAGATTAATGTACTGGATGCAGGGAAAGGAAGGAAGGAATAATAATAACAGTAATTAATAATAACTGACATCTATCTAGCACTTTAAGGCTTGCAGAGAACTTTAAATACAGTCTCTAATTTCTTACTCTGTAGTCCTCTAACATGCCCCTCTCCAGCAGAAATTCAGATGTCTTCAATTTATCTCATAGTCACCGAAACCACCACCAAACAGCTGAAAGAAAATTGAGTCTCTCTGTTAACTGGATTAAGTGTGTTTTAATCCCGGAGGTAGAATAGACTATGATCTATTCCCTTTTCTCTGGAAGAGATCTGGGAGATCCCAACTGGCTTCTTTCTGTGGTATACACCTGGGCCTTTCCCCAAGAATGAATATTTATAACACTGGCTCCCTTCACCTATAGCATAAATTATAATGATGTGCAAAGAATTGTTTTGGAGACAGGTTCTGAATTAGCCCAGAAACTTCTGTCAAAAAGACCACAAGATAAGATAAACTGCCAAAGCCTGTTTGAAGAGAATCATTAACCCTTTCTTTAAATAAAAAAGAAGCAATAGCAAAAAGAATATCTTTAGTATTTTCCATTTTTAGGAGCTGGTTAATGTTTAAATTAGGCTCATTTCTTAAGAAAGCAATTAGAGGTGACTGAAATCCTCTGTGGGTGTTTCAGATGTTTAAAATAAAATTGAGGGGGCAGCTAGGTGGTGCAGTGGATGGAGCACCAGCCCTGGAGTCAGGAGTACCTGAGTTCAAATCTGGCCTCAGACACTTGACACTTACTAGCTGTGTGACCCTTGGTAAGCCACTTAACCCCAATTGCCTCACTAAAAAAAATAAAATAAAATAAAATTGAGGAGTCCACTGGGAAGAAAGCTTCAAGAACACAACCTGTTGTAGCATTGGTGCCATCGTGTTTTGATTAGAACTCTTACTTCATCATCAAAGTTGATTATGGGTCTGATTAATTCATTTTTCTGCTGTTGGGCTATTCTCTTTCTTCTGTTGCTCAATTCTTTAAGGAATATGTGTAGCGTGGTTATCTGTCAACATGTTAGAGTGTTTATAGTTCATGTATTATTTATTACTATATTGGTTAATTATGAGCCTGATCAGAGGCTTCTTGAGTGGTTATTATATTCATGTTATGTAGATAAACATGAGAGGCAGCCTGAGATAATGAATAGAGAGCTAGCCTTAAAGTCATGGGATGGCCTGGATTGAAGTCCTCCTTCTGACCCATATTTATAGTGTGATAATGAACATGTCACTTAATCTCTTAGTGTTTCAGACAATGATCTATGCCTATATGTTACAGATGGGTTACTAATCCATATTGATGGAAGGAGATTTAACACTTGGAGTTCCCCCACATTAATGAATTCACAGTTCTGGACCCCAAATATGGATAAACATATATATGCACACAAACTCCTGTATATGAAACATTTCCAGGTAATCATAAAAAATAAGAGCCTGATGGAAGTCATTAGGTCCCAAATATAGATGTCAAGACACCTGGTTTCATAACTAGGTCTCACTGTTGAGTAAATAATTAAACATCTCTCTCATTTTATAAGAGTTGATAGCTGAAGGGCAATGCAGAGACACAAGGTAGTTATAAATTGGCTACAACATATTCATAATGAGAAGGTACACTTGAGAAGTGATATAAAAAGACAGCATCAAAGACTTGTATGTTCTCTCATTATCAAGAACTCGTATAATGAGATGGGCCAGTTTGGGAGCAGGAGTGAAGGATCATATATCACTGAACAGCCTGAGTTTCTGCCCTTGTATCCAAGAAATAGGAAAAGAACCAAAAGAAAGTGTTTGACAGCTCCTCTGTAGAGAGGCTGTAGAATAAGATAGATAGAAACTATAGTGAGGAAGAAGTTGTAGATGAGCTGCAATCTGTGCCAAGGGGGAAGTGTCGACATTTGAGGAGATCAGAGATGGGAATATTGAAATAAAATGAGATTGGTGTTATTTTCTGCATACATTTAGAGAGGGGCTTTTTTCAGTTGTTTTTTTCAGTCATGTCCTACTCTTTATGACTGCATTTGGATTTTCTTCATAAAGATACTGGAGTGGTTTTCCATTTCCTTCTCCAGTTAATTTTACAGATGAGGAAACTGAGGCAAACAGGATTAAGGGACTTGCACAAGGTCACACAACTGGCAAGTGTCTGAGGCCAGATTTCAACTCAGGTCTTCCTGACCTCAGGCACAGAACTCCACCCACTGCATGGACTTCAGCCAAATATTTGTTTAGCTCTTGGGGCTAATGCAGAATCACCCACCAAGTGGATGTTCAGTTGAAAAAAAGTACCCTTTTTTCTAAAGGTTATCCTAATATTACTGCTCACCCTCATCACAGGCCACATTAATGGGTCATATGAGATCACACAGATTCAGCTGGAGGAGACCCTTACATATAAGGACACAGTAGGTCAAAGAGACTACACAACTTGCCCAGGGCCATACAACTATCATATGGCAGAGCTGGGCCTCAAATGCAGGTATCCTGATTCTACAAACAGTGCTTTTCCAACAACCCCACCTTAAAGGGACAAATGTCAAGAACATATCCATTCGTACTACAAAAGGAGGAAGGAATGGGGTCTTTTCATCAGGTAAATGGGGGCTCAAATCTGGGCGAAACATTTTTTCAGGGAGAGATCAAGGTCAAAGTTTAATGCTCAAAATAGATGGTTTCTGCAGCATACTGACTCCTTTTGTAGGCTCAAACCCAGCTGTCGCTAATCCAGTTGGCTTGTGTTCTTTGAAAAGTCAGCTTCAAAAACAGACTAACAAATCCTGAGAGGAAAAGCACTGCCCTTCAAACCCTAAAAAAGACAAAAGCAGACTAGATAGATGCACCCTATGTTAAAACAAGGCTAGCCCTCTAGCCAGTCCAAAGCAAATTCACTTTCATGTAAAAGTATTCGTGTGTGTGTGTGTGTGTGTGTGTGTGTGTGTGTGTGTGTGTGCGCGCGCGCGCGCATGCCTGTTTGGGTGAAGGGGATACCAGCAATCATGGCAGTGCCAAGAAAAAGGGTTGACTTGTAAAGGGCTTCTAAATAACCACATTGTCTTGATGGAATACTATTGGTCAATGTGAAGCAGGGAAATTGCTGTTCTTTCTGGCTTTCTAACAATATTTTGATCGGGGATTAAAATTAAACATATGCTCAGATCCCAGGAAAATTGGCTGGCTTGCTTTTTGCCTCCTGTCTCTACCTGCACCTTTCCACCCCATGCCTAGAATTTTGTCCCTTTTAACCCTAACCTCATGGAGATCCCTGATTTCGTTCATGACTCATCTAAAGTGCTATCTTATACTCAAGATGCCTATTCCGATTGCCCCCCAAAATAAAGTGTATTGATGTAAATATATAGAAAATACATCTTATATAGATATAAAACATAGCTATGTATACACATATTGGAGGTGTATATATATATATATATATACACATATATACACACACATACACATATATGTATATACACACATGTATATGTTATATAGTATATATTATCTAAACATATATATAGTAGAAATATGTAGTATCTATACATAGATATCTAATAGGTATATCTATATATATTACATGTATATTTATAGTTATATAGTAGTTATATAACTATATAATGTATATCTAGACATAGACATTTATAATAGGTATATTATATATTATATACATATAATATAGGTATATAGTGAGATAAATTTATTTGTGTGTATATATACACATATACATATATTATATGTATGTAGATACATTTTATATATATATATATATATATTTATATATTTATATTTATATATACACACATATACAGAGAAAGAGAGTTTCATCCAGGCAAAGTTGGGCTATCTGACTCCAGGAATAGTATCTAAGAGAAAAGGTTCAATCAGAAGGTAGATTAAGGTAAGAAATATTAAGGTCTCTATTTTCCTCTGTGTTATTGGCATGAAAGACCAGGGTTAAATTCTAAAATTGCTGTAAATTTGTTATTTTGACTTTGTTCATTATTGCTACTGCCCTTGTTGTCACTAGTATGATCTGTGTAGGGGCAGCTAGGTGGTACAGTGGATAGAGCCCCAGGCCTGGTGTTAGGAAGACTCATCTCCCTGAGTTCAAATCTGATCTCAAACTTGTGTGACCTTGTACAAGTCACTTAACCCTGACTGCCTCAATTTCCTCATCTGTCATATAAGCTGGAGAAGGAAATGGCAAACCACTCCAGTATCTCTGCCAAGAAAACCCCAAATAAGTCATGAAGAATTGGATATGACTGAAACAACTCAACAAGAACAAAATAGAAACAACTATGTAGTTTCTTTTTAAGTATGCATGTTTTCCTCAATTGTTTGATTTGTTCCTTGAGAACAAAGTTTTGTTTCTGTTTTTGCATCCTCAACTCATAATGCTTGAAACATAAATTATTTAGTAGATTAAGAAATGCTTGTTAATGACTGACAGAATGAAATGATTTGTTCATTAAATAAATATCTGTGATGCCATAGACCTACTGTACATCTGAGAGCCCCACTTTTCTTCCCAAAGAGTACAGTGGATAGAGCTCTGGGCCTGGAGTCAGGAAATCCTGAGTTCAAGTTTTACCTCAGACACTTACTAGCTGTGTGACCCCGGACACCTCACCTAACCTCTATTTGTCTCATTACATAAATGTAAAATTTATAACTATAAAATGGGAATAATAATAATGGCATCTACCTCACTTGTTGTGAGACTCAAATGAGCTAATATTTGTAAAAAGCCCTTAGCAGAGTGACTGGCATGTAGTGGGAGTTAGGCAAATGCTTATTAATAACCCTTCCCTTCCCTTTCCTCCTTAAAGGCAGGTCTTAGAGTCAGGTTTCTTGACTCCCTCCCATTGTTTATTATTACCCTTCTCCCCCAACCCGGTTTCCTCATCATTTAACTTTCACCTCAAGAGGAGCCCCAGGATTTCCTCCTCTTCTTCTCTGTCTTGCTCCCTGAAGTCGATAAGTGACTCTTCTTTGTTTGCTTGTTTTTAAAGGGGTTTTTATTACTAGTGACTAAAAGGAGGGTTACCGTAATGAACAAAGTATAAAATGACAAATTTCCAGAAGTCTTAGAATTTAACCCTGATCTTTCCTGCTGGTAATGTACAGGAAAATAGAGGCCTTAATCTTTCTTAGCCTTCCCCTGCTTTCCGATTGAACCTCTTCTCTTAAATTCCATCCTGGAGTCAGATGGCCCACTTCTGCCTTGACCAAGCACTGGGATGGGTAGAATTATGTTGATTTAGAGCTGAAGAGGAATTTAATGGTCACATATATGTGTTTATGTATGTTTGTGTGTGTATATATATATATTTATATTTACACAATATATATATATGTATATTTATGCTTATAATGCATATATCTACATAGATAAATATACAATATTATATAGATACATAGTAGGTTACAAAGATGGATCTGTGTATATACCTGTGTGTATGTACATATATGTACGTATATGTATGTATACACACAGTTTAATCCAGGTAAAGTCCAACTTCTTCATTTTACAAATGAGGAAACTTGGGCCCAGAGTAATTCAGTGACTTACCCAAGGCTACACAGTTAGTAAGGTTTTGTTGTTGTTGTTGCTGTTGTTGTTGGATTTTATGCAAGATCTTTGGTCTTGAGTTAGAAGGGACCTCAGAGCTCATCTAGTCTAATCCCAAACATTAGAACTGGGATTTAAACTCATGTCCTCTGACTCCAAATCAGTGCTCTTACCCCTGGCCTATGCGGCTTCCCAATGAAAAAGGCCCATCTAAGACAGGGCACAAGCCTACATGCTACCCATCTCCCATAACCTATCTGTGGCATTACTCTTAAGGTAATGGATGGAATGCTTAGGATACATCTCATCTCTGGGACATTGTACCCATGAAGAGTACCTCCAACACCATCACTACATTTCCTTTCACTGGTTTCATTGTTTTCCCAGAAGAGACTAACATCCCTACATGGGCAGCTAGGTGATGCAGTAGATAGAGTGCTGAACCTGGACTCAGGAAGACCTGAGTTTAAATCCAGCCTTTCTAACTATGTGACCTTAAGAAAGTCATTTAGCCTCAGTTTCCTCATCTGTAAAATGAGGGTAATAAAAGTGCCCACATCCCAGGGTTGTGGTGAAGATAAAATGAAAAGCACTTTGCAAACCTTGAAGTGCTGTGTAAATACTAGCTATTGTTTTGTATCTAATACATTTATCATAGGTCTTAGTACACATGAGGACATTCTCCTAAAAAAAACCAGCTCATATTTCTCTAGTGCTTTGAGGTTTACAGATGCATTTCTCACAATAAGGTTGTGAAGAATATAGTACAAAAATCATCACAGATGAGGAGGAAGATGGTTGAAGAGATAAAGGGTCTTGCTTAAGATCATATAGCAAGTAAGTTGGCAAATCTCTTGTTCCTGATGATTATGGGCTCATCTGATATCTTTCTCTCATGCAGACTTCTTTGAGATTAAAAATTCTTTATTTGCTCATCAAATAGGCCTCCCTTAGACGTCCTACCTCTTCTATCATCCTCTCAGTCACCTTCAGTGACCTGACATTTGCCTCCTTCCACTCTCCTAGAGGTCTCTATATCTGCAGTCCCTATGAAGTCCTAACTTGTCTTTGACTCATCCCTATAGTTTCACAATAGAAGAATGCCAATCTGAACAGTAAATTCTAACACAGTTCTTAGCACTGATGAGGACAGAGTCTTGGGACTATATCATGATAAACTAGTTTGAATATTTTCCCACCAACATGACCAATTAACCAATCATCGTACTTAGAGACAAGACATAATCAAATTATACCCATTTATATGGTGACTTTGAATTTCATCTGTGGTCAAAGGAGAGAAAATTCAGTCCCACCACTTCCTAGACAGAGAGCAATAGTTGGTAATGAATTAAAGCTTTTGTCAATGAAAGATAATAGCAAGTTACATGGATATTTCTCAGGAAATTTATGTCACCCACACAAACCCCAAAGAATGACTCAGGACTAGTTGCCTCTGATTCCCATGAAAACAGTCCCATTCTTGTCATTGAACTATTTTGCAAACAACAGCCTGAAACCCCAGTGTGTTTTGTCTTTCCTTCTAAATGTGTGCCTTTATACCTTGGGCGACCTTCAGTCTGTGCCAACTCTACAACCTCCGATGTGGGAGTAGGAGATGGCATGGGAACATGGCTTAGCAGAATTTCCTGAGTGCCTAACTCCTGATTTCCCACTTGGCTATTTTGGACGTCTCTGAATGAAATAATTTTCTTATTGCCTTGGGGGTTAATTGGAAGTGCAAAGGCATGGGAGTTAGGAGACTTGGCTTCTGGCTTCAGTTCTTGTGTGAAAGTAAGCAGATCTTTGGGGCTCACTTTATTCATCTGTAAATTGGGGGAGGGGAGGAGTGGAATAGATCAACTCTGAGATGGTTTCCAAATCTAACATACTGTGATTCTTCATATTTACTAATAAGCACAATACAAGGAGTCTCAAAAGACGTGGTACAGTTTGAAGTTATTAAGGCTCAATACTGCCCTAAGCCTTTGGGGTTGTTGTCTTTCATAATTACAGAGTGTCAAAATAACATCACTATGTCAGGGTCAATGTACAGTGTATCTGAATGTGGCTGATGGGACAAATAAGAGCTTGGAATGCTCTACCACAGGTCCTGTATAAATGAAACTGTTGGGGGCAGCTAGGTGGCGCAGTGGATAAAGCACCAGCCCTGGATTCAGGAGGACCTGAGTTCAAATCCAGCCTCAGACACTTGACACTGTGTGACCCTAGGCAAGTGACTTAACCCTCATTGCCCCACAAAAATAAACAAACAAAAGCAACCAAAAAATTGTTCTAGGTGCAGAGGGGAGGTCATGAAGAAGTAGAAAATGTGATCCTTGCATTCATGTTCAGGCTTATCTGAAGAAAGCAGAGAACAGTACCATTTGACCCAGAGATGGTGAGAGAGTATGAGATACAGATAATAGGTGCGATCCTATTCAAAGGAAGGAGGAATAACTATAGGCTGGTATGTTTGGGAGTGGCTTAAATCTAGATTTGATGGATAAATAGGGTTTGGGGTATGATTTGGTTGAGTGGAGAGGAGGAGAGAAGGTATTTCAATCAAGTTAGAGAAAGGCTAATAAATGCCAGGAGAGCTTGCCTTGATAACCCCTTGGGCCTCTTCACATTTCCTTAGATGCGTAGAGATATCCTGTCTTCTCCCAATGTCATCACTACTTCCATTGCCTTGATTCAAGAAGCCCTTCTTCAGCCTCATTCACCCTTGTCATCAGCCTCTGTCTTTCTCTCAGTCTCCCTCCCGTTGGCCTGTCTTTGCTCTGGTGCCCCACTTGGCTTTGCCTCATCCTGCTGAGATCTGGGAATGATACTCTCCCCTCCAACCTCCTCTTCCTCCTGCAACCCAGGGTACCCCACTCTTACCACCCTGACAAGAGCCTCCCATGTGTCTGGCAGCTGGAGGGGTTCCTCATATCCCTTTTCAGCTTCTCATCTGGCTCAGCAGAACGCCTCCATTTCACGCCCATTCCTCTTTGATTATTTTCAGGCCTGGGAGTGACGCATGTTTCTACCGCAGCTTGTTGGCCCCAAACACCCCAAAGCTGTCAGCCTTTCCAGTTTGTGAACCACTTGTCATTAGCTACTCTCTCTAACTGGGCAGGACCTGGAGGGAGAAGAGCTCAGTATAGTAGGAACTGCTCCAAGGGACTCACGCCACACGGGCAAATAAACTATAAGTAATAAACTCACACCTTTGTAACATTTTGAGGTGGGGGCAGGGCAATGAGGTTAAGTGACTTGCCCAGGGTCACACAGCTAGTTAAGTGTCAAGTGTCTGAGGCTGAATTTGAACTCAGGTCCTCCTGAATCCAAGGCCAGTGCTTTATCCACTGTGCCACCTAGAGGCCCCCTGTATAACATTTTAAAGTTTGTAAATAACTAGCCTGTAAGGTAGATAGCATAAATATTATCAACATTTACTGATGAAGAAACTAAGGCTCCAATAAGTGATTTACCCAGGGTCATACAGCTCTAGAAATGTCTCATTATTCCCCATCTTGCACAGTCCATTCTAATCAATCTGGTCTCCCCAGGGGCAGTCCATCTCCCAACTCAGTGCCTTTAGCCAGGCTGTTCCCCATGCCTGGCATGTTCTCTCTCTTTCTACCTCTACTAATAGAATCCTTATCTTTTGTCCAAAGCACAGCTCAGGTATCACCTTCTATTGCATTCCCTTCCTTATCCCTCCCCATTTCTTTCCCCTTACCAGACCTCTCTTCCTGCTGAAATTATCTTGTATTTTTCTGTGTTTATTTAGTATATACTTTCATGAGAACATTCTACAGTTATGCCTTCCACATCTCTGGGGTTAGGAAGGGCACCCCCAAGATCTGGAAAATCCAGGTAAATTTTTTTGGCTTTCTCTTCATATGAGAGAAGACCGAATTTTTGTATTTTTATTTTATGGGGTATTTACAGTACCTTACTGTAAAGTTTGGGTTAAATGTTCGGTCATAGGCTCTGTGTCATCTACTAGCTTTCACGTGTTGTCTTCAGCTTCTGCAAAATGCCCCCCAAATTCCCAATTAATTTCTTATGGCATCCTGTATATTGAAATCATGATGGGGAAAGTATTGATGTAGAAGGGATAACTATATTCCATTCTCCATAGAATATAAGCCCCTGGAGGTCAAGGACTACTTAGCTTTGTGGTTTTTATTCTTCATATTCCCAGCACATGACCCAGAGGTGTAAGAAATGGTCCCTCAATTGAATTTAATTGACTAGAAGTATCAAAGTAGGGGCTGCTAGGTGGCGCAGTGGATAAAGCACCAGCCCTGGATTCAGGAGGACCTGAGTTCAAATCCAGCCTCAGACACTTGACACTTATTAGCTGTGTGACCCTGGGCAGGTCACTTAACCCCCATTGCCCCACAAAAACAAAACAAAACAAACAAAAAAAAGAAGTATCAGAGCACTAACCCAGGTGTTCTGATTCCTAGACCAGGGAACTTTGTGCTGTTCCAACTCTCTCTTCATGGAGCTAAAATAATGCAATACAGTCTGAAAATCACTTACAATTCCCTTAGAATTCTTGCTCTTACCATGGGGTCTGGAGACCCCTACATTTCAGGCCATCTTTGAATTTGGATCAGAAAAAAAAAGTATTACATCTCTATTTTCACTTAACTCTAAATGAAATTTAGCATTCCCTTCAATTATTTTTTAAAATATTCCTCTGAAAAGAGGTCTGACTTTATCAGACTGCCTGCAGCAGGGATCTGGGACACACAAAAAAGGTTAAGAATCTCTGCCTTAGACCATGGAACAGTAAGATGCCCCTTTAGTTTGCAGCATATTGGTTTGTCCATCTAAGACACAGGCAAGAGAGAAAGGGAAAAAATAGGAAGGAAAGGGAGGGAATGCTTGCTTCTATTATTGGATGTTCTAGTCTGAGCAGCTTGGCAATTTTAGAAATTATAAACAGCTTGCCACTAAATCATTTTCCCCTCTTCCTACCAAATGGAGCCAGACCAGTTTCCTTATTATCATTATCTCATACCACTTTGAATGTGGATCAGTAAATTCCAATGAGAATAAAGTTAGCAGCCTTCCTACAACCAGGCATGTAATCCATATCACTTTGCTAGAGGGTGGGGCTGGGGACAGCTGCTACCTTCTGATTTCTTCAGGTTCAAGAAGTGTGGCCCAGAGAAGTAAGGAAATTTGTAGATCATACAGCAAATGAGATTCAGTGACATTGGCACTAACTTAGCTTAGTCCCATGCTGCATTCAATAGCATATGTCTTTATGTATGAGAAGGAGGAGGAGGAGGAGGAGGAGGAGGAGGAGGAGGAGGAGGAGAGGAAGAGGAAGAGGAAGAAGAAGAGGAAGAAGAAGAAGAAGAAGAAGAAGAAGAAGAAGAAGAAGAAGAAGAAGAAGAAGAAGAAGAAGAAGAAGAAGAAGAAGAAGAAGAAGGAAGGAGGAGGAAGAGAGACACAGTTTAGTTTTCACTTTGGAGTTCATTATCAGGAATAAATGACTATCTGGGTCATTAGAAAATGGGCTTTTACACTGCAGGGTTTGTGGCTCTTTCTTATCACTCTGTTATTCCCCAGTTATCACAGGTCTGGACTTGTTTCTTTTCTGGGGCAAGAAGCAGAAATAAATATGCATTTGACCCATTCCCTAGAAATGTTTACCTGGCTAAAAATACTCTAGCTGGGTATTATTTTTAGAGGGATTTATATTCGAAGTATATAAATTGCCAACTTTGATGTGTATTATTAGGCATGAACTGTTCGTACATTTTATAACAGGAAGCTTCTGGTTTTCCATTGAAGAGAACTGGAACTCAGTCAGAAGCTTGCCATTTGAAAATCCCTAATGTTATAATTCAATTGCTGTCTTCAAAAGCATTCTGTCCTAGACCTTTAGTGATTTGGCCAATGGATGCCTGGAAAGCCATCAGCCACCTCTGAGTGTTCATTGAGTCCGTTTTGGAGATCCTGCCATGTTTTATAGGAGGTCTCCCCTAACCTTTCTCCCCACAGGCTTATGACATTTTGCAATGTGTTGCCTTTGGATTGGTCCATGATCAGACATGGTGCTTATTTTAGAACTGGAAGGAGAGAAGAGACATCAATAAAATAATACTGGGTGGAAATACATTTTGTGGTTTTAAAATATCTGCCCTGGTTAGGAGAGATTACTTTTCTGTGTTTTTTTTAATCACTTGCAGTTTTCTCTTCCAGACAGTTGCAAAGTGGTGGTGGGAAGGAAGCTCAGGGCTAGAGAAATTTGCTACCTGCCAAAGCTTCCCATTCCATTCTTGTGGACAGCTGGGAAATGGGTTTCTTTGTCATTTACAGCCCTTGGTTCAGCACCTGGTTTTCTCCCCCACCTATCTGAATGCTCCTGTTTAGTCTCACATTACCACAGGATTTTGGATTTGGAAGTCACTTTCAGCAGCCACCGTAGTGTCCAACCCAAACCCCACAAGTGGTCATGCAACCTCAAGATAGCCAATCCACTGAGGAGAATGTTCCACCTCTTGGACAGCTCTTATTGTTAGGAAGCTTTTCCTCATACCAAGCTGGAATCTGCCTTTTTGTAGTTTCCGTTGATTGCTCCTGATTCAAATAGAATAAGGCTCCTCCCTATTCCATGTGTCAGCATTTCAATTCTTGACCACATTCTCCCTGCATCTTTGCTTTTCCATCAGTTCCTTCAACCAGTCCTCATATGACCTGGGCCCAAGGGCCTTCACCATCCTAGTTACCCTCCCGGGGATGGATGCTCTCCAGTTTATTAATATCTTAAAGTTTCATGTCCACAACTGAACATAATGCTCCCAGCATGATCTGACTAGGGCAGAGGATGGCAGGGTTACTGCCTTTATCTCTTTTGCTAGTTCATAATTTTGCTCTTGTGCTTTAAATGAGTGTTTCTCCCCTCCCCCCAAGGCTCTGTCCTCTGCCCTTTCTCATTTCCCTCTTCACTTCCTTCATTGGTGATGTCATCTGATTCTATAGTTAAAGTGATCACATTAATGCAGATGACTCCCAAATCTATCTATTCAAACCAAATCTCTCCCCTTAGTCTACAAATAAACTATAGGCATTTCAACTTCAAAAGCATCATGTCTAAAGCCGAATTCATCACCTTTCAACATAAACCTGCACTTCTTCCCAACTTCCCAATTTCTGTTTATTGTATCACCACGATCCCAGTCATCCAGTCTTATAACCTTAGAGTTATTTTTGGTCCTTACCCCTTGTTCGTTCCCTACATCTAACCGGGGGTCAAATCCTGTGGACGCTCCCTCTGAAACATCCCTCACATCTGTGTACTCTCCATTCATACTTCAGCCTCTAATAATAATCTTATCACCTTGGGCATGCACTATTTTATTAGCCACTTAACACCACTTCCCCTTTCTCGTGGTTGGTTGCATGGTAGATATTCAGGAAGACCTGTGTTCAAATATGACCTCAGATACTTATTGGCTGTGTGACCCTAGGCAAGTCACAACCCTATTTACCTCAGTTTCCTTATCTGTTAAATGAGTGAGAGAAAGAAATAGCAAACCACTCCAGTATTTTTGCCAAGAAAACCCCAAATGGGATCATGAACAGTCAGACACAACTAAAACAATGGAACAATTAATCCCATCTTTAGCCTCTCTCTCCTCCACTGCTTGCCATCCTCACATAGCTGCTAAAATAATCTTCCTACAATATAGATCACACCATATCATTCATATTATCCTTTTGTTCTCAACCTTCAGTACCTCCATGGAGCCATCCATAATATGGTTTCAACTCCCTTTCGCAGATTTATTTCAAACTCCTTCGTGTTCTTTAAATTTTAGCCAAACTCATTTCCCACTAGTCCCATTTATTGTCTTCACAAAGGTTGGTACCTATGGCTTATATACCTCATCTTCCCCCAAAGCTCTTTTGTTTCTAGGTCCAGCTTTGGTGCTACCTTCAAATGAAGCCTTCCCTGACTCCCCCAGCTGAATGCAATCTGTCTCCAGACTTTTGTTGAGCACCGCATCTATTCATTTCCTTAGACACCATCACATTCTGCTTAAGATTATAATTATGTGTGTATGCCCTACCCCCACATTTGATTGTAAGCTTGCTGATGGCAGGGGCTGAATTATTTTTCATCTCTGTATCCCCAGATCCTAGCACAGTGTCATTGTTGTAGGAAATTCCTAGTGAGGAAAACACCTCTGCTCTTGCAGTTCAGTCACTGTTCTGCAATGTATAATCTTAGGGAGAGTTCTGCGACTTTGGAGGTTAAACAATTTACCCAGTCACACAGAGAAGGATTACTTGAAGCTAGGTCTTCCTGACCCTAAGGCAGTCTCCCTTTCCACTCCACTGGGTTTCATCTTACCTTGCATGTAGTAGATGCTGAGTAACTTGTTTACTGAATTGAATTAGTCCTGGGACCCAAGCAGAATAAGTCTACTGCTTTTCCCCAATGATCAGCCTTCTAGATTCTGAAGGCAGTCATCCTGGCCTCCTCTAATTTTTCACTTCTCTAAGTTCAAGATCCCTAGTTCATCCATTGCTCCCTCAATGGTGTGGTTCAGAATCCCCTTACTCTTCATGATCACCTTCCTTTGGGACATACTCCAGCTTGTCAACTTCCTTCCTAGAGTGATTTCCAGAACTGAACCTGGTTCTCCAGATGTGGTCAGAACAGACCAGACTCCAGAGGGACTGCAACTCTGTTCTGAAAACTGTTTCCCTTAATACCACTCAAGATAGCTTTTCTGCCTCACAGTTGGCACCATTGCCGTCTATTAAGCATGTAGCTCCCTAAAAGCTCTAAAATGTGTATCACATTCCAATGTGGATTTTGTGTATGTTTGTGTGTGTATGGATGGACATATGTATGTATGTATGTATGTATGGTTTAACTCCATCTACCACACTTTAAGCTTCTCCAGGACCTGGACAATTTATCTCTGCATCTTGTCTCAGTACCTAACACCATACAATGTATGCATTAAGTGCTTAAGTGCTTCATATCTGTTGATTGGATTAATTTAAAGTGAATGCCTCCACTCTTTTCATGTGTTATGTTGGTTGTTTTTTCCTCATGCTTTCTTTTTAAATTATTATTGGGAGGGATAGATCACTGGGAATGAAAGACATATCTAGAAATGAAGGTATAAAAAACAAAGATTTTTTTCAAATAGATTGGAAAAAATTGAGGACCACTGGAGAAAAATTGTGAAATGGTTGAAATTTGTCTTATGGACTTTTTGAGGTGGGCCTTTCTCCTTAAAATCATCATCATTCATTTATTCATTCCCCCTCCCTAATGGAAAGCAGAAGAATACCCCTGGCTAGAAGAAAGGCTCCTTGTGGAGTCGACAATTCAGTTCCCCATTGGGATTGGCTTCTGTGATAGATTGTTCTGTGCTGATGGAGGCTGGAGATAATGACATCCTTCATTTGGGTTGACGGTGAGCTCAATCACAGGCTATTGTTGCCATTAGCCGTTAAATCCTTCTAGGACCCTTTAGGAACAGCAGGGTTTTCTGATCAGGTGCCACTTCCCAAAATCCTTGGGGGCTTTGAGCTCTCCTTTCCTACCTCCCGATTTCAGATAAATGTATGAAGTTGTGCTGATGCTTCTTTGAAAAGATGCTTCTCCTGTTCATATCTGCACTCCTCATAGGGCTGGAGATGCACTGATAGCACCCCATTCTCTCTGATTGTTTTTAGGTGACCACAACTCCCCTCCCCCCCCCCAGTATCTGGAAAGGGCTATTAAAATTACTCAGGCATGCTACCTGACACATCTGGATCACAAGGCTTTGACCATTTTTGTTTGTTACAAACTCCTTTGGCAGGTCGGGATGCCTAAAGACATCTCAGAATAATGTTTTTAAATATATGAAATAATATAATTACAAAGGAAATCAATCATACTAAATATGGTTAGCAAAATACATTTTTTTAAAAAATCCAAGTTATTGGCTTCCAGGTTAAGAACTTCCAAGACTAAGGAGGAGGGAGAGGGACCAGACACTCTTAGTTACTAGCTTTACTTATCAATGGGGAGGGAAAGATGCTCCTGCCACAGATGACGGTTATTCTTTTTTACAAAGGCTTCTGAAACACCATGGAATCTGAGAGCTAGAAGGGTGCTCAGGGGCCACCTAATTCCACTGATAACTAAAGAGGAATGTATGTCTATAGGATCTCCATAAAATGGTCATCTAGGCCCTTATTTAAGGCCTCTCGGTGAGAGAAAAGCTTTTCCTTCCGTTAAGTCAGAGTTTGTTTCTTTATCATTTCTACCCATTGGCCCTGTTGTTGTTCAATTATTTTAGTCATGTCCAACTCTTTATGATCCCATTTGAGGTTTTCTTGGCGAATGTACTGGAGTAGTTTGCCATTTCCTTCTCCAGATCATTTTACAGATGAGAAAACTGAGGATAACAGGGTTAAGTCACATGGATAATAAGTATCTGAGTTTAGATCTGAACTCAGGAAGATGAGTCTTCTTGACCCCAAGCCTGGCACTCTCTCTACTGTGCCACCTAGTTACCCACCTATTGACCCTAGTTCTGCCTTTTGGGTCCCAAGAAAAAAAATGTCTCAATTGATCTTCCACAAAATAGCTCTGAAGATATATAGGTACTGATTTCTTGTTGTTGTTTTTTTCCTTTTTATAAGGTAACACCTTATATAACACCTGAAATCCTTTCCAATAATATTTTATAGCAGGTGTGTCCCCATACCATGGTAGTTGATCTGCTCTGGACCCACTCCAGCTTGTCAAAGACCTTTTAAATGTGTGACACCTAAAAATGAGCCTTGCACTTCACAAGTGACCCACCAATGCCAGAATAGAGTCCAGAACTATATTGTTCTAGAAGATATACCTGTAAAAATTTCAACCAGATCCCAAATTAGTTTTCTGTTGCCTTTGGTGGTACCTCTTAAGAATAGGACTGGTGAGTAAGCCTTCATTTAGCTAAAACAATTTGATTTATTTCAATTCAACAGTCATTTATTAAATAAATGCCTGTTACATTCTAGAATGTACCTGCATTTTATAGAGTCCACATTTCTTCAAACCAGAATGTTATGAAATGTTGGCTCGAAGGCTCATACTTAACATGTGAGCCATTTTTAAAAACTTCTGTAACATTCTGAGCTGTTTAAAAACTGTTGGCATGGCCACTGATACCATAGAAACCACTGCTCATGCAAAGAAGCTTCCATTGCTCAGCCAAGGCTGGGCTACTATAGGATGGAGGAGGAGATTGGGTAATGTGGGAGCAAGCTTCATTCTTACTTTAGGGTGATGCCTGCCCTCACCTGCTCTATATCAGTGTTTTTATGAGGATAAAATGATGGGGTGATAGACTCAGAAAGGACTTTGGAGAGCATTTAGCCCACCACCACCACCCCCCTCTAGTTTTACAGATGGTGGGAGTGAGGCCCATCAAAGGGAAATGATTCGTTCAGCCTCTTTATCAGTCACGTGCCTAGCTCGTGGCAGAGGGAGATAAGAGCCCAGGTGCCCTGACTCAAAGTTCAATGCTCTTTCCACCACACTATGAGGTTACATACAGGAAAGAGCATTAGAAAGATAAAGGTATGATTCAAACATGAATCAATAACAGTGAAGGAAAATATCTTTGGAAAATGAAGAGACATTAAATTATTCTTTTAATTGACATGGATGGGCCTCTGATTATTTGTATAACATAGGTGCTGTCTTGTATTGAAATAAATTTAGGACATATACCATGCCCTCCGCTAAACTTAAATAACAATAAATAAAAAACTGTGGATGATAAAATGTCAGATGAACAGTACAGTACAGATACTGTGTACTCTAAGAGTTCAGAGGCTGGAAAGAACATTATAAATTCATTTCAGAAGGCTCGGTGGTGAACGAGAGACCTGAGCTAAGCCTTGAATCATGTTTTGGTTTTAAAGAGAAGGAAGGATATATAAGCTTTTAAAAGGAGCCAATGTGGTAAAGTGGAAAGAGGATTATTTCTGGAGTCAGAAGACTTGGGTTCAAATCTCACCTCTGATAGAATCTGTGTAACATGGGGCAAATCACTCCACTCGTGGAGTTTCAGATCCCAGGAATTGGTTGAGTGGAGACTCTAGAGGGAAGGGAAGCATTCACTTACACGTATGTCCGCACCCACACACTCACACCGACATCCACACAACCCAACATACAGGTTTGGTCATTCTTTGGTTCTTATATCCATGCACCTAGAGGCTGTGTCAGAGGCCTAATTATAAATCACAGATAATGACAACAATGGGGATTTGTTATGAGAGATAATTATGAAGTTAGCTCACCACAAAGCTTTATCATCTCAGCAGTTTAGGTTTTAGTCTCTGCCCAGGCACCCCAGTGATGCTCTGAGTCATTCCTTGGAGAGGGGTGGAGGACATGGGCTCCAGCTATCCTACTGACCAGTGCCATCTGCTGGACCTTCCCCTTCTTTCAATTGGAGTTTTGAGCTCTGGAGGAAGAGCCAGGATTAAGATGCTACCACTTGCAGAACTGGCAGGCCAATTCTTGGGATGGGGCCCTAAGTCAAGTCGGTGGGTTAGCATGATGTATATTCCCAATTCCTGCTTTTTCACCCATTACCCCCTTTCAGGAACTGCTGCCCTGCTCTTCTCAAGCCTCCTCAGACCCAGGTGTTCAGAGTTCTCTAGCTGTCCCATCCTCACCCCTCCCCCGATTCAGGAGGAAAGTGTATCTGATTGAACAATAACTTGGTGTGAATTAGTTTAGGGTACTTTTAAAGGCAACCTAGCTGAAGGAATAGTCCAAACAAATGGCTTCCTAAGGAAGGAATTTTGGATCTTGCGGCACTTGGGCAGAAGGGAATTTTTTTAAATTAAATTAAATTTATTTTATTTTTAATTTATGTGATAACCAACCATTCCCATAGCATAGTATAATAGAAGAGAACAATTGAGAAGGAGTAAGATGTGGATAGGGACCTTTCCAGCTCCCTCCTTGCACTGGCTGGCTGCCTACTGTATCTGTTGGTGAAGTTGGCCCCAAGATGTAGGTCTTCTTTCCTGAAACTGAAGGAATAAGAATCAAGGGGCACTAGGAAAGTACTATCAGGCTTTGTTCCATACCCTAGATTTGGGTGGTTATAAGCTACTTTCCCTGTTTTGTACTTTAACATAAACCTCTGAGGGAAAGAGGTTCTGGATATGAACATCATTGTTTTGAAGGATTGTGGGGGAAGGGAGGAGTGATCTCAAATCCTCAGAGGAATGGCACCCCCAAACTTTGCTATTTATTGGGCACTGACATGAGGACCAGCATGAGATGGGGGAGACATGAATCCATAGAATGTTGTCTGAAAAAGGCCCAGGGTGCTTAGTGTGTTGCTAAATCAGTATGGGTCAAGAATGAGATCTGACGAAGGCTCCCCTCATTCTCTCCACCCCCCAAGAAAGGGGATTCTATGATTTACAGAGATGGTGAAGGACTCTACACTTGCCCAGTAGGGCCTGAAAGCGTTGCTGTATCATTAAATACTTAGTCCTGTGGATGAAATCTTTCCCAGCCTGGCTTCTGCTCCTTCTCATATCCATGGCAACACAACCTCCAGATTCTTCAGCTGGGTTGCCAAGTGAAAGGCAAAGCCTGTCAGCCTGAGCACTTAGAAGAGAGAACCCCATCAGACGTGATGGAGATGGGGGAGGGGGTGAAGAGGAATACAGAAACCACAGACATTCCCTGTCCTCTGAGGGCTTACAGTGAAGCTAGACAGAGGATGTTTCTTTTTGTTAAGTTTTCAGAATGTCTGAGTTGGAAAGAGCCTTGGGAACCATGTGCTACCACACTCACACCAGAATACAAGAATCCTCTTTTGTTTGAAGATTTCCTTTGAGAAGGACCCTGCTACATGCATTCATTCTACTTGCAGAAAGTTCCCCTTGTTAGAAGGCTTTTCATACATCAGACTAGTCCTATCTGCTAGCTGGACCTGGACAGCCCCACTTCAATTTCCCATCCTATCCACCATCACATGCTGGCTAACACTCCTGGACTTCTGCCCTCACCTTTCCAATCTTCCCAAAACAAATCACTCCTTTCTGAGCATCATTACACTTTATGTATTGTCTTCCTCTGTTCAAATGTAAGCATCCTGAGGACAGAGATTGTCTCCTTTTTAAACTAGTTATAGCCCTAGAACCCAGCCCAGTGCTTGGCACATAGAGAGGAAATAAACATTTATATAGTACCTACTATGTGCCAAGCACTTTATAGTTTCTTCATTTGATCCTCATAACAATCCTGGGAGGTAGGTGCTATTATTATCCCCATTTTACAGTGGAGGAAAGTGAGGCAAACAGATTAAGTGACTTGGGGAGGCAGGGGTCACACAGCTGGGAAGTATCTAAGGCCAGATTTGAACCAACTTTCATAACTCCAGACCCAGTGCTCTATCCTCTGCACCACTTCGCTGCATCTGTAAGCAATGACATGGTAAACCATTTAATGCTTTTTAATTTATTCATCAACTACAAATCTGTCTCTCTGCCACTTTCTGCCATTACTATTGGTTCTCCCCTTTGGGACCAACTAGGATTAGTTTAATCTCTCTCCCAAGGGATAGACCATCAAATTCTTGAAAACGGCTTTCCTATCTTCTTTCTACCCCATACACACACACACACACCAAGCATTGATTATTTGCCCCAACATGACCTAGAAGCCCTTCATCATTCTAACTTTTTTCTCTGAGTTCTCTCCAGTTTACCAATATCCTTTCATTCTTTGTATTTGTATAACCACTTATAGCCAGTGTCTAGCATAGTACCTGGCACATAGTAAGCAATCAATAAATGCCTGTTGATTAATTGATTGACTGACTGACTGGAGCCCAGAACTAAACAACTCCAGATGTGGTTGGATCAGGGCAGAGTGTAACAGGATTATCACCTCTGTAGTCTTGGGCACCATGATTCACTTAATATGGTTTAAAATCACATTAGCTCTTGGCTTCCCTATCACCCTGTTGACTCATAGTTAGCTTGAAGTCCTGTAAAATTCAAACATTTTGCAGGCACCCTGTTCCAACAGAGCCATGTGGCCCCAGTCTTTGATGTGTGAAGTTGATTGGGAGGGGGGGCGCTAAATATAGAGAATCCCATCAGAGAAATTGAATGAATGGGGGGTAGAGGGAAGAAAAGCAATGTAAAGAGAGCAACAGCTTGTGTATTCCATTGTTAATCACATAATATGAAAAGATAAAGAGGAAGTTGGGTGGCCTTCCTCGGGAATGATTTACAAACCGTGGACAAGAGTCACCCAGGGTGGGCAAGCACAGATGGATCATGATCTGCATTGTTGGATGGAATTTCTGCATCACGGAGATCACAGATCCCTGAAGTATCAAAGTATCAAAGTCTAAGGTTTTACATTGATCCCTTTCAAATTTCATCTGATTAAATTGGGCACAATGTTCTACCATGTCTGGATTGTTTTTTCAAAGGATCTTGATACTGTCATCTTATGTATTTGCAATTCCTATTACATTTGTGTCATAAGCACATTTAATAAACTTGTGTCCATCTATGCCATTGGCAGAAAATATTAAACTGCGTTGAATCAAAGGCAGGAACTATTTCTTGGCACAGTCTTCATATCCCCAGGTCCCAGAACAGCTCATAACTAAATCAGTGTCTCTTGTTGAATTGTCAGGGTTGACATCAAGCTTCTAATGATTCCTCTTTGGGTCCAAACATTCAACTAGTTCTGATGTGGGCTGTCATCTAGCCCTCTTGTATCTCACCACCTTTCCTGGTCCTCCTGTACCCTAAATGCTCATGCCTTCCCTTACAAGGACGAATTTCATCTACTCTGTACAAATTTTGTGTAAACCTGTTTTATATATGTATGGTCTCTCTAGAAAAATAACACCCTTGTGATGTCATTGATCCTCTTCAAGAATGAAGGGCAAAGTCCAGGAACTACTACAACCTTGAGAGCTGTTACTATTTTTGCTTTGTATTCCTGGCACTTAGCTATAAGCTAAGTAAGCACTTAATACATTTTTGCTTGCTTGCTTAATACAGATTGGGTTGTATTTGGGTTTTTTTTTTTGGCAGGGGGTGTTAAGAAGCAATCAGGGTTAAGTAACTTACTCAGGGCCACACAGCTATTAATCAGAATTATATGAGAAACCTTAGCAAAAACTTTCTTGAAATCTAGGTAAGCCACAGACACCCACACCCATACAGTATTGCAAAAACCCAGTTTAAAGTTAATAGCTAAAAACTGTACTAAGATTTTTGAGATACACATCTCTCCCTCTCTCTCTCTCTCTCTCTCTCTCTCTCTCTCTCTCTCTCTCTCTCCCTCCCTTCCTCCCTCCCTCCCTGTCTCTGTATCTTTCTCTCTCTCCCCTTCTCTCCTTCCCTCTTTCTCCCTTTCTCTGTCTCTCCTCTCTGTCTTGTATGTAGGTATGTATGTTTTATACATGTATACACGTGTGTTTCTATGTATTGTGAATATACATATACATGTTGATACATATATGCATCTGTATGCATAACTATAATATCATATAATGCATAGAGGTCCTTTATATAGCCTCTGTTTAATAATCTGCATGCTGTATTATATACAGTGCATATTACATTATGTTAATAATATATTATACATAATTACATATAATTTTCCTCTTCTACGATTACATGCCTTTTCATCTTGACTCCCTGAGCCAGTGCAGGGAGATGAATACTTGTGGCCCGTCTCTTGGGCATTGTTGCCGAGCCCCTCCCTGGCTGGCCCCACTAGCCCCATGTACCTGCTTCAATAAGTCAAGCATACCAATGTTCATATGACCAGTACAGTGACATTAAAATAGTAGCCTTGAAAAAAATGAAAATGAGGTTAGCTTGTGGTAACCCAGTTTTGATAAATTCATGTTGCTTCTTTGCAGTTGCCATCTCCTTTTCTAGATGTTCATTCATCATTCCTTTAATAATATGCTCTGGACTTTTGCCAGGGGTCAAATTCAACCTCTCTAGTCTATACTTTGTAGATTTTATCTTCCTCCTCAAACTGAGACAATATTTGCTCCTGCACCTTCATCTCCTACTCAGAGACCTGGGTGTCCATCCCCACAAACTGGTATGACCTTGGGCAATTCCGTCTATCTCTTCAAACTTCCCTATGTTTATCTGTCAAATTAAGAGGTTGGACTAGATGACCTGTAAGTTATTTTCCAGGTCCATGACATAGCCTGTGATTCACCTTCCTGGCAGACCAGAGCAGTGAATTCCACACTGGGCCCCTTTGTTATTCTTTCTATCCCCTGTGGCCCAGTGAGGACCAGGTGCAGTCTGAATGTGAGGCCACTCAGTCACCAAGCATAGGGGTAAAGCTTTCTGGAAGTCCCATGATTCCCAAGGACATTCTCCTTCCCTCCCTTAACAATCCATCCTTCAATAATGTTGCCCTGGCTTGGAGCTGTTTTCACAGCAGCCAGACCTCCCCACCCACACATTTGAATCTTTTAGCCAAAGGAGCACTCAGCCGGGAGAAGGAAACGTCCTTTAGAACGGGGTTGTTAGGGGTGTTGCAAGGCCCCTCAATGGCCTTATTGACGTGCCTGAACTGGATGACAATCGGCCTGCCCCCAACTCCATCAGTCAGGCTGTGACGGCCGGGCTCGGTTCGGTCAATGGTTGGCATGGAGGCCAGATGCTGATGTGCCAGAGCTGAGAGCCAGCATATTTTACATGCTCTGAAATGCCAGCTCTGTTTAATGGAGAGCAGCTGGTATGGACTTTAATTCCTTCAAAGTTTTAATAAAAGCAGTGTTAATCAGGGTCCAGAGGCTGCTCTAGCTCAGGCTGGTACTTTCTGACTTCTTCCTTATTTGTATTTGCTTCAGTTCCATTGTCCTTGGCTAGCACCTGTTACCTAGATAGCATTGCTGCTCCCCGGCCAAGACCCAGGTGGGTCTGTGCTCTGAGGAAACTTACCTTCCATGGGAAGGTGGAAAAATACAAACACCTATGACCAGTTACTAGAGAGCTGCGGCATGGCTTTTGATTCCATATAATTCCAGCAACATGTATGTGTATCTGTGTGTGCATGTGTACGTGTATATGCGTCTGTTATGTGCATTGTGTGTATATATAGATATGTATAGATATGCGTATGTGTGTATATTATTATAGATGTGTGTATGTGTATGTGTATATGCATATGCATGTGTATGTGTATATGTATGTGTATGTATGTATATGCACGTATATGTGTGTGTGTATTGTGTGTATATGTATATGTATGTGTATATGTATATGTATATGTATGCATACATACTACTAAAGTTCAGATTCGAGCTCAGGGTCTTCCCCACTCCAGGTTCAACATACTATCCCCCATGCCACCTAGCTTCTCAAGACCTTACAGTCCCTCCATGTACTTCCATGAAGAAATATGGTTGTGTCCCTATGTATTAGCTTTCACTATAGCAATCAGATCTCTGGGCATTGATGTCATTACTGTGGAACTCCCTTACCCTTTTTTTACACTGAGCTCGAGGGGAGCCAGTGTAGTCTAAGCCCATCACTTGACAGATCAGAAAATCGAGGCACAGAGAAGTTCTTACGTGCCAGAGGTCACACAGAGAGTGAGCGGCAGAGCCAAGGACCTAGGTCTTCCCCATCCAAGCCCAGTGAGAATTCAGCTCCCTTTCCCATCCTAGTATCTTTCTAGAGAGTGAGAGGTTCTCGTTTCTCTTTGATCTCTGGGGCCTCCCAATTTTCAGCTGACATTTCTGTGTTCATGGGTTCACAATTTCAGGGCACTCGATTATTTCCAAATCAAGCCTTCTGTAGTTGAGGCAAGAAAGAGCACACTTTTAGAATTGGAGAATTTATTCTCTACAGTAAACTGTTCTCTCTTTGCTGGGCTGAAAGCCTGAAGTGTGGGCGTTTTTAATACCCTCTTAAACCTTTGTGTTACCAGATGCAAGCTCAATTATACTATTGGCATGAATACTAAATTTATGGGTTTGAAGGGGGGAAAGAACTCTAAAGTAGAGAGAGAGAGAGAAGGGGAACCCTGGGGATAACTAGGCTTTTAATGTTGAAATATAAGCTACAAGCAGCTAACCTCAATTTCTCTGAGGATTTCAGGTAAACCACATTGTCTTCCCTGGTTTCTAGGGAGCCCTTTGGTTTTTAATAGAATGATAAACCTGCATTTAGACAATCAACAAGTATTTTAAGAATCAACAGGTATTTATAAAAATATCTATAGAATATGGAATATTTAGATAATATAGAATACTTAAAGAATATTTACCTTTTGGGGGGGCAATGAGACCTAAGTGACTTGCCCAGGGTCACACAGCTAGTAAGTGTCAAGTGTCTAAGTCTGAATTTGAACTCAGGTCCTCCTGAATCCAGGACTGGTGCTTTATCCACTGCACCACCTAGCTTCCCAGAATATTTACCTTTTACATGCTTAGACCTGTCCAAGATAGGACAGAGAGAGGGAGATACAAAAGTCATGGTCCTTGCCCTCAAAGACCTTAAAATGTAGTTGAGGTTCCAGAAATAAGGCAATAATTAGGGAGTAATTGCAAGTTAGTTTGCGTGGTTTTGCTTCTAAGTGCAAGAGAAACTCAGAGAAGAGAGAAATCAGTCTGGAGCTCAGCTTTTATATAGCGCTTCATGGTTTATAAAAACATTCTTCTCCCAGTAACCCTGTTAGATTGTACAAGTTCTAGACTCATTTCACATGAGAGGGAGAGATTCTGAGGAGTTAAATAATTTATCCAGAGTCACAAAGTTAATGAATATCAAGCTCAGGTAACCAGACTCCACATTTAGATCTCTTTCCACCATGTTGGACTACCTTTCTCAAAGGATAAGTAGAGGAAGGTAGGTGGCAAAGTGGATAGCTGGGTCTGAACTCGGGAAGACTTGAATTCACATTTGGCCTCAGACACTTAAGCTGTCTGACCCTGGGCAAAATATTTCATCTCTGTGGAAAATGCTCTCCAAATCCAGAAAAAAAAAAAAAAGAACTATGGAATCTAGATGCAGACTGAACCATACTATTTCTATTTTTTTTGTTTTTCTTTTTTTGTTTGTTTTTCCTTTTTGCTCTGATTCTTCTTACACAGCACGAGTAATGCAGAAATATGTTTAATGGGATTATACCTATATCTGATTGCTTGCTGTCTTGGGGGAGGGGAGAGGGGAAGGAGGGAGAAAAATTTGAAACTTGAAATCTTATAAAAACAAATGTTGAAAACTATCTCTACATTTAACTGGAAAATAATAAAATACTGTTATAAAAAAGATATTTCATCTCTGTTTGCCTCAGTTTCCTCAACTATAATAAAAATAAAAAGCACCTACCTTGCAGGGTTGTTATATGAAGATCAAAAGAAATAGTATTTTTAAGTGCTTAGCACAATGTTTAGACCACAGTAAGCATTATATAGATGCTTATTCCCTTCCTTAGAATTTTTGAATAGGGGAAGGCAAAGGGGGAGGGAGGGCTTGCCAAAGGAGAGAATAGCAAGGGAAAAGCCCTGTAGCATCATTCAGTCATTTAAAAGGTTTGTTAAGCAAGGTGAAGCCAGAATAATTTCCTGAAACATTATTTTATTACTTTTTTTTAGTCCTAATATATCACTGTTCTGATCTTCTCTCCCCATCTAGACCTAATTGTTTAGTAAAAACCAGAAACAACCAGTTCCGAAACCACATTTAACGAAGTATTAAGTATTATGTCCTGGTAATCACCAGCATTAGGGTGTTAATTATCTGTGTTCTGGGACTTTCCCTGGTTTTTTAATTACTCAGTATTTGACTACCTATCATTGGCATTTTCATTCACATTTGCTGTTGCCATTCTATGTTTGCACACAGCTGTCAGGGAATAAGTGTGTTAAATTGAACCGAGACCAGTAACTGGTCCCAGCCCAAGATACCAGGGGGCAACAGTTGGCATTTGTCTTCAATTTACCTAGGCAGCTAAGTAGCTTTGGGTCAGGAAGATCTGAGTTCAAATCTAGGACGTGTATTAGCTATGTGACCCTCTTCTACCCTCATTTCATAATTTTAATATTTTTAAAGCATGTGTAAGCATTATTTCATTGGGATGGGCAATTATCACCATCCCCACTTTAAAGGTGTGGAAATTGTGGCACAGGGGTATTAAGTATCACCTTAATGTCATGCAATGAATTAAAGGAACAGCTGGGACTAAAATCTAGATCTTTTCACTCATTATCTAGCTTTTTTTTTCCACTGGATTCTTCTGGCTCCATAAAACTTACCTGTCCTAAGCTCCATCTCATTCCTCATGAGACCTATTGCCCATACTTTATTTAATCAATTAATTTAAGTTAAGACATTTATGGCTGACACTGACTCTTGGGCCTGTCCCCAGCCTGATCTGAACTCCCTCTATCTTCCCCCTGCCCCCCATTTGATATCGCTGGTTGCAGACTTGAGGCCCCCAAAGCTTATATCAGTGTAAGTGAGAAAGCGTCAGGGAGGAGAAATTCACCTCCCCACTTTTCACTGGGTAAAGATACAGGAAGGTACAAACTCCCTCCGTCTCTCCCCACATCCCTAAGGTAGTCTTGTTGAATCTCCAGCTCCCCAGAGGGTCTTAATCACAAATTTTCTTTGGAATAATTTTCCCCAAGTGATCCATGAATTCTGGTAACCTGCTAGGAGGAGCAAGGGATGGTCATATTTCTTTGTGCACAAAGGAATAAAGCCACCTGCCATGTGGTATTTAACAGGAGGAGCTACCGTTTTGGGGGCTCACATCTCAGGGACATAACGCTTTATCCTTTAATGTTAAAAATAACAAAGAAAAAGGGAAAAATAGAATTAGAACAGCCGTTTGCAAATAGGAAAGAGAAATTATATGCTGCTGCCTACTTGGGGGAGAAGGAGGGAAAGAAGGAGCAGGATGCTCCAATGAGGTTGGGGAAGGTGGGCATCCTTCCAAAATGGGACCCTGGCCTGAGCCTTTCATTTCAAGGAGAAAGCCTTTCAAATGGTGATGAAGCACTAAAATATGAGTAGTGGGTAACTTCAGAAATGACTGAAATTCACTGGCTCCCAATACAAATTGGACCTGGGTTTAGATCATAGCGGATTTTAAAAAATAACTAGAAACAGTTTGTGAGGCTGAAATTATGTTAATTTATGCAGTTCCCACTGCTGCTGGGTTTAAAAATAGCTCGATTTCAAGAAAACTAGTTGTACTGTCAATCTGTTTTCTCTAGATTACTTCTCTCTTTTGCCCTCACCTCCTTGGTAGATATAACACTGGACACAAGATATACATTAGGTGGTGGCCCCTTTCCACCCAGGTTGGCCATTGACATTCATTGCAGGGTGGAGGGATGGGATTTCTCTTTTGTTGTGGGTTTTATTTGTTTAATATTTTGAATGAGAAGTAAGAGAGCCAGGTGCTGGCCTGTGTGTTTAATGGAAGCCCAGATCTCTGGCTAGCTGGCTGGCTGGCTAGTGTGACGTTCCTATATAATTGTCCTCTAGTTCAAACACCCATGGAAATCCTTGCTTTTAAGCTTTTCCAGGGCAAAGATGGTAGAATCTCCTTCTCTCATATGCCCTTCAGCATATAGGGGTAGTCCTGGACACCCTATATAGTCCAATCCACCACTAACGTGAAGTTCAAAGGCATTGTTAAGACTTAGTTTTTTTAGACTAATAGAATTATGTACCAAGAGAAGGGACTTCAGGTAGGAGGAATTACATCCACAATGTATCAAGCAAGTGATTGACAGGCCTTTTTTTTGAAGACTTGAAGTGACTGTGACCTCACTACCACCAACTGCCACTATCACCCTCTCAAGGAAAGTATTCTATTTCTGAACAGTTTTAAACATTAAGAAGTTTTTCATGGGGGCAGCTAGATCGTGCAGTGGTAAAGCACCAGCCCTGGATTCAGGAGTACCTGAGTTCAAATCCGGCCCCAGACACTTGACACTTACTAGCTGTGTGACCCTGGGCAAGTCACTTAACCCCCATTGCCCCTGCAAAAAGAAGAAGGAGGAGGAGAAGGAGGAGGAGGAGGAGAAGGAGAAGGAGAAGGAGAAGGAGAAGGAGAAGGAGAAGGAGAAGGAGAAGGAGAAGGAGAAGGAGAAGGAGAAGGAGAAGGAGAAGGAGAAGGAGAAGGAGAAGGAGAAGGAGAAGGAGAAGGAGAAGGAGAAGGAGAAGGAGAAGGAGAAGGAGAAGGAGAAGTAGTTTTTCATGATACTGAGTAAAATCTGCCTCCATGTAATATCCAAGCGCTGGTATTAGTTCCTCTCTCCAGAACCAAGCAGAACAAACCTAATTGTTCTAGGAAGACCCAAGTTCAAATCTAGTCTCAGACACTGAGTAGTTGTGTGACCCTGGGCAAGTCACTTAACCTCTGTTTGCCTCAGTTTCCTCAACTGCAAAATGAGGATAATAACAGGTACTACTTCACAGGATTGTTGTAAGGATCAAATGAAATAATATTGTAAATTGCTTAGCACAGTGCCTGGCACATTGTAGGACTTATATTATAAGTCCTTATTCCCTTCGCTTGTCTTCCGTGCCAACACCATGACATTTTTTTTAGATATTTAAAAGCAGCTACCACATCATTCCAAAGACTGTTGTTGTCTAGGATATGCTTCCCTTTCTTCCTTTAATGACTGGCATAAGACATGGTATTGAGTTCACTCATTATCCTGGCTGCCCTTCTCTGATCCCCCTCCACCTTATCAATGTTCCTGGAAATGTATGTTCCCCAGAGGTAGACACGGCATTCTAAATGTGCCAGGGCAGCCCATGATCATAAAGCCAGTATGTGTCAGGGGGAGGACTTGAATCCAAGTATTCCTGACTCCCAAGCCACACCACTTTGACTAGAGAATGTTGATGGTAAAGAGACGGGCCATTGCTTCACAGAGAATCGTGAGTCGGCAGAAGAACCAAGCTATTCTTCAAAGACTATCCAGCCTACTCTACTCTTCCTATTCAATTCCACGATTAACTCACTGTCCATCTGTGGTATCTGTGTAAGACATATGTACTGATGGGCCTGCTCAATGGGATACCCATCCAACTCTGTGTCATGGTCTGGACATAAGCCATTCTTCATCCATTTTCTTTTTCTTGTATGGATAGATAGGCCCAACTCTTATGAGTAATTATGGATCTCATTTAAGGAAGCAAGCAAGCATTTATTAAATACCTACAGGCACTGTGCTAAGCACTTTACATTTATTATCTAATTTTATCCTCATGACAACATGAGGTATTTACTATTAAGCTTCCCATTTTACATTTGAGGAAACTGAGGCATAAAGAGGTTGTGACTTGTCACATAGCTAGAAAGGATCTGAAGTCAAATTTGAACTCAGGTCTCCCTGACTTTAGGCTCTCTCTCTTTACTGCGCCACCTAGTGGCCACTTAGGTAACCCTGCAATCTTCTGTACTCTGATCTAGAATGAAAATATACATGCTGGGGGCAACTAGGTGGCGCAGTGGATAGAGCACCAGCCCTGGATTCAAGAGGACCTGAGTTCAAATCTAGCCTCAGACACTTGACACTTGCTAGCTGTGTGACCCTGGGCAAGTCACTTAATCCCAATTGCCTCACCCAAAACAAACAAACAACAACAACAAAAAGAAAATACACATACTGCATCTTCCAAATAATAAATGTTCTCTACTACTAGCGTTTTTATTTTGTCCAATGTTTGGTACTCTGGTTTTCACACAAATTGCCCTATTATTTTACCTATTACCGTGTAAACTGGGCCTTATTCCAATGGAAATAAACTCATCCTGTTCCTGGATCAACATAAATGAATTGCTCTTTTGGTTCCTTTAGTACCTAGAACTAGCCTTGGGGTGCCAAGATATATACCTATCTTTGCATGAGGTATTGCTGAACGAGAACATCATAGAATCAGAACATTAGCACTGAAAAGAACCTTAAAGGTCATTTATTTCCATTCTTTCCATTTGAGAAGAGAAATAACCTGCCCAAGGTGGCACGGCTAGTTTGGGGCATAAGTAGAATTAGAACCCAGGCCTCCTGACTCCCAGACAAATAAACCCAATCCTATTTTGTTCTCTTGTCGATGTGGTTACAGTGAAAGACTGCTCTCACTTCTGACACTTCTTGTATGATGCTAGGCAGGTCATTTAAGTTCCCTGTGCCTCAGTTTCTTCATTTGCAAAATGAGGGGGTTGGACTTATCAGGTCCCTGCTTATCACTAGTCCTGTGAATTGCACTAAAGCCACACTGTGAGTGAGGCAGTATCATTTGATGGCACCTCCTCAGCCAAATATGCAAGGTTGCTATCGCCATCTAGTGTCAAACCAGGTAAAATGCCAGCCTTGATTAAATGTAACTAAGGAAGGCTTAAAAAATTGAGATCCAAGCAGGGATGTTCTGGAGCTAGCTCCACTTTAGAGTTAATTGTCAAATTATCAGTGGGAGCATTTGCAGATTGAAAATTGATGAAGACTCCATTTCAGGGCTTGCTATGATTGTTTAGAATTAAAGTGAGGGAGAAAAATATTAGTAATTTAGATTCATCTTCAAAAGTGTGTCAGGGAGGGGCAGCTAGGTGGCACAGTGGATAAAGCACCGGCCCTGGATTCAGGAGGACCTGAGTTCAAATCCGGATTCAGAAACTTTGATATGTACTAGCTGTGTGACCCTGGGCAAGTCACTTAACCCCCCATTGCCCTGCAAAAACAAAAACAGAAACAGAAACAAAAACAAAGAATAGATTATTGAAAAAAAAGAAAAGAAAAGTGTGTCAGGGATATATTCTTTGTGGAAAGCTCGTTGTTAAATACTTTCCCACACAGCTCTGGATTTAACTCACTTATTAGCTATGGGTTTAAGTTCTGGGATAAAGCTGAAGATCACTCCAAGCATCAAAAGGGTATTTCGTAGATTTTCTATGGTATGGGACACGAATTAAGAGAACGTCTTCCCCTTCTTTCTGTATCATTGTGATGTAGAGGATAGTGCTCCAGTAGAAGGCATAATGTCCTAAACTTTGTACTAGAAGAGTTGTTAGAGATCATTTAGTCCAACCTCTTCATTTTTCAGAAAAGGAAACAGGGCCAGAGATGTTAAGCATATCTCATCTCTCCTAAATGGGATAATAAGGATAACTACTTATTATGCAAGAGGAGAATCTCATTTTCCTTGTTCACTCTAATCTGACTATACTGGCATGCCACTATCTCACAGTTAATTGCATTGGTATTTGCAGGATGTCCCAAAAGTCTTAGTGCCATAGCAGCTCGAAATTGTACTAAGGGGGCAGCTAGGTGACGCAGTGGATAAAGCACGGGCCCTGGATTCAGGAGGACCTGAGTTCAAATCCAGCCTCAGACACTTGACACTTACTAGCTGTGTGATCCTGGACAAGTCACTTAACCCTCATTACCCCCCCAAAAAAAAATACCTGCACCAAGACTTTTGGGACACCTAGTATTTTACCAAGGAGAAAGCTCAAAGTGTTGGATCTGGATTGGAACATGAGATACCAGAGCCTTGGGTGATAAAATGCAAACAGATTTAAATGCAGGTGTACCTCCTCCTTCCATTTCCTTGTTTATTAATTCAAGGCAATGTGATTGTATCTGTACCTTAACCATAAATCTTACTTTATTCCCTTCTGCTAAGTATTGAGTCAGGCGACCATGTAGCTAACAATGGTGCCAAAGCTGGTCTGGGTGGGTCTTAACTGGTGTGGCCCAGGGAGGCTGAAGTCCGCTTCCCTCACCAGCAGCCTCCCTGTACCCCCTGCCCAGTCCTGTTGTCAAACCTGGATCATCCCTGGTTCCAGGGAGTGTGAACAGAAATTAATAAGGTGGTAGAGGAAGTTTATAGAATAATACAATTTAGAATTGACTTGCTAGCCATTCCCTATACACAATATTCCATCTCTTGCCTCCAGGGCCTTTTATAAATGGGTCTCCATTTCTAGGAGCATTTCCTCTTCACCCTTCATATAGACTCTCCCTTCTTTCAAAGCCCAAAGTAGGTGCTACCACTCAAAAGAGGGTTGTTGGTTTTTTGTAACTAACATCTCCATCCCCATCCCATAATTAGCAGTCTCCATCTTATAACCTTTTCTTATTCATCTATATTTACAAAACAGGTCTCAGTCACATAAAATGGAAACTGAGTTATAGACATAATTCCCCAATCCTATACTCAGGAGATTAGTTCAGTTAATGTATTAACATACATGTTTTGAAACCAGAGGTAAGTTGATTGCCATGGAAGCTTGGAATCTAATTTTCATAAAAAGGACTTTAAATACAAAATCTTAAATTTGGTTGCTTGTCACTAATTTCCTCTGTTGTTGTTGTTGTTGTTGTTGTTTTTAATTTCTTTTTATTTTATGTAATATGTACTCCTGGCAATTCTCTAAGAAGATAAGCTGCTGAGCAGGTGCTGCATTGGTAGAGGGACTTTTCTATAATACCAAAATCTATCTCCAACTCCCAAAAAAAAGCCAGCCACATAAATAACATCTATCCCAAAGGGGAATTTGGAAAGAGCATGAGGCAGTGAGATTTGTTTAATAGGCAGTTACCCAGAGCAGAATTAAAGACATTTTAGTGTGATGTTTGTTGTTAATTTTTGTGTTTGTCCAATTTCCCCATCCCCTCCCATTCCTTCCATTTCTATGTGGTGAATTACAGGCTATTAGTAAGTACTTCCTGCCTCCCTGAGCTTCTCTCTTCATGGCCTAAACAGCTACTGAGTCATAACCTTTCTCCTTTGATGTGCTCTAGGGTTTGTGATGGTCATTCAGGGCTAGTCATAGATAGAGAAGAAACTAAATGTTCCAGCTGCCCCTAGCTTGCTGGGAGGTAGCTTAAATTTCCATCACTCACAGGCATGGCATCTCCACAAGCAATTTGTGTCTTCGAACAGACTAGGGTAGATGGGCCTATCATTTTACCCATAAAGCAGTTTGGAAAACCGAGCCCAAGGTGATGGAGGAATGAGACACAGATGTGAATCTTTGTGCCCTGGACAGAGTACTGGACTTGGAATCAGAAAGACCTGAGTTCAGTCTTGCCTAAAACATGTACTATGTGATACTGGGAAAGTCACTTAACATATTAGTTTCCTCAGATCTATAAAATAAGGATAAAATAGCACCTGCCTTATAAAGTTGTATACATGTATGTGTGTATATACATATATATGTATGTATCTATACGTGTATACACACAAACATACTGCTTTAAGCACTATATAAGCACAATTATTCCATGGCTATTCAGGTGTCTTATACCTGCTTCTTCCATGCTATAATTAGTAATAATAATCTAGCTATGTTCCATATAGTGTTTAAATGTTTATAAAACATTTTACATATTTCATCTCATTTGACCCTCATCACTTGACTCTTCTCAGCAATACAACGGTCCAAGATAGTTCCAAAGGACTCATGATGGAAAATGCTCTCCAAATGTAGAAAAAAAAGAACTGTCGAATCTAGATGCATACTAAACCATACTGTTTCTACTTTGTTTTTCTTTTTTTTTTTTTTTTTTGAGGTTTTCCTTTTGCTCTGATTCTTCTTTCATGGCATGGCTAGTGCGGAAATATGTTTGATGTGATTGTACATATGTAGCCTATATCAGATTGCTTGCTGTCTTGGGGAGGCGGGGAGGAAGGGGAGGGAGGGAGAAAAATTTGAAATTAGAAATTTTATAAGGGTAGATGTTGAGAACTATCTCTGCATATAACTAGAAAATAATAAAATGCTTTTATGATAAAAAAAATAATAGCCATAATAGGAATAAAAACAGCTAATTTCTGTGATAAAATTCTAGCCAGGTGACAATGCTAGATAGACAGAAACCAATTGGCAGAAGATCTTGTTTTTTTCATTGCTTATCAAATGATCTAATCTTAATTTATATTATTATGGTTAATAATAATGACATATAAAGCTTTCCTATTTGCAAAGGCCTTCACATATCATCTTATTTGACCATCACAACAACTCTGGAAGGTAGGCGCTATTATTGTCCTTATTTTACAGATGAGAAAACTGAGGGTGAGAGGTTAAATGACTTGTTCAGGGTCACACAGCTTGTATGAGGCAGGATTAGAATTCAGGTTTTCCTGCCTCCAAATTCATACTCCATTCACCATACTGCTTAACTGCCTCCAATTACCATGGTAGGTTCCCTACTAAAAAGAAAGATTTCTCATTGTAAATAATTTATTAAATTGGCTTTCTTATTCAAATCTATATTATGTTATAAACCAGATTATTGTTATTTTTTTCTCAGAATCTGATTAACCAAATGTACAGATTAGGGAGGTTAAACCCTGGATCTAAAAAGGTAATATTCAAAGATTTCCTTACTAACCACTTGTGCCAATCACCTTGTTAGAATACCTTGGAAACTGGATTCCTATATAAGGCACATTCATTTGGAAATAAACAAAATAGACAGGAATGACAAGATGAGGATTTGGGGGACTGTACTGACTCTAATCTGTGAGATAGCTGGCTTTCAAAACTCCCAAGTTTCCCTTTTTACTTCTCCATGCTGACTGTCTGTAGGCAATTCTATTGACCCGATTGCAGCTTGGTTTGTTTCGATAACACTAAAAATCATTCCTTTCCTTGAACACTCTATTAATGGTTTCATTCCAAACAGTGATAAAATCATTAACCATGGCAAATCTAACGTCCAAGTATATGGCTTTCATTATCCTCTGAGGCTGCTCCGCAACCTCTGTCAACCTAACCAACTTCTTCAGAGGCTAACAATAATTTCATCTACCTCCATTTAATCATCCCTCAAGCTTTTTATCATGTTAAGTAAAAAACTATTCATTCCTTAATTTTTTTGGTGTTTTACGATTTCATTGAGTTCAGAAATTATTTTGATTTATTGTATTGCTTGTTTTCATAATATCGAACCATTTTTGCATCCCCCTGATATAAATCTTGTTGATTTTTATATGTTGCCATAGGCTGTTGGTCATTAACTTAAACATATTTTGCAACAATATTAATAATAATGCTCTGGAATGTCCTCTTAATATCTATTTTTGCCAGGCTTGGAGATCAGACGCATATTTGCCTTATAGAAAGAATAAGTAGAATGCCATTTTTCTGCATTTTAGAAAATGGTTTACATAATACAGGGATTATTTTTTTTTCTGAATGTTTGATAGAATTAAATTGTGAATTTATCTGGTCCTGGCACCTTTTTACAATAGTGATTCATTAATAGACCACTTAATTTACTCTCCTCACATTGGTATGTTTGCCTTATCTCTTTCCTATTAACTATTTGCCAATTTGGATGTTTTAATACATATTCATCCATTTCTTTTAGAGCCTCTGTCTTATTGCTACACAGCTATACATAATAATCTTCAATAGGTTCCTTATTTCTGTTGTATTTGTTATGGACTGCCATTTTTTCATTTTGAATTCTGTCCATTTGATTTTTCTTACTCTTCTTTTGAATCAAATTTACTAACAATTATTCATGATTTCTATTGTTATTTCATACACTTTCATTTATTTCTAATATTTTGTCAGTTTCCTACTCTGTTTGCGTTTTGGTGTATTTGTTCATTTTTATGTTTTGTTAATATAAGTATTAAATGGTAGAACTTCTCTGAGTGCTGATTTGGCTGTTTCTCATAAACTCTGATATTTGTATTTATATTGTCATCATCTTTAATGTTTTTTATATTGTTTCAATAATTTGCCTTTTAGCTCATTATTCGGGAAGTCAGTCATATAACTCTATATCTTCTAATCATATTTTTCTTGATTACTCTTTTTATTATGATCTACAAAAGGAGTGTGTAAAATGTCTGCCTTTCTCTCTACAACATTTTTGTGTGCAGAAGACGACTAAATTTTTGCAAAAGTTCAATGTGTATTTGAAAAGAATTTATCTTCTCTTTTTTCTATTTCCCATACATCTATTACAGTTTATTCAACACTATTCAAATCTGGAGCTTCTTTATATTTTATGTTTAATTTTCCTTTTTAGAGTCCATTAGTAAGATGCTGAAATTTTCCATTAATATTGATTTTTTCTGTCTGATTTTTTTTACAACTCAGTTAACTTTTCTCTTAGAATTCTGTTTTCAATTCCATTAAATGCATAGCTATTTAAAATTGATATTCTCTCATTGCTAGAGGTGCCATTAAGCATGAACTACTTTCTTTCTTTATCTCTTCTAATGCTTTTGAATTTGGAATAAACTTTTTTAGGTCTCAACACTGTAATTTTGAGTTTTCTGGAGGTAAAGCATAGTAGTTTTTAGTCCATCCTATTATATTAAATCTAAGTACATCTTTTGCTATTAGGTAAATGTGTTCCTCTAGGCAACGATATATTGTCAGGCTATATTTTAATGTATTTTATAATTCCTTTTAAAAAAGATGAATTCATCCCATTAGCATTCAGAGTTATAGCTATTGAATTTAACTTATCCTCTATCATTCTTTGTTAAATTATTCATTTTATCTGAAGGAAATATAGTATCCTTAATTTTACTAATGCTAATCTTTTCAGAAATGTAACACACAAACACTATAAGAAAGTTCATCTATTTTATATTATTATTCATATTCTAAGTTTCGTAAAGGCTTAAAAATTTCATCCTTTAAGAGAGGAAATTTTTTCTAGAATAGTCTCCCAATGATCACTTTTTCATTTTTATTTCCTTATCTTTTTTCTTTCTGTCTTTATCTGTAATTTTTATAATCAACTGATTTTTATAGGATCATAGACATGAAATTGGAAAGGATCTTAGATGTCACTGAATCCAATCTGATTATTTTGCAGAAGTTGAAAATGAGGCCTGGAGGGTTACGGTTGTTTGCCCAAAGTTACACAGATAATAACAGAGCTAGAATTTGGATTCCTGTCCTCTGTCTCCAAATCCAGGGTCCTTGCCACTACATCACACTTCATCCTTCTATTCCTTTCTGTCCTTTCTTCTGCCTCAGGGCTGATGGTATAATTCATGAGTTAACCCAAACAATTCTACAGTTTTTCATTGTACTATAGTGATTTCATTAAGTTATCAAGTAGTTAATCATAATTGTAAAGTAATTATCAATTAAAATATTTATCTTGGTATCCTGGGGCTGTATGCTGGATGGGTTTTGAGAATCAAAAGCTAGTTTAAGTTTGACCATCTCATCAAATTCTTCTTGATTTTTAAATGTCTGCCCTTTGTCCTTGAAAGAATAATTAGCTTTGCTGGGAAACTGATTTGAGATTAAATTCTTCTATCTCAACTTTGGAATATCATATTACAGTTCCTGTAATTTATAGGTTTTATAGAAATGTCTTATGTAATTTAAATGGGCCTTTTATATTTATGATGCCCATCTTCTTGGCTACTTTTAAGATTTCTTTGACTCTTTTGTCTTAAAGTCAAGTCAACAAGTATTTATCAATGCTGTGCTAGGCATGATGCTAAAAACTAGGGATATGATTTAGGAACCCAGACAAGTTGTTTAACTTTTAATGTCTATTTCCTCATCTGTAAAACTTGGAATAATCATGTCTGCTATTGCAGGAAATATTGGATTTTATGTTAAAGGGCCTGGATTCAAATCCTGGTTATGATGCTCCTTATTACCTTAGGCTGTGTGCCTCAGTTTCCTCATCTGCAAAACAAGGAGGTTGAACAAGAGTACCTCTGCAGTCCCTTTCAGCTCCAAGTACATGACCCTATGACTTACCTCACAGGACTATTGTGAAGATCAAATGTTAAAACCACTAAAAGTTATGCAAATCAAATATAATTATTAGGGTTGTTAAGGACCTTATATATCATCTGGTTTAATAATTCTCACAGTATTTTGAGGCCTCAAAGATAAACTTCAAGAGTATGAAATGACAACAGGACAAATTAAGATTGGAGAAATTTTGTAGCAAAATAGAATAAATTAAAACTGTTTTAGACCCCAAAAGTATAACATGGAAATTATGAATATATTATAATTACTATTTTATTAGTAAAAGCTAAACATATGCTTTGATACCTAGTTCTACATTTGATTATTTCAGAGGAAAAATATCACTAGCTTAAAAATTTCTCGCAAAGCTCTTTTTCACACTTCTCTATATTATACATTATATATTAAAATATAATATGTACCAAATATTATATAATAATTATACACAGACATATAATATATTCTATAATATACATATATTATACACATATCTATACGTTTCTCTGGAAGAAATTTTGGGAAATGCTAAAATAGCCTCTTTTCCCCCCACAAAGGAAAAATTATTTGGCCAGGGTCACATAACTAGTTACTGGCATAACTAGGCCACATATTTTAGAGTTCTGCTTTCTAGTCTAATACTCTGTCCATTATACTATCACTTTCATCTTTTAAAGGCAAGGTTCCTCACAGGCAATGAAGACTCCCTTGGCAGGACAAAAAATTGACCTCACTTCTTTTGATTTCTCATCTAGTGTTCTCAAGACTGTTCCACACTGTTTAGGTTGGATTTTGCCCAGATGACATCATTTTATAAATAATTATTTTATTTTTTCCAACATAAGTAGGTTGATTAGGAGGTAGAATGTGGAAGGTAATTAAGCTTGCCTGTCACATTAGCTGCTCAAGTCAGAGTGAAATACATTTCTATAACTCTGCCTTCCTTTCATTTCCCTGGCTGTCAAACTATATGAATTAAGCTTCTTATGGGAACAATATCTGACCTAAATGTGTTAGAAGGGGGGCTTAGCAAGATAGAAAAACCATGATCCCCTTCTCCAGTTAACTTATCTCCTTGACACAACTTGACTAAGAAGCACGCTCTCATCTTGTCTTGGAAAAGCCTTCATTTGTAAAGAAAACAAGGTTCCCAGCGGCCCTACCTAATGGAAATAGTTTCTGCAGCCAATGCATACAGACAAGCTCTACTCAGTTTTTCAAGTTTGTTGACTTTTGTGAGTCAAAATATGAAGTCCTCAGAAATCTTTCAAGTGTCCTGTGGTATACCTTCTTAGAAGGCCTGTTATGTGTCTTTAGCTTTTAGGGAATTAGGTTAGATCCTTTGTTCTCAATGATAGGCCACAGAAGTGGAAGTTTACTTGACTCTCTGTTCTGTATCTGTGAATTAGTCTAGTGTCAGTTAAAGGGACCACAAGAAAGACATTTGTGGCATAAATAATTCATTTTCTATTCATGTTTTTAACTCTCTCAACATTCACTAAAATTATCTAGCTTCTCCTTCTGTTCAACATGACAGATTTACAAGAAGCAGAATTTTACTTTGCTTTCCCCCTCAACACTTCTTTTTTTGTTTTGTTTTGCTTTGTTTTCGTGGGGCAATGAGGGTTAAGTGACTTGCCCAGGGTCACACAGCTAGTAAGTGTCATATCTGAGGCCAGATTTGAATTCAGGTCCTCCTGAATCCAGGGCCAGTGCTTTATCCACTGCTCCACCTAGCTGCCTTCCCCTCAATACTTCTTACTCTAACTTCTGTAAATTTCCCTTTTTCACACTCCTATAAACATAAAATCTGAGTGGAAGGGACCTTATTGGTTCTCTAGTCCAGCCCAAATCCAAGAATAACAATAATAAGAGGTAACATTTATGTAAGGACCGTAAGTTTTCCAAAAAATGTTATATACATGCTATCCCATTACAACAATCTCACAACCCTATAAGGTAGGTGCTATTTATATCCCCATTTTTACAGCTGAGGAAACTGAGGCAGACAGAGCTTAGTGACTTTCCTCAGGTTATAGATAGTAAGTATGTGAGGCAGGATTTGAATTCAAGTCATCCCGACTTCAAGTTTCGCACTCTATCCATTAGGCTACCTAGTTTCCTAAACAGAATTCCTTTTAGCAACACACTAACAAGTTGTGATTTGACCTTTACTTGAAGACTCTGGTTATTATCTGTGTGAACTCAGACAAGTTGCTTAACTTCTGTGTCTATTTCTTCATCTGCATAATGGGAATAGTCATATCTGGTGTGGTAAAAAGTGTTAGATTTTAAGTTAAAGGACCTGAGCTGGAACCATTTACTCCTTGTTACCTTAGGCACTTTGCCTCAGTTTCCTCAGTTGTAAAATGAGAAGGTTCCAGAATATGACCTCTGAGGTCCCTTTCCACTCTAAATATATGACCTTGTGACCTAGCTGCAAGCCTACACATTCCACGTTTAGACAACTCTATTGTTTAGGAAGTTTTTCTTCATGTGAGACCTGAAATTTCCTTTCTTCACTTTCTATCCATCCTCTTTTGGGGACAAGAAAAATAAGCTCAATGCCTCTTCCATGTGATAACCCTTCATTCACATGAAGAGAGCTAACAGGGCCTTCCTCCTACTCCCCCCAATTCAGTCTTCTCCACTCTGGGATAAACATTTTTAGTTCATTTAATAAGCCTTGTGTGCTGTGGTTTGAAGTCTTCTAACCATCCTCATCTCCTCCTCCTCTTCTGATGCTCTTGAGCCCATCTTTTTTTTTTACTACTGATACATAGCACCAAGAACTGAACACAGAGCTTCAGATGAAATCCTTGGAGGATAAGGTGATATAGTGAAAACAGCTGGGGGCAGCTAGGTAGCTCAGTGGATAGAAAACCAGCCCTGGATTCAGAAGGACCTGAGTTCAAATTTGACACTAGCTTGACACTAGCTGTGTGACCCTGGGAAAGTCACTTAACCCTTATTGCCCCACAAAAAAAGAAAAAGAAAACAGCCTTCAATTTAAACTCCGAGAACCTAGATTCAAATCCTGATTCAGCCACTTGTTTTTCTGAGTGATTTGGGTAAAGTCTCTTGACATCTCTGAGCCTTATTTTTTTTTCATCTGTAAAATGAAGAGATTAAAGTAGATGACCTCTCAGGTCCATCTTGGCTCCAAATCTATGATTTATTGAGATTCAATGTGGTCTGACCATGGAAGAATACAAAAAAAACTACAAGCTCCAGCTTTTTATTGAAAAAACAAAACCAAACAAAAACTTGTTAGCTTAGTACCTAGGCATCTCTGAGTCACAGGGTTTGTGACCTTTCCAAGGATGGAGATCATTTTGTCTAAACTTCCGTGACCCTTATGCTAGAGGCTTTGACAGGCTTTCTCATGCCCTCAAAGGGCATCCAAAAATTTCTCCTTTTGCCTAAAAAAATACTAGACTGGAGGGATCTCCTCCTCCTAGATCCTATTCCTAGTTCCACCATGATGTGACCTTTGGGCAAATTACTTCTCCTTCTTAGGACAGCTGGCTTCCTTCTTTACAAAGTGAAGCAGTTGGATTAAGCAATCTCTGAGGTCTTTTATCAAGCTACAATGGCCAGGCCTGTCTCTGGCAAATGTATCCTGTGTTACCAACCCTTGGTTTATCTTTCTAAAACGAAAAGATCCAAATCCAGTGATTACTCTTAGTGTCCTCTTGCTTTTTTATTATTTGATGCCATGCCTTGTGCAATTCTATTCTCTTTGCTATAGAGCACCTGTCTTCCTGTTATTTCTCTGGAAAACATGTCTCCAGTTAGGAAATGTCAGTGATAATTCACCATCAAATGATTAATTAAAAATAAAAGAAGGAGCTCTCAACCTTAAAAGCTGATTTCATTTCCATCTTGGGTCCTCAAATATATTTGAACCTATGTAATTTGAACTAGCTATTTAAGGGACTCTTGTCGGACATATCTTTGAGAGGACAGAGTATGTCAGTCCACTGAAAAACAGTCAATGCAAACATGTGGTTGACTCTTCAAGTTATGTTGTTTTTTCTTCCCACAGTTCTGAACTGGGGAGTTTACACTGAACTTGTCTCTATGTGCTTGTCATAGTTGATAATATCACTAACTCTACCGAATTACAATGCCTCATCAACTTTCTATGGACATCTATGTAGATCTAAATATACAACAGCATCTCAAGTTTATCATTTTCAAGATGGATGGATGAATGAATGAATGAATGAAAAAATTATCAAGCACTTACTATGTGTCAGATACTATAATAAATGATAGGAATATCAATAGAAAAAAGTAAGCAAGTCCTTGCCCTCAAGGACCTTACATTCTAATAGGGGAACCAATTTTCTACCACTAACCCCCCTCCACCCAACCCTCCTCTAAGTGTTTCTATTTCTATTGAGGTCACTGACATGCTTTCCAATCACCTAGGTTTGTGGTCTGAGAGTCACCGATGGCCAAGATTTGTCAGTTTCACATCTATATCTCCTCTTTCCATTCTCCCTCTCTACTCTCATGTCTACTTCCCTAGTTTTTGGCCTCACTTTTCTAGTCTCTCTCTTCTTCATTCTATCCTCACAACTTTCAAAAAGAATCTTCCTAAAGTACAAGTCTGATGATGTCTTTTCTCTGTTTAAAAATTTTCAGTGGTTCCCTATTGCCTTTACAATAAAGTACAAATTCTTCAACTTAGCGATTCAAGTCCTCTACAATTTTGTTTTAATTTAACTTTCCAAATTTATTTCTCCTTCTTCTTCTCCTCCTCCTCCTTCTTCCTCTTCTTCTTTCACCTTTGTTTTAAACAGACTTAATCATTCATCACTGAAGTCTAATTCCATCTCCTATCTCGTCTTGCGCCGATTGTCTCCCAGGACTGGAATCAACTCCCAATCCACTTTCTCCCATGTTTCATTCTTTTGCTTTGTTTCTCCAGGGTCCAGAACAATTCCTGGGCATGGAGTAAGAGATGCTTAATGGTTTGTTATTGTGGTTGAATGGACTTGAGTGGGAGCCGGAGAGCAAGCTGGGGAACAGGGTTTTTAGGACAGTTGAGGATTCAGGATGGGAAGAGGGGGAGGATATATTAACCATTGGGTTCAGGTAGAATATCAGACTAGAAGTTCACAGTTTCTTAGACAATCATCTTTGTCTTCTTTGTATATTGAAATGTTTGTATATTTCTCCTACTCTGTAACTCTTCATTCTCCCCAAATTAGTCTACTTGATATGCTTAGCAATGTTTTGGATAGACTGTCCTTTGCGCCTGGAAGGTATTCTCTCCTAGCATACTCAGCTCAAGTGCCAACTCCTATGAGAAACTTTCCTTCATCCCCTCAGTTAGAAGTGTTCCCCCTCCAAATAATTGTGTATTTCTTTGTGTACATCTTTTGTTCCTTCAGTAGAATTTATGCCTTCTCGCACTCTGTTAATACAATGTTAGGCACTGTTTCCTTGTGCCTAATGTTGTTGTTGTTGTCAGTCATTTCAGTCATGTCTGACTCATCCTGACCTCATTTAGAGTTTTCTCTCTCTCTCTCTCTCTCTCTCTCTCTCTCTCTCTCTCTCTCTCTCTCTCTCTCTCTCTCTCTCTCTCTCTCTCTTTTTGCGAGGCAATTGGGGTTAAGTGACTTGCCTAGGGTCACACAGCTAGTAAGTGTCAAGTGTCTAAGGCTGGATTTGAACTCAGTTCCTCCTGAATTCAGGGCCAGTGCTCTATCCATTGTGCCACCTAGCTGCCCTAAGGGGGTTTTCTCAACAAAGATGCTGGAGTGCTTTGCCATTTCCTTCTCTGGTTCATTTTACAGATGAGGAAACTGAGGCAAACAGGGTTAAGTGACTTGCCCAGGGTCACACAGCTATTAAGTGTCTAAGGCCAGTTTTGAACTCACAGAGTCTTCCTTACTCTAGGTTGGGCACTCTATCCACTGTGACACCTAGTTGTACAAAGAGAAAATACTGAATCAAATGGAAGATATTTAATAAAAATATTTAATTTAATTGAGTTGAGTACTCAAGTGAATGCAATAATCAGATCCAAATAGGCTTCATCTGAGAGGGCTTCCTGGCAGAGGCAAGTTTCTGATGTTTTCTAAGTTGGTGGCCTTGCCTTTCCTTGATATCAAATGTGAGTCTGGTCCCTAAAAGCAAATGCAAAGTGAAAGGGCCACAGAGCCTCTTCTAGTTTATTAGAAGAAGGTCAAAATAGCCAGGAATGGAAAGCAATCTCCCCTTCTTGGGGGACTAAATTGAAGGAAAAGTGAGTTCCTGCTTTGAGGCTTTTTGAGGACGTGTTTAATACTTCTTTTGTGGGTTCATTTTAGCATTTGAATGTCTTTGGGCCTTTGAAGTTCATGGCCATTTCTGCAGCATGTTTAATGGGTTCCATCTTGGTCATTAACACCTCCCAGGCTATCAGGAGTTTCCAGTGAATACCCTTAATATGGGGGATATTCTGTCTTTCAGAATGACAAAACCTCAGAGCACTTCGGCTGTCCAGCACCAGAACTGGCTCCTGTTTTAAACCTGTCTTCTCTCAGAAGAATCCAGTGATTCCCCCCCCACACACACACACACACACACATCTAAAAAAAAATATTTGAAGAACAGCTGTGGGGCCTTTTTGATCTCTAGTGCTTAGCTCTCATAGCCCCCCTGTTTGGGACACCTTTTGTTGTATCGTTTATTCTGAGCTCTTACCTATTTCAGCATGATTCTTCCTTTCAAAGACCACCCAGGTTAATAAAACACTTGCTTCCTCCAGATAATCTAGACCATGAGGGAGAGGAACAGGGCCTTTAGATTGCTGTTGGGGGAGCGTGCACACAACATAAGACTAACACCTGCCTTGCAGGCTAACCAGGTCATTTTAGGCTTTTTCTCAGAATAGTCAGGTTAGTTTAGGAAGACCACAACTTGACAGTGAGAATCCATATACTAATGAACTGTTTCAGTGGGGGAATGACTAGAATTCAACAGATATTTATCAATGAATGAGAGTCTGGCACCTAAAAGCAAACCCAAAGTGGACAGGCCAAAGAGCCTTTTCTAGTTTATCAGATGAAGGGAGAAGTAGCCATGAATGGAAAACAATCTCCCCTTATTGAGGGACCCACTGAGGAAAATATACAGCATGTGGAAGGCAATATGTGAAAGGCAACATGGAAGGATGAATAGAATATTGAACTTGGAGTCAGTAAGACCAGTGCTCAAATCCTGGCTCTAACACAACTTAGTAGCTAGGTCCTTAGTGGCTATGCCTACTGGCTATGTCCTTAGTAGCCATACTTAATAGCTATGTCCTTAGTTGTTATACTAACTACTTAGTATCCAAGTAGTCCTTGTAGCCATAGACATTTATGTGAAACTTCTCTGTGAGTCATATAGATTTGTTTTTTAAGTTGAAATCTGTACATGGCAAAATGAATGAGGGGTGAGCAAGGAAGCCTCAAGCTTGATGAAATCAAATAATCCTTTATTATAGGATCATAGACTGAGAACTGAGAGAGATCTCAAAGACCATCAAATATAATCCTCTTAATTTACAGATAAAACTGAGACATAGAAAGGTTAAGTTACTTGTCCAACATCATATATGCACACATATGTACATGTATAAATACATGCATGTATAATACATACATACATGTATACACATGCATACATGTACACATATACACGTGCATGTGCATATATGTATGTGCATGCCTATCGGGCACTGTGTGCTAAATACCAGGAATACAAAGACAAAAAGGAACTATCCCCTGCCTACAAGAAGCTTACACTCTACAGGATCTGCCACAAATGGCCCTTGGTTTGGAGTGAGCATTTTATATTCTCAAATTGAACATTTCTCTAGAAAAATTCCAACTTGTTTTTATTATTTCCTATCCTGGCTTAGCTCATGATGCAATTAAAATCTGGCATATAGGGCCATAAACACCGGCATGATCCAGACTGCTTTCAGTCATTTTCCCTGGGAGTTTTCTATAAGCAGTAATGGGGTTTTGTCCTTTTGGGAAACTCTGCACTTAACTTTGTTTTGCCTCAGACTAATCAGTATGCTGAGCTAAACTCTCGAAAGATTGATGCCTCAGTCACAACAAACCTAACTCCTGCTGTGAACTGAGAATACTGATTGGGGTGCCAGTCCTCCTTCAGCAAGACAGATTTGGCCCGCTTCATTTACATGCAGCCGCCTGGACTCCTCAGACCAACACACAGGCTCCCCTTTCTGAATTGTGACAGAAGGGACCTGAGGCCCGATGTCCAGGCCCTGCGAAAAGCCTGTGGCGGAATGTGGAAGGTGGGGCTCTAGGGGATGCTTAGGGCAGTGCAGGACTGGAGGGCTGTTTACTCTATTAGGAAAATGAAGGATTACAATGCCATGGAATGAGTCCCTGACAGCTGGGAAAGTCTGAAAAAAAAAAATCCGGTGAATTGCTCAAGCATGCTGGTCTGACATACATCCCTGCAAACATTAAGATCTTTTCTTGGAGCTGAGAGTATACTGCAACTTTGGTTCTGTTTTGGCAGTTGAAGCCACAGGCTCTGCCTTTGTTGCCGGGCCAAACCCTTGATTGGCCTATGATGGAGGGTGTTTGGAAAAGCTGTATTTGGCTCTTTGGAGTGTACAGAGGCCTGGGGCTTCTGTTTATTTATTTTTAACATGAATATGTATGTAGTCTAGCAAATTTATTAGATGCCAAGGTGAATGTGTCTAATACAGATATGAGAGAGAAGAGATGACTTTGTGGAGGTATTTTCATTCTTTCCTGCTACCATGGGAACAAAAGTAATCAAAATACTCCTAACAATTTTAGCCAGAACCCTACCGGTCAGAAAGAGTTAATATACCTCTCTAAAGAAACATGACTTATAGTTTTCCTTGAAAGTTAAAAGTTAAAAACAACATGTTCATATGAATGTTAAGGGAGTGGAGCTTCTTGGGTAACTTCCTAGGTTAACTGAAAGTAAAACAGAATTGTTGTTATTACTTTTGGACAAGCAAGAGCAGAAAAATAAAGCCCCATGACTCAAACCTTGTTATTATCTAAATTCAAATGCACCATGTACTGAATGCTATCCCCTTAATTCTCTACTGAGGAAAAACCTCACCCAACACAATTAATCTATAAAATGGGTGTTAGCTTTGTTCACCAGAGCCAGAGTCTGTGGCTTTAACTTTCAAAACAGAGCCAGGGGTTTAGTGTTCTCTTTAATGCTCTTGTCCTTGAAAGAGTTTCACTGTGTGAACTCCAATGGAAATCATAATGGTACTGCCTAGCCCCAGTAGTAATCAATTCTCTCTTGGTTTGGGTCCCATAAAACAAATATTTTGAAGGGAAGCAAAGGAGCAATTGAAATAGCTCTGGAAATTGACTGTTAGATAATAGCTGAATGATGACTAAGCCAGACTGAATCCTCAGTATTTCTCCTCTCTTTCTTTCTATAGATTACTGTCCAAGCTTTCACATCAAAAAAATATTCTAAAATACTGTTAATTAAAAATCACACTCTTAAATTAAAAGAATATAGAGCTCTTTCTGAGAAGACCTTTATCTTGGGGGAAGAGGGGAAGGGAAACACATAGAATCCTGTCCAGTAGCTTAAGGATCAGTTATGGAATGGAGATATAAATAATACTGAACCACAGATAGATACGTGACTTCCAGAATGAATCCCTTCCTCTCATTGGGTTTTAGTTTCCTCCTTTGTAAAATGAATCATTTGGGGAGCAGCTAGGTGGCACAGTAGATTGAGCACTGGCCTTGGAGTCAAAAGGACCTGAGTTCAAATCTCACCTCAGACACTTAATAGCTGTGTGACCCTGGGTACGTCACTTAACCCCAACTACCTTTAAAAAAATTATATATAATATATGTATATATATGTGTGTGTGTGTATGTGTGTGTGTGTGTGTGTGTGTGTGTGTGTGTGTGTGTGTGTGTATAATATAGGGACAGCTAGGTGGCATAGTGGATAAAGCACCAGCCCTAGAGTCAGGGGTACCTGAGTTCAAATCCAGCCTTTAAAAAAAATGAGTCATTTGGACTAAATAATCTCTAGTGCTAGAGTCTATGATTTATGATCTTGATATTAACTTCAGATAAGAAGCCATCGTCGTTCTAGAACCTCCTCTGTTCAACTCTGTCTCAAGGCTACCGAATGCGAATGTGGCAAATGCTCAGAATTCAGACTCAGAGTGTGAGTTGTAATCTTGGCTCATCCACTTTAATAGCTCTGTGACCTTGGGCAAATATCTACCTCTATCTGAGCTTCTTCAGTTTCTTTCTCTATCAAGTGACATGGTTGGACTCTGGATAATGTAAGAATCTCTTGCTTTTCTAAACCTGGTCCTACAATATTTAGGTTTAATTAGGAAGTATACAGGCTAGGGAGCATATTAGGACAGCTAGGTGGTGTCAGAACTGGAGTCAAGAAAACTTCTTCCTAAATTCAAACCCGGCCTCAGACATTTGCCAACTGTGTGATGCTGGGCAAGTCATTTAACCCTATTTGCCTCAGTTTCCTCATCTGTCAAATGAGCTGGAGAAGGAAATGGCAAATGACTCCAGTATCTTTGCCAAGAAATTCCCAAATGGGATCACCAAGAGTCAGATGCAACTAAAAACAACTGAACAAAAGGAAACACATACATGATGTGCAGCATAGGAAATATCAATTTGTGAGCTCTTTGGATAATTGTACCTAGCTTCTTCTGTTTATTCTGTCCTTGGAAGTAAATGCAAAAGATTTGTGATTTCATCAGCTTGGAGCAACTCCAGATCATTATTAGGACTGAGCAGGGAATAGCCACAGAGATTAAGTGTCAGATGCAGGGTCTGAGCCAGATTCTCTCTACAACTCCACACTATTTTTTTTACTAAGGATTCTATCTGAGAAATATGGGAAACTATCAATACACCAAGTTGTACTTGTGGTCTTCAGCCATGGGTAGTTTAAACAAAAGAAAAGAAAAAAGGAGAGTAAACCACTGTGGAATGGTGATTTCTTGGAAATCCATTATTACACAGCCATACCCTGTGCTCAGGTGAAAGGGTAAGTTTGGCGTACGTTTCTGTTGGTTGTTGGCTTTATGTAGACTAAATGCTTGCCAAGTTCCTGGAGTTAAGATTGAGCACCAGGAAAATCAGCAGAAAAAAATGGCAGATGTCAACTCTTTTTTCATCTAGTTCCCCTTGATTTGAGGCACCTCGGTTGATGTTTTGAATAGATGTTGTTACACCTAAACAGGGACTTTTTTTCCCAGCACCTTCATGCTTTTGTTTCAGCTAATTAGGACAAGGGAAGAAGGATGTCACAAGTGGCCAGGGAGCTGACCTTGAAGCTAGGAGGACTGGGGTTTAAATCCTGCTTCCACACTAACTGTAGGACATATTGCCCAAGCAAGTCACTTCTTATTCTTTTAGTGCCATAGGCAATGGATGCTCTAAGATTACAAAGAGCTGAGAGGAGATTTCTCATCTAAGAATTCCTCATATTAATAAAATCACATGTCTGATCCCTGACTATCCTAATTTATGATAATCCTTGGATTTGTAATGGAAACGTATTTCTCTTGTCACTGAAAATGACAACAAAGGTTAGATAAGCATGTATCAGGAATGACCACAGAGGATATTTGGATATTCTGCACTGGACAGGAATTTGGATGCAGGTAGGGATACAGTGGATAAGGAGTTGGACCTGAAGTCAAGAAGACCTGAGTTCAAATGTGACCCCAGATACTTACTAGCTGTGTAACTCTGGATAAGTCACTTAACCTCTTAGCCTCACTTTCCTCAACTGCAAAATGGGCATGATAATAGTACCTACCTCCCTGGCCTCTTGTTAGGATCAAGTGAGAAAATATTTGTAAATCACTTAGCATAGAGATTGGCCCACAGTAGGCACTTAATAAATGTGTATATCCTTCCCTCCTTTTCTTAAATGCACTTTCCAACAGTAGGTTCTATAAGTCTTTCAATTGGGACAGAGGTGTCTTGCTAGATTTTCTGCTCAGCTTTTCTATTCTTTATAGCTTTAAGCATTTTGATGATGGAATCAGTGTTTGATGCCCCTAGCTGATAATGCTTCTGAAATATATTTATTCAGCAATGGATTTGGCAGATGACAACTTGCCTAAGAAGTCTATTCATGCATTCAGTTATCGCAACAATGATGTTTAAGTCACTGAGAGATGGGCAAGGCTTGTGTACTAGCTTTAAACTTATTTTTAAAAATAAGGAGCTGGGATAAGCCCACATAACAATTAGGTGAAAAAAAGGTTATAAAAAAATCTCATGAAGACTATTGCAACCAAGAAATAGAAACATTTCCTTTGAGTCAATGTGGAAATGATGAACAAAGTACCATTTTGTTCAATGTTTTGAAAAATAGTAGAACCACTTCAGAAAACAAACCTTGGACACCACATTTTAAACTACATAAAGGACTATGTTTGCAGGAAAGAATAAAAATGAAAGGAATAAGAAAAAATCTTTTGAAAACAGAAATGGCTAAAAGATAAAGCCATGCATTAATGATAGAAAACAATAAGAAAAGAGAATGAAATGCAAGCTAAACAGTGGGAGGTAATAGATGAAAATGGAAATGGCAAAAAGGAGGCAAATATAATCAGATTTCTTCATTTTTAGAATACCTATTTTTTTTCAAGTAATTCTACTGGAGCAGGAAAACCTTGTAAGCACAGTTAAAGGATATACAACATACATAATGACTTGAAATTGAGAATCACAAATACACAATTTGTTCTAAATATTAACCAATATTAAATCAGATTTTTTATTATTTATAATAGTTGATTCAGTATACTAAGGTGAAAATTTATTTTTAAATCTTTAAGGTTATGATCACATCAAGCCTTCTGAATCCTATCCCATACCATTTAACTTAATTTTATTTCATTTTGTAGTCATAACAATCCAGAGTGAACCTTTGCAGTCATTTATCCAACTCATTTTATTGATAAGGAAACTAAGAGAGCAGAGAAAAGAAAACACTTGTCCAAGGTCATTCAGAAAATAAGGAGCAGAGACAAGAATCAAACACAGGTCTACTGATTTGAAATTTATCACCTTTCCACTGTATCATATTGTTTCATCAGACATACTATGTATCTTTAAATCTCAAATACTGGCATATTATACCAGCATCTTTTCCCTTAGTTTCTATTTCCATGGAATGTAACCTGCTTTTCTCTTTTATACCTAACAGGAATGCTCGATCAAATGTTTGATACTTTTCTGTTTCTCTCAAAGAATTTACTATCCATCCAGTGTTTCAGATTGATAATTTCGGCCTTATCTTGGACTTTTCACTATCTCTCAGGATATAAACAATCAGTTACCAAATCTTGCTTTTCCTTGGGATTTGGGGTAAAGCAATTGAAATGATGGAGGAGAAAGGAAGCAATAAACCCATCCATTTGAAATGGATGGAACTGTCCAACCCTCAGAATGCTGATGTTATTCCAAGGATCTCAGGAAGATAAAAGTCAGTAATTTAAATTCTCATTGTGATGACGAGGGAATACTCAGAGTTGGAGATGATACTGTACTAAATAAGATACTCCTGAGTCCTCTCACACTCAGACATAGTTCAGATTCTGTAAACCAATCAGGAAAAAAAAAAGATTATGAAAGAGACTTATTGAACTAAGGAAGAAGCATGGGTAAGATAGCATGGAACATTTACTATAGTCCTTGTGAGAAAGCACTGGTAGTCTGACCTGACATCAGAATTATCCTCTCTACCTTTAAAGGATGATGGTGAGTATCATGCCTCCCTAGGACTCAATTGGTTCTGGTCCGCAGTTGGAGGTGTGTTCACATAGTATGACAGGGGTGGTCCAATCAGAAGGACACTTAGCTTGACCCCATGAATAGTCTGACCTCTATTTGGTCACACTAGCACCAGCTGTGGATGGGAAACACAAGCCATAACCATAAAAAGATCAAAGCTTTGGGAATCAGACTGAGCCAGAAAAGCAATTGTCTCCTTGGCATTCTCTACATTTTCAATTTCCTAACCTTGTTTGGGCTCCCTTGACTCTGAATGTTCTTGACAACTGGTATTCCTGCTAGTGCTAACCCTTATATAGCTGAAGCAGTCATCCTGCTGGCAGCCTCACCTCACCTTTTGGTTTATCCCTGCTCCATTTCCAACTTGAACGCTGGCTCTTTAGTTTGAAATACAGACAGCCTTTTCTCGCTTTCAAGGAACTTCGTAATAATTCTCAGCCTATGTTGACAATGCCCCTGGATCTTATCTGTAGTAGCACCAAAGGTACCATATTAGGGTTAAACCATCTCTGTCTAGAAGTATCTGGAAAAACTAAATTAATTTTGGGCCATTGTTAGATGGAAACAGTCAGTGGCCATTGAAAAATTAGTTCTAGGCTCATAGGATTTGAGCCAATCCAAGGACTAATGAATGTTTGAGTCCACTAATGATCTTTTTTTGAGTTAAACTCTTAGCATGAAGACCTTCAGAAAAAGGTACAGAAAGTGAAGGTTAAAAAAAATTTTTTTTTTAAAGAGAAAGTGATGGTTTCAGGGAAGCCCCTCGTTATTTATTTTTGCTGTCCAAATTGGACAAATGAGCACACCCAACTAACTTGACTACTTAGAATTAGAAAATAAAATTTACATGCTGTATTTGGCAACAAATGATGCCTTAGTATGTGAAATTTGATCCCATCATCCTGATTTCTCTGGTATAGTGGAAAACCACTGAAGTCTGAAGACCTGAATTCAAATCCCATCTCTGCCTCTTATAACTTGTATGACTTTAGACATATCACTTTATATATCTTGACCTTTGTTTCTTCATCTGTAAAACAAGGGGATTGAATTCCAAGGCACATTTCAGTTCGAATTTGTGTTTTTATGAGTTTGTTTAAAAAAAAAAAAACAACCTGAGGATGGAAATCAAGAGCCTTGGGTTTTCGACTTGATTCTACCATTAACTGGCTTCAGGATCTTACAAGGTCAATTAAACTTCCTGGCCTCTGTTTCTTCACTTGTAAAATATGAATAATTGTACTTGTCCTATCTACTTCAATGGGCTATAGTGAGTATGAAATGTCAAACTGATATGGAAGAGCTTTGAAGGATGATAATCTTTCTACATAAATCTATATAAAATACCCATAAAATCATTATATGCAAATATATATGAAAGCAAAAATATGCATGTTAATTTTACTAAGGCTGTGACAAAATTATCTTGCTTGTTTCCATGATCACCTCTGGACTTCTTTTCTGTAGGTTTATCCAAGCTTTGGTGCTGGTATTGTTATCTTGATTTGCATAATTAGAGACAAGTGTGTATATTGTTTTTATTGGTTCCATTCTCTTTGCCCTGCATCACTTCATATGGATTATTCCATGTTTATTTTTAGTCTTCATATTCACCATTTCTCATGGCATCAATAATATTCCATTATATTCATGTGCAATAATTTGTTTAACCATTCCTTAATTTTTGGATACACAGTCTATTTCAAGTATTTTGCTATATCACAAATGATGCTGTTGGAAAAATGTATTTTGTAATGTTTGGATCTTTTTCCCCTCATCCGTAAGGACTTTGGGGTGGAATCCTTGTGAGATCATTAGTCAAAGGGTATGAATTTTCATGTTTCTTCCTTTGAGGATTGCTTAGTATATTTGATTCAGTCATTCATTCATTCATTCATTCATTCATTCATTCATTCATACACTTTGACCACTTATCCATTGGAGAATGGTTCTCATTGCAAATTTGTATAAATGTCTTATAGACTGTAAATATGTGATTCCTGCTAGAGATATTAATTGCTCACATTTATTCTTTTCAAGTCACTAAGGAAGAAAATATTGGTGATCGGGTTTGTACTCAGTCTTTTCCAATGTTTCTCAGTAAAGGAAAGAAAATAGAATGTTGTCATTTCGGCCTCCCGACCCTATCCATGTTAGATTGCTTCTGGGAAGATAATAGTGAGTCAGTCTTCTGTCTGATAAATAGGGTGAGAACAAAACCAAGTATATCTCTTTCTTTCAGATGTGCTTAATCACTGTCCAACATGGGGAAGACTTAAGGCTTTGACATAGAGCTTTTGTTTACAAGTTCTGAGTCAAATACATCCAACTATGACATCAAGTCCCCATCATTTCTCAAAAATAGTGTAGGCTCATTGAAGGGAGCAATTTAGCAGTGGAATCTGTGGGATCTGTCCCAACATTACACGGGGTTCTGTCCTAACCATAGGTTCCCATAACTAGGTAGCAGGTCCCATTGGGATCATCACAATATCAAATAGTGCTGTCCCACCCAGAATAGTGATAAATCTCAGCAGGTTGCAAAGATTTCAGAAGGACTTTTCCATGAGAAAGTAGAGATTTTGATATAATCTTAAAAGGGCAGGCTGTTGTTTTCCATGTTCTTATCAAAAGGAAAAAAGAAAGACTACGTCTTCTATTACTCTGGATACTATTCAGGACTTCACCGTCAGGCACTGAGCTCGGTGATACAAAGCAGCTTAATTGTCTTTATTTCCTAATGCTTTATTAATGAGAGCTTGATGAGGAGTTATTATTTTTCTGTTTAGGGCAGAAAAGGGCAAGATATTAGATGACCATGTGCCTAGCTATGGAGGAAAAAATGAAGAGAACATAAAATAAATTCTCACTTATCCCCAAATGACCAGGGACTGGAAAAGTCTAGTCAGCCAACTATGCTGGATGATAGAGTTACTATACAGATCACAACTTGATTTCTAATTTTTCAGAGATTTGAAATATGATAATATATTTGCCAACAAAAATGGAAAAAGTTAGTCTAGTAAAATAGTAACAATAATAATGATGATAATAAAAAGCATTTATTTAGTACTTTAAGATTTGAAAAGTGCTTTAAAATATTCTCATTTCCCCCCTCATAACTATCCTAGGAGGTAAATGCTATTGTCATCCCCACTTTACAGTTGAGGAAACTAAGACAAAAGAAATTAAGTGACTGGTCCACGGTCTCTCAGCTAGTAAGTGCCCAACGTCAGGTCTGAACTTGTCTTCCTGATTCCTGGTCTAGCACTCTTATCCACTGCACTACATGGCTACTAACTCTAATGCCCTATCATTACAATGAGACCTCAGAGGCTCTGTCAGTAGAACCCAAACTCTATTTGCCAAGTTCTACCAAAATGGAAAGGCTTTGAACACATACCCAACATGGATTGCCAAACAAGCTAAACACCAAGAGTTTGGTCATCAGGTGGTGATTTTTTTTAAACCACAGCTCAGGCTCAGAGTAGACCAGATGTGTAATACTGTGGAAAGAGCCTACTGACTGTATAACCTTGGGCAAAACCCTTAATCTTGCTTACATGTGTCCTCAGCTCACTTTCCATCAAATAAGAGGATCAAACTAGATGGCCCTGAGGTCCCTTCTAGGCACAGATCTGCGATCTATCTTATGTTCCTACAAGACTTACATCTTTAATCTTAGCTATTAAAATGGAATCCACATAGGAATCAGTGATTTCCGGTTCATAGGATTTAAACTTGAAATGGACCTTAGAGATCACAGGATCATGGAATTAGATCAGGAAGGGGTCTGAGAGGTCACCAAATCCAATCCCCTCATTTTACAGGTGAGGAAACTGAAGTCAAGAGCGGTGCCTTTAATATCTGAGTTGTCCATAGTCATAGGACTGCTAAATAGCCTCACCTAATCTAACTCCCTAACTTTAGAGAGGAAGAAACTGAGGAGCTGGAATTTATCCAGTTCACACTGATAAAAAGTATGATTAGCAGAGTTGGTATTCAAAGCCAGGGTCTCTGAGAGATAACACAAGACACTTCCACTATCTCATCCTACCCCTCAGTGATAAGCTCAGCTGCCAAGCCTAGGACTTGGGGGGTACATGGGGAAGATGACAAATCCCCTCGGTAATGAGTGGGGTTCCAAATGGGGATTCAAGTGAGCAAGAGTCAGGCTGATTCAGAAATGAGGGCCCTTCTAAAATTCCTAAACACCAAGGGACTAATACAGAAGTGGGAAGCTAGGTGCAGTTGTGGAGACACTGAGCCAGGATCAGGAGGGCGAATAAGATGGCCTTCTGATTCCAGCCAATCACTCAAAACTGCCCTTTTGTGGTCACAGTGTATGACACAGAATCTTAGCAGAGATCTTAGTGGCCACAATGATGCTTCAGCCCGCTCCCCCTCTTCTACAACAGCTCCAACAACTGGTTATCTGTCCTTTGCTGCGAGACCTCTGGTGAAGGGGAACCTACTGCCTCAAACACTTAGTAGTTGTTTGCCCCTGGGCAAGTCACTTTATCTTTATTAACCTTGGTTTCTTCACTGGAAAATAATATCATCTACCCCACAGGATTGTTTGGAGGATCAAATTTTATTTATGTATATGTGTATACAGATGTACATATATTCACATATAATTTATACTATATATATTATTATATTTAGCTATGTTATATTTATATACACACATGTTATTTGTCCTTTGTTCTCAAAGAGGACCATGACATTGGGGTGATGTCATGACTTGCACTGAATTGGATTTAGGTGAGGCAGGGCTGTGCAAGGTCACCAGCTTCACTCTCTCCTCCAGAACCATCTGGGTCCAGTGGCAAGATATGTATCAGGACAACTGCAGAGGGTTAAGGCAGTTGGGGTTAATTGACTTGCCCAGGGTCACACATCTAGTAAGTGTCTGAGGTGAGGTATGAATTCAGGGCCTCCCAACTTCAGGTTCAGTGCTTTATCTACTGTGTCACCTAGCTGCCATATATATATATATATATATATATATATATATAAAATATGCACACACATACATACATATATATATACATATATATGTGTGTAATTAAATACATACATATACTCATATGTGTGTCTGTCCTGATATATGTATACATATATATGAATATACATATATTGATTTGCAAACCTTAAATAACTGCATAAATATTAGCTTTATTGTTGTTATTACTCATCAGAGAGCTGATGAGGTCACCAAGAGTAAGAGGTTAGAGAGAGAAGGAGCCAGAAAGCTTGAAGAATAGAATGGTAGCATCTGGACTTGAACTTGGAGTCAGGAAGAATTCCTTTCAAATCCCAGTTTCAGGGGGCAGCTAGGTGGCACAGTAAATAGAGCACCAGCCCTGGATTCAGGAGGACCTGAGTTCAAATACAGACTCAGACACATGTCACTTACTAGCTGTGTGACCCTGGGCAAGTCACTTAACCCTCATTGCCCTGCAAAAAACAAAACAAAACAAAACAAAAACAAAGATGCAAATCCCAGTTTCTGTCCTTCCAATCCAAGGGACTTAACATTTCAAAGACTCAGTTTTTTCATTTACAAAACAGAGATAAAGGCTGTCACCAGGACTACCTACTTCACAACATGAGCTGTGATATGGTGGATGCAAAGAAGTCTGCAAACTTTAAAGCACTTTCTAAATGTCTATTCTTAGCAGTATTATTGTTACCATGATATTGGCCCTTTGTCCCTACTGGGAGCTAGTGAATCTGCTGATAAACACTGAGGAAAATGTCTGGAGCCTTGGGGAAAAATAAAACAAAACAAAAACCCAACTTCTCCACATTGCCCAATAGAGGACTATTTTCCAAGGGGTTGGGTGGGGTCCAGCAAGTAATCTGCCTTTCTAGGCAGCACATAAGAGATAGTGCCTAGGCTTGTGCCACAGGCAGTCCCTAGGGGAAGTGAAAGCCCATAAATTGCCTAAAATGTGCCAAGAACTCTGTGAGGACCTTTGGCCACCTGTGGGAAAGCCTGGGGATCTCCATGGACTGTCTAGGTCAGGGCAGCTGATGCCAACTGCTTTGGAGTTTGCTTTCTTCGGGTGGTAAATATGCCTCAGCATTTCCAGGTCTGTAGCTGTAAGACCCCTGGCAAGTCACTTAACCTCGTATGCCTCACTATCTTCATCTGTGAAGCAAGGGGTTGGACTCAGTACCCTCTAAAATCCATCTTACCCCTAAATGTATGATTATAGGATAAGGCTGTGCCAATCATTGCAGCAGCTTCATGGTTTCTGGAACCCTCTGCTGTGGGTGCTTAATTAGAAAGGCAAGCAACTCCATCATTGTTGGCCAAAGGCACTGTGTTGAATGAATATTAAAAATACCCTTCTATCTCATGTTGTGGCCAATCACAGTCCGATGATTAAGTTATCATTAAGCCTGGCAGCATAATTCCTCCCTGGGAAGAAGGGATATGGTCTTAATCAGGAGCCAAGGAAATAAAAAATGGAAGATGGTGTGATAGAGGGAGCCAAGGTTTCTCTAATGCACCCATAATCCAAAGTTCTCAGATGGATTTGAGACTCTGGGTACAAGAGCAGAGATCTGAAGCCAAGAAGGCCTGTATAGGATGAAGAAGCGAATTATCAGTAAGGTCAAGGAGCTCTTATCTGGGTTAATCTCACTCTTCATCCTTCTGGGGTGAGTTCCCCACTCCCTTCTCCCAGATCAAGTCCATGACCACTCGATGAGTAGGTCATGGACCCTCTTGATCCAGTTTCAGAGAAGAAATCATAGGATAAATCCTTAACTGGGGTATAGTGGCTGGGGCTTTTTTTTCTGGGGCACTGAATTTAGAGAGTGCTAACATAATTTGCAATCTTGGGGTGTACTGGTTGGAGCTGCTTCCCTCCTCAGTCCTGCTCTCCACACCCCAACCCCTTGCCAGTAGCAGCCATACACCACTGTTCTAGGGTCTCTGTCTCTCCCTCACAGGGTGGCGTCTCCCTTTACCCCTTCTATACTGAACTCAATTGAGAACCTCTTAAAAATTGATGTCAAAATTTGTTTTTACATATATTTTGGAAAATAAAATTCTATTCAAACAAAAAAAATTGAGAACTTCTATTGTGTTGTTTGTCTCCGGGGTAAAAAAGTCTTAATTACGATTCTGCTGGGAGAATGGAATTGTGGAGGGGCTTATGTCTGTATGGATAGAATGAGTGGCCACACCAAGAAAATCACAGGATGCTTTGAAGTATTGATTGAGAAGGCAGTGCTTCAGGGTCATCACTATGAATTCAATTTAACCAACATTTATTAAAGCACCTGCTCTATACAAGATACTGGGATAGAGGCTTTGGGGATAAAAGAGACCAAAAAAGGAAACATCAATAATGGCTGTATATAATTGTGGGGAAATTTCCATTATGTGAGCTTTCTTCCTGTGGATTCTGGCTCAATGATAATTTACTGTATTTACCAAGACTTTGAAGTGATCATGGTCCACACTCCCATCCCCCCCTCCTCTCCCAGGAGTCACAATGAACTGGAACTAGAACCAATTACCTGTTTCTCTGCCTGGATCCCAACCCAAGTTAATCCACAAAACAGGACCTCCAGTAATTTAGTAATAATGAGAGATTTGGGGTTATGTTGCTGGGCTCCTAGCTTGAATCTACTATAGCTGGTTGGTTTGTAGGAACAAAAGTCCTGGAGATATACAAAGAAGAGAATACAATCATCTCATCTTTCAGTGTTGAACTTTGATCCTGCAGAGTGGGAAGTAGCAGCTGGGATTCTGGCTCTTCCCTTGGAGGCACTGTGCCCTGTTTATCTCTAAAATTGTATTTACTTAGGGGTAGGGCAGGCAAAGAGTCCCTCAGGCATAATTCTGCAGATAAGAAGGGCCCCATAGCTGTATGTGAAAATAACTGAAGTGGGAAAATCCTGGATTTGATATCATATAGTCTCTTCCTGGAAAGCAGAGAATAGCTAATGTTTATATAGCATTTAGGGTTTGGAAAGTACTTTAAAAATATTAGCTAGTTTTTTTTTTCATTACAACCTTGGGAAGTCCATATTATTATTAAACACATTTTACAGATGAGAAAACTGAGTCAGAAAGCAGGTAAATGACTTCTCTAGTGTCACAGCACTCTTAAATGCCTAAGGTCAAATTTGAATGCAGGTCTTCCTGACTCCAGGATGAGCATTCTATTCTGTTCACTGCACCACCTGCTGTATACGTGTGTGTTTGTGTGTGTATAAAATTATTTTTCACTAACTTCTAACTTAAATTTAGCATTTCCTTCAATCATTTAAAAACAATATTCTTAGAAGGGGGCCCATAGATTTTACCTATGTAACACACACAGAGAAACAAGTTAACCCCTTTATTAGGACCTCTGTATTTAATAATGATTTAGTACTTTTATAGACACTTCTTTTTTTTTCTTTTTTTTTCTTTTTTTTCCAGGGCAATGAGGGTTAAGTGACTTGCCCAGGGTCACACAGCTAGTAAGTGTCAAGTCTCTGAGACTGGATTTGAACTCAGGTCCTCCTGAATCCAGGGCTGGTGCTTTATCCACTGCACCACCTACCTGCCCCTAGACACTTCTTTAGATCTGTGATGTCCACAATGTGGCTATACGCTCTAATGATATAAATAGAAACCCATCCATTTCTTCTCATCTTACTCAACCATTATCCATGTTCTAAATCCTGTTCTGCTCCAAATCTTCCCCATGATACCTACTCAATGGGGGAGGACCCCCCCCTCAGCTGTCTTGACATTTCATGTATAACAATGGCATGTTCTAGCCATTCTATGAGTTCTGTGGGTCTTCCTCTTGCTTTCATGACTTGACTTGCTGATCTATAATTCTATACATCAATGATACTCCTTTACTATTTGTCATTGGTCCTATGCTGTAATCTACTCACACCCACCCTACACCTCTTCATTACACTTTGAGAAAGCTAATTTTAATTCTTTGTACACTGCACTCTTCCTCCACTCGCAGCAAAAAAAATATGCTGATAGACCAGCTCAATGGACTGGGCATACAATTACATTTGATGGTCCGGAGAATAGGCATTCTTCATTCACTTGATTTTTCCTGTGTGGATAGATAGGTTGGACTTTTAAAAGTGGTTTTAGATGACATTGAATAAGTTCTTAAACATGCAATGTAACCAACATAATGTCATTCACAAATAGGAACATCTGGAAGACCTCACCATTGACAGAGGATCCCTTTTCAATTAGGACTCCTTGGCTGAACATCCTCCATGACAGTGAATAACAGTTTTGGCAATGCTCCTTCCCTGTTTGATGCCTCATTTGATATTTATGATCATTGAACAAAGTCATCTCACTGTTGTTGTATTTTTAAAAATTTTTAGTGAGGTAATTGGGATTAAGTGACTTGCCCAAGGTCACACAGCTAGTAAGTGTTAAGTGACTGAGGCTATATTTGAACTCATGTACTCCTGACTCCAGGGCCAGTGCTCTATCCACTGCGCCACTCAGCTGCCCCTATTGTTATATCTTTTGAGGAATTTTCAAAGTTATTTTGATATAGTACATGCATAATAGATATCTTTTAGGACAATAACCATTAAGGTAATATTTCATTCTTTTGTTCAGTTTTAATGACCCCATTTAGGTTTATCTTTAAAAAGAGATTTGGGGCAGCTAGGTGGCGCAGTGGATAGAGCATCAGCCCTGGAATCAGGAGTACCTGAGTTCAAATATGACCTCAGACACTTAACACTTACTAGCTATGTGACCCTAGGCAAGTCACTTAACCCCAATTTCCTCACCAAAAAAAGAAAAGAAAAGAAAAAAAGAAAGAAGGAAGGAAGGAAGGAAGGAAAGAAAGAAAGAAAGAAAGAAAGAAAGAAAGAAAGAAAGAAAGAAAGAAAGAAAGAAAGAAAGAAAGAAAGAAAGAAAGAAAGAAAGAGGGGCAGCTAGGTGGTCCAGTGGATAGAGCACCAGCCCTGGATTCAGGAGGACCTGAGTTCAAATCCGACCCCAGACGCTTAACACTTACTAGCTGTGTGACCCTAGGCAAGTCACTTAACACTCACTGCCCCACCAAAACAAGAAAAGAAAAGAAAAAAGAAAGAAGGAAAGAAAGAAAGGAATGAAGGAAGAAAGAGAAAGAATACAAATAAAATATATACAAAATAGTTAAATACAAGATATTTTGGAAACTCCCTCTACTAATGCAGATTACCACCTTCTCTGCAGCTTAAAATCATGACAGACTTGCCTAGAGTACTGAGGGAAGAGAAAGCCTCTGGCCCAGGTTCACTCAGCCATTCAGTATCAGATACAGGATGTAAACCCAGGTCTTCCGGGCTTCAAGGCCAGCTCTTTTGAAACTATGCCATGCTCCCTCTCCTACAAAGTGAAATTCTTTCAAACAGTGAAATCTTGTATTCTGTGTACCTTTCAGTCAATTGTATAACTATAAAGATATGGTCTGCTATAAAAATCGTTCATGGAAACCTTATTCCTTTCTCATGTATTCATTAAGGGTGCCCTTGATGAATGTATAAACTACGCTCATAAAGATTTTGTAGAGATGGGAAAGTAGGCCGTGATTACTTTTTTTTTTTAGAGTGTAATAACATTTGGGACTTTTTTCAAAATATTTGGCATCCTGTTTTCACGTTGATATCTTGAGAATCGATGCCATTAAACACGTGTTGCATCCACTGCAGACCTTCCTTGTGTGTTGGATCTAGTTCAGGTTCTTTTTCTAACCTAGTTTCCTTTAATACCATTTCTACTTTAAACATATAGCATGAAATCAGGAACTATTATCTTAGAGTCCATGTGTGATAGCTCCACTGTCATTGATGGAGAAATGACTTTGTCATTTAAGTTTTGATGTATCTTTTCCATTTTTGTCTGTTGTTCCCCTGGTTTTATCCTCAAGCATTTAGAAGATTATGTAGTTGAATTGGGTCTTCTGCCAAGATTTCTGTATAGTCCTTTTTCTTTCCCCTGTTTATGCTTTAGGAAGCACTAGTCTTTCGCCCTCCTTCCATATAATCTTTTTTTTTTTGGGGGGGGGTGCAGGGCAATGAGGATTAAGTGACTTGCCCAGGGTCACACAGCTAGTGTCATGTGTCTGAATCAGGATTTGAACTCAGGTCCTCCTGAATCCAGAGCCTGTGCTTTATCTACTGTGCCACCTAGCTGCCCCCCATATAATCTTACAAATATTTTTCTAAATGTGTATGGTTCTTGCCCACCATATTTCTCTATTTTGTGAGGGGATCAATATTTGGTTGGTTAAAATATTTCTAAACTCTTCTATCTTTTCATTGTGGTGACTGATTTGCATTGATTAAACTTCCTTAGCAAATTATATGCTGATGTCAGTTTTTCCATATACATTTCATATTTTTCAGTCTCAGTAGCTGGTTTAAGTAGGTGATATTGGAGTCATATCAATTAACATTTCACATCTCATTTTTTACTTTGTCTTCATGTTGAGATATTGATGTGAATCTTTGCTGTAACAAGTCAATGGTCTGACTGTCTGCTCACAGCTAACTTAGAAGTGATTTCTACATCAATAACCAGTTTTTTGACTGTTAAAATATAATCAGTTTCATTTTTCTTATGTTATTTGGTGCTCACTATGTCTAGCATTTCCAAATTTGTTTCTAGGATGACATTTTCATGAGTGCAAATGTTATTATCTTCATATAAAGATGATCAACATGGAGCTCAGGGAAGAAAAATGGCTTTTCCTCCAAACCACTTCACCACTAAGAATCAGAGTCTAGAATTGAACAGAAACCTCCTTTGACTCGGGGGCCTAGAACTTTTTCCATTACATCTTGCAATCAGAGGGAAAATTTGGAACATTATATAGAATGTTTTTGTTAGTATAATAAATTCTAAAATAAAATAAGGCAAATGGTTTTGCTAAATTTCCGTAATTTATTTTACAATTGAAATTTAAACGTTTATCTCTTGACCAATTCATGGTCATGTTTCTTTGATGACACTTTCAGTACCTCTTAAAGTTTAGAGAAAAGCCACAGCAGACCTGGGTTCAAGCCCTGTTACTGTAACATCATGTGGAGCTTTGGGCAAATCATTTATTTAACTTCTTTATGCCTTGGTCACTTTCTTGGGGAAGCAGTACAGTGAAATGGTAAGATCACAGAATAAGAGTCACAGGACCCTATGTTGAATCACGGCACGACTACTCACACCACCTTTTATAACTAAAACGAGAGGGTTGGAATAGGAAACCTCTAAGCTTCCTATGAGCTCTAGATCCATGCTACAATGAGCTACTCCACTTGGTGCATAATGTGGTTGAGAAAACAAAATAAGTGTGAAAATGATTTCAAAACTTTAAAAGAGCTCCATAAACACAAGGCATTGTTTTTAATTTTGTACGTAGCAGGAGTAGAAGTCATTCTAGAAGTGTTCTATGGGCTCTTGGTCTTGAGGAATAACTGCAGCTGAAAATGCTGTATGATCAACAGCAGAGCTAATTAAGGCAAATGAAATTTCATGGGCCTGCACAAATGCTAGAGAGCAAGTCATTAGTGTGTGGAGTTTTTCTTCAACAAACAATGGATCACTGGTTAATGGATTGCGCCGGGCTTTCCTTAGGTGCCTAATGGAGAGAGAGTTACCCATGTTGCCTTCCCACTTAGGCCTCAAACATCTGTTTCCTCCTGTTTACCCTAATTTCATGCCTTGTGTACCACCACCAAGAATGATTTCCTCGCAGAGTAGCACATGCTAAGGTCTGAGATGTACGCGGCTGCCGTATGCTAGTGAAGGCTCTCCCTGAATAAGGAGTGGATTGTTTAGAAGGGTGATGGGCCCTGTTTAGATGCCAGTCAAGGCTGTCTACAATGCTCTTCAGGGAAGATTTGAATCACTAAGTGAGTTGGAATTGGTTTATCCTGTACTGCTGGTAGCCATTTAGTTCTAAGGGTAACGTTAGAGGAGTCTCATCAGTTGATGATTTTTTAGAAATCCTCAGTGTCTCACTGAGTATCTCACTTTTAAGGATAAATTAAATGTAAAAAGTTCTTTGAAAAGTTACTGAATTCCCCCAAGGAAGATGACTAAAATGTGTCCCAAAGTTCATAGTCAGGTCCCATAAAGTCTTGACATCCACCCTGAAGGGATGACCCTTCCCCCTAAAGATCCATCTTTAATAACCATAAATCGGGCTAGCCAGGAATTGATTCTAACAGAAAAAAATAAAATAAATACTGCCCTTTGGCCTCCTCATCCCGCCAATAATAATATTCATATTTATATAGCACTTTAAGATTTTAGAAAGCATTTTCCTATAATAACCCTATCAGCTCATTAGGTGAGGTGGCTGAGGCTGAGAGATGTTAAGTGACTTGTACAAGATTACACTCCTGAGTGTTGAGACTGGGATCTGAACTCTGGTATCTCCTGATTCCAAATCCATTATTCTTTAAACAATACCATTCTGTCTTTTAGAAAGGAAAAAAGAGTGTTTTGAGGACAATCCTTTTCATTATTTGTTCCCCCTCCCTCAAAATCCAACATTTAAATGTCCTGAACCTATAGAATTAACAACCAGAAACCATTTATCTGTCTAAATTGCATTGTGATCCTGATGGTTTTTTAATGTGATCCCATGAAAAAATTAATATTAGATTTTAGAAACTCCTCTAGGTCTTTGAGTTAACCTGTATCCTCAGCTACCTCAATACTGTATCAAGACAGGGACTTCAGGATTCTGAGAGATTCAGCTTAGTCAGTGTTCCACAGTAAGTCCTTTGGCTGATCCCAACACATTTCCACTCTCTTTCTCATAGCCTTTAATCTGGGCTGGGGTCAGAGTTGGATGTGACACTGCACTTCAGTGGCCTGGTCGCCCACTGTGGAGGCCCTTCAGAGCACAGAGAAAAGGCCAAAGGTCATTGGAGAATTTCACAGATTTCCACTTCCAGCATTATCTGCCTCACTCTAAGTGGGAGAAGAGGAAGGAGGAAGAATCTCTGGGCCCAGACCATTTAATAGAAGAAATAACCACAGGCACACCTGGCAAGCAAAGCCTTGGATTAGGGGATAAGGATGACTGTCTGCTCTGAGAATTGAAGATGGGTCTTAATTTTGTTGGGACCAATTCAGTCGCCTTTCTTATAGCAACAGCCATCAATCCAAAGGGATTTAGGTGAATATTTTGAGGGGAGGTTAGAGCTTCTAGATGCATAGTAACTTGATGACATTTCCATGTAGGGGGGGGGGACATGGCTTACTTTCCTGATTTGTCAAACCAACTGGAGATGACTTCTACTTCAGGATCTTTGTAGCTCCATATTTATACACACACACACACACACACACACACACACACACACACACCCCTCCTTTGTTCTTCTTATATTACCCAGGTGGGCAGCAGTAAAGTATTTTGTGTTTGCACTGGTAAGATGTTGGTTAGGGATTAGGCTCTGGGCCAAGACCAGAGACCTGAACCATAGTTTTTTTGTGTGGGGTAGGGTATGTAGACAATACACATTAAACTCCATTAAGGGAAGGAAGTAAAGTCAATGATGCTTTAATTGTACAATAATACATTTCCTTAATATTCTTTATTAAAGAGGAAAAGTAAGGGAAGGAAGGAAGGAAGGAAGGAAGGAAGGAAGGAAGGAAGGAAGGAAGGAAGGAAGGAAGGAAGGAAGGAAGGAAGGAAGGAAAGAGGGAGGGAGGGAGGGAGGGAGAAAAAAAGAGAGAGACAGAAAGAGAACTTTTTGGCTTTATGGCCAAGACTCTCTCTTGAAGTGTTTTCATTCATTCATTCATTCATTCATTCATTCATTCATGGGCTTGTCAGCAGATTATTGTGTCTGCCATTGGCCTTCCTGAAAACCATACATCTTACTTTCAAACCCTCCAACAGCTTGTGAACCCCTGCAACGCCTGCTGTTCTCTGCTCAACCTCTCGCTATGGGGCTCACTCCTCTAGCAGACACTCTGAGAAGATCCAGTTGTATCATGGCTCAGATCTCCATTGTCAGAAGGCCCAGGAATGAGAATGTTTTCTTCTCTTGGAAGGATTACCATTTTACTTTGTAAATTTGACTATAATTGGCTGAAAACCTTTCAGGCCACGCATATCCCTGAGTTGTTTTATGCCCCTCTTCCCTGAATTCAAGCTTGCTGGAAAGGTAGCTACTGTCAACTTTCTACAAGTAGAAATTTCCATGATTCTAATTATCTAGATATGGGACAAAGGCAGGCATGCATATTAGATAGGATTTCCTTTTTTTTTTCATTTGAAAGATAAAGGGAGACACTTCTACAGGGTTTTTTTTTAATTGCTTGCTTTTTAAAAATCACATAGTCCCAGGAAAAAGACTAGATTTTTCCACCTGGAAATAAAAGCAAAAAATTGCCCAGATGCCAATGGTGACTTTGTTTTTTAATATTAATGTCTCCCCTTAAGAGCCATATACTTCCCCTACATTTATGTCCATTACTAATATCTAGAGCCCACATTCTTTTTTTTGTGTGTGGGGCAATGGGGGGTTAAGTGATTTGCCCAGGGTCACACAGATAGTAAGTGTCAAGTGTCTGAGGCTAGATGTGAACTCAGGTCCTCCTGAATCCAGGGCTGGTGCTTTATCCACTGTGCCACCTAGCTGCCCCTAGAGCCACATTCTTAAGTGGGCAGCTCCTAGATTGTTTCTTTCTGCGAGTGGTACAAAAGATTATTCTATCCACAGACATCCCTGATGTAGTATTTCTCCAATACTTCAAATTCATACCTATTAGTTATTGCATTGGCTTGAGATACTGAAAAGCTCTGTGAAAAACAGAATGACTATCTTGTATTATACTTTAGCAATTACTGATGCTTTCACTCATTAACTTCTCCACTTGGTTTATCTGGGGTGGGATGTCACAGAAGTGTGGGGAACAGAATAGGTAAGTTTGATTTGAAGGGTGGGGATGGTCTCAAACTGGACACTCTCTGAGGAGTTAGGTCCAAGTATGCCATCTCAGCTACCAGTAAAACATCCTCTGGGTGCTGAGAACACAAAAGTATATTAAAAATAATAGTGAGTGGGGCAGCTAGTTGGTGCAGTGGATAGAGCACCGGCCCTGGAGTCAGGAGGACCTGAGTTCAAATCCGGCCTCAGACACTTCATACTTACTAGCTGTGTGACCCTGGGCAAGTCACTTAACCCCAATTGCCTCACCAAAAAAAAATAATAATAATAAAATAATAGTGAGTAACAAAAGTATGCCCATAAATCCATCAACCAATAAACATTTATTAAGTGCCTACTATGTGCCAGGGACAATAAAGCAGTAAATCAACAAATGTTTATAAGTACCTACTGCATGCCAAGCACAGGGCTAAGTGTCTGGGCAACTTTTTGCTTTTATTTCCAAGTGGAAAAAATCCAGTCTTTTTCCTGGGGCCATGGGATTTTTAAAAAGCAAGCAATTTTAAAAACACCCTGTAGAAGTGTCTCCCTTTATCTTTCAAATGAAAAATACAAATATGAGGCAATTTTTGCTCTTAAGGAGTTAACAGAGGCAGATCTTTCCTCCTTACTTTGTACCAAAGGGCCTAATTGTGGAATTGGAAAGAGAAAGGACTGTTTGAGAGTCAGATTAGCAAGATGGCTCTAAAGAAATTGTATGGGCCTGGGGTACCTTCAGAGGCACCCCATAACAGAAAGTAGCCTGGTGGAGGGTATTATAGAATGTAGGAAGTCAAAGGGACAAGAGTGGCCATTAACCCAAAAATATTTGCCCCAGCCTCTCATGTTACTTGTATAATAGTGAATATACTCTACAATCACTGATGACACTTCTGTTACCTGCTAGGTATTTCCATCCTTAACAAGCAAAGAACCTGGCTGGCAATGAGCTTCTCATTACACACACACACATATTAACCCTCTTCTGACTTTGTCTAGAGGAGGAGTTCTTAACCTTCAGGCCACAAACCTGTTTTTCCTTAAATGTGTCTTTATAACTGTATTCCTATATAATTAGTTTCCTTTGCAATCTTCTGTATTTTATTTTATAAACTTAAAAACCTGATTCTAAGAAGGAGTCCATAGGTCTTTCCAGATGACCAAAGGGATTCATGAAACAAAAACAGTGAATAATTCTGTTGGGGAAAATGAGGTTTTTCCATTCTTTTTCCTTTCCATTTACCTGTCCCCCATTTGGCTAAATTCCCCTTGAAGTCTTATAGCCCAAATGAGGGTCCAAGGTACCAGAATTACTCTCAAACCTGCTGGAGAAAAAAAATTGATAAGATTCAGTATAAGGTTCAGCTCTGCCTAAAGGCCAACAGTATGATCAGTGGCTTTTTCCAGAGGAGTTACGGAGGCAGCATGGCTTGGTAGAGAGTGAGCTGGCCTCAGAGTCAGGGAGACCTGAGTTCGATTTCTGTTTGACCCTTGCTGACAGTGTGATTCTGGGCAAGTCCTTTAGTCTCTCAGGAACACAAGAAGTTTTCTATAATTATGAATCTCAGATCAGTTTACCTGATATGGAAGTGTTGAGAGAGTTGCCTCCCTGGGAATTTATCCAAATGAAATAACAGGTTCACCAAAAAATAAAAGAAAATTAGAATAGTGAAAGAAAAGATCTGTAAGAGAAATGAAAGGGAAAACCCAAAGTGAGAGTGGAGAATGAGGAACTGACCAGTCTATTTTCTCCCATCACAAATGGGCTTGGCTGTTTTGTTTAGGGTTTGGAGAGAATAAACAGCCTGATCACCATGTCTGCACTTGCATTGTCCAAGAACAAGTGGTGTATTGTGTCCCTTCAACTGTAGTGTGGCCAGGTGGGTTTGAAAACACCACAGTCCACTGACCCTGCTTCTTTCACATGCCCAGAAATTCTTGGGGAGAGTGGCACCTGTGTGTATGGAAGTGGTCATGGGATGGAGGGTTCTGGGGGAACCCAGGAGCAAAGGGAATGTAGGGGGCAGGGGGCAAGGGGAGCACATTGTACAACACATGAAGTTGAGCTACATACACAATTTCAAATACAAGAATGGATAAGGATTAATAAGCATATTCTCCTGTGATTGACCCTTGTCTGACTGCAATTGTCAATCACTTCAAGGGTCCAAGAAAAACGGACATATGTGGCAAACTTTTATAGAAGAAGGGAAAAATGAGTTAGGCTTGGGGTGAGTTACGAATTAGGATTAATATACCCTTACCCTGATCCTATCCCTTCCATGGGCTGAGCACATTTAGGAAGAAGTGTGGCTTTCGACCTGGGGCGAATTGGTTGTTAAAATGGTCCCTGCTCCGTAGCTCTCTGGGCTCTTTCAACCAGCAAATTCCCCTAAAATCTGCCAGTGTGGCCAGAATCCATCCCCGAAATGGTTAACTGTGATTCTTCTCTGAAATGATGAACGGCCCCATTGAACTAGGAATGCCCAATCTTTGGAGTGCTTGTGGTTGCTGGGGAGGGGAGAAGAGAGGGGAGGGGAAAGGAGGGGAGGGGAGGGGAGGGGAGGGGAGATGTTGCTTGTCCTAAGCTCACTGCTGCTCGAGCCCCAGCTGCCTCCTCCCAGAACTGCTTTTCAGGAGTTGTTTGATTTGGCCTTGGGAGGGAGAGGGAGTGATATCTAAAGCAAAGAGCCACCCAATGTGCTTCCCCCTCTTTCCCGAAGAAACCTGGCTGTCAGGATCAGCCCGAAAAATGAACTGGCCTAAACAGGAGCGGGGGGAGCTGTCCCACCGATACCTGAATTACAATGAGTGAGATGGATGTGTAGCATTCCTGGCTGTTGGTCCTCCTCCGGCAGGTGCTTTCATTTCTTTCCCTTTTTGCCTGGAGGAAATAAGATGAATGTGATGCTGTGGCGCTGGGAACAGAATAACACCACCATGAAGCTGGTAAGGATTTCAGATCGTACCGGGTACTTCTTCACAAGGAGATTTCTCTTGGGAAGGAAAAGCCTGAAGTGCTTTTGACATCTGGTATTTCCTCTGGTGTGCATTTTCAAGGAGAAAACAAAAACAGAAATAGAGTTTTTAACCAAGAAACTCTGTGTGTGTGTGTTGTGTTGTGTTGTGTTGTGTAAAAGGGAGGGGATTAGGCTAAATTATCTCTCCTTCCAAGCCTAACATTTTAGATTCTGTGTAGTTTGCAGGTGCTGAGGTCTGGGTTTGTTTTTTGGGGGTTTTTTTTGTTTTTTTTTTTGTTTTTTTCAAGTAGGCTCATGTATTATCAACGGAATCCCGTTTCAACTTGATCTCATTCAGTTCATCCTCTACATTTGAAAATTACTATACACGTTGACTTTGATTTTTGTTTACCGTTCACCTTGTCTGAGAGGAAAAACAGGAACCCTGACACTTCTCTTCTGCCTTGATTCTCACAATTGTTTGGTGTTTTGGTTTTTTTGTGTTTTTTTTCTTTTCATTTAGCCTCACCGCCCCCCCCCCCCAAAAAAAAACCCCACAAAAAACAAACAAGCAAACAAAAAACAGTCCAGGCTGAGGTACTTCTGTGCTTACAATAATATCTCATTATTCCATCCCACAAGGGCAACCAAAAAAGCACTCTTGTTTCCAAACAGAAAGTCTATAGCTTTAGAAGTTCTTCTATCTATATCTACTGGCTGGTCAGAATAGTTGAAGGATATGAAAGATGAAACTGGAACCCAAATTGAGAGGGAACTGGGATGAGCAATTAACTTTTTGTTTTGTCTCTGAGATGATATTTTTTACTGCATTAAATACGGAGGTGTGTTGCATCTACCTAATAGTTCCTAACTTTGTTTTATTTTTTTTATATAAAATAAATAACTTTTGTAAAAGACAATTTTCCACACTTTTTTGTTGTCACATTGGGGATTTTTCACTAAAGAGGAATCATGTTTCATTTGACTGAAAAGGAATTAAGGAAAGTTGTAGAAAACTAACAATGTTAATAGATAGGCAGTTTTGCTGGCTTGAAACCGAGAACGTGAAGGATTGTGTGAGGACGCCAGTTCCTTAATCCTTTCCCAGAATCCTTAGTGCACCAGGCGGGGCTTTTAAACTTCTTTACAAAGACAGTTTGGGACATCCTATAAGGATGGTGCTAGGACCAGATAGTTTTGGCACGGCACCCATGAATTCCCAGGAAAAAAAAAGTGCTATTTTTCGGTGGCGTTCTCTACTATTTGTGTAGCTCATACAGGTAGGCTACAGTAAGGGTTTCAGTGCAAAGGTCTCTTCCTTTTGCCTGCTGAGTTAGGCTGTGAAGGGAGTTAGTTCTCCGCCAAGCTGTGTGTGAGTATTTTGGGGGTGGGGAGGTGTCAGTCTTTGATCCTAAAGATTTTCAGTGGCTTTGTCCTTTTTGAATGAACTACTAGGATTCCTGGAACTGGTGAAAATCCCACAAATGCAGCCATCTTTTGAAAGAAAAGGCAGGAGGAAATTTAGACAGAGTTGATACGCTAGGCAAAGTGGTTTATAAACTTTACGCACCTGCCTCCTCACCAAGAAAAGGAATAGTCCATCATCAGTCACCGTCTTTTCTCAAGGGGAGGACTCAGCTTTATTGCAAAATGATAAAAAAAAATCCACAGATGCTCTCATGGAAAGAAACCACAAAGCTTTATTAATAAGATGTTGATGGGAGAATTGAGAGAATTGATTTGGGTTCTTAACAGGCTTAGGGGAGAGCAATCTATTGGGCATTGGAAACTTTGGTGACCCTCATTAGGAAGGAGTTCATAGGCAGTTCTCCGAAGAAATCTGTTGTGCATGAATAACCATCACAGAATAGAGCTCAGAGTAAGAGGTGGGAGCTCAGACTTTTGTAACTGGAGCAGCTGGACAAAGGCTAAGTCTTTCTAACTTTAAACTTTGGGACTTCATTGTTCCAGGCAAATTTTTGGAACTAAAGCTCTTGCCTCCCGTGCTATTTATTTTAAGGATGAATAGCTCAGAATAAGGCAAATCCTAATTAGATGACAAATATTGCCTATTCATTTGGCATGTGCCTTCCTAGAACATTTTATACATTCATGACGGTGACTAAAATGAAAAGGCAAATACATTTTTCTCCTGTTTAAAAAAAAAGCCCCAGTAGGTGGGGGTGGGGTCTCTGGATTTGGTGATCAAAATTAATTGAGAGGAACACATAACCTTTAAAGCACCTGTTGGGCTCTTAATCAGCCACATCTTCTTGGACTAGAGGTAAAGGAGAAAAATAAAACTGGAAAAGGTTTTTAAAAAAAAAAATTTCTCCCATCAGAGGTCATAATCCTAGACCCCTTTGAGCTTGGGCAGGAAGAAGAGAAAGGGGAAAATCATGAAAGGGAACTTCTGAAGGGTTATCTGAGAGCAGTTTACATCCTCTCAGAAATTGGGGTGGGAGTGCAATAAGAGCTGTCAGTAGAAAAGAAAGAAAAGCACTGCTGCTTCTGCCTTCTCCCTCTCTTTTCTCTACAAATTCACTCTCTCCTGGGGTGGGGGGGGGAGGTGGAAGGGGCACCCCTGCTCAACAGCACCTTTGCTGCTGGAGGTCAACGAGAAACTGAGGACGGCTCCAAAGACAATAAATCCAGTATACTAAAAATAAATCATGGGCTCCTGGAATTACCCCTATACTTTCACTTCTAGTCAGGTGTGTAGTTCAAGGGTTAGAGCGAGGGAAGGAGCAAAGAGAGGTTGGATTAGTTGATCTCTCTATCCTGCCCAACAGGACTCAAAGCAGAGTCTTCCTGAAGGAGGAGAGAGTAGAATGAAGAATAATTGAAAATAATGACTATGATGAGAGTATGTACATCTGACCTTTGCCCCTTCCCAAGAGGACCATCCATCAAGACTTCAGTCTAGGGTCTAGCTCACAGCTGGCCTAAGAAACTGATTAAAAGGGGTCAGTATGTCAAAGGTCTTCAGATTTTCTCTTGGTATACTTTTCCACCATCACATTGTCGTCTTCCAAAAGGCATGGGTCCGGTGCTCAGAACTGCGCTTGAAAGCCTCAAGGTTATGCTCTGTTAATTGAGCCTTGGTCACTCTTAGTTATTCTGGATTGGCTTGAAATAAACCTGCTTCTTGACTAAAGGTTCATGATCAGTTCTTGGCAGGAGGTCATGCTACATTATTTAGGGGGAACTACAGTCCCTTTCTTTCAGTGCCTTCCGGGATGTTATGTTGATGTTCACCAACTTTACAAGGGATGGATTTTTCTGTCCTCCAAGTGCTGAAATAATATTTTTCCTGACACTTCCAAGAATCTCAAGGGTAGGATGATTTTTCTTTGCTGAAAGAAACCAAGTTAAAACTCACAAGAACATTCCCTACATAAATGTCTGTTTTCTCTAACAGACCATTACAGCCTTTAAATATCTTTCAGAATTTGAAACCAAAGAATGTAGCTTTCAACCACAACAATTATTTTTTGGGGGGAGAAAGAAGGAGACGAGCATTTTAAAATCATTAAATTTAGATGGTATTTTAAAAAGCCAGTGTCTAGTTCTTTTTATATTAACAGAAATGTAGAATTGTCTTTGGTCCCTTTGTCAACAAAGTGGCACTTACTACATTATTGATGCATTGCTTTTGTGTGGAAGCTGTGAAAATTCCAGGTTTTTTTAGTTTCTGGTTTTTGTCACGTAACACCAACTACCCAGAAGATGTGAAGACAAACCTTTCCATCACATGATCCAAGGTGCTCCATGGTGGGCCCTGGGAACAAGAGCTCAAAATGAGCTGATTCCATAGGGACTATCAATTCTGTAGCCATCCCCCCCCCAAATTTTTTTTTCTTTTGACCCAGATTTGTTGCTGGTGTGCTGGGCTGCTGATTTTTTTTTGCAAGAACAGTAATGGACTGGCAGAAAGGTGGGGGTAGAGTGGGAGAGTGGGTGGTAAGGACCAGACCTACAGCAGTTAGTGGTAACAGAGTAGGGTGGGGGAAAGGAAAATTCATTCAACACATTAATGAGAATGTGTTAGAAATTGTGTAAATAGTACAGTGAAAAGCTGGGCCTTCCATAGATCTCTGGAAGGCTTAGGAGGTAGAATGGGATTATGTTTCTATTTAGCAGATAAATTAGAACCCCATGCATGATAACCTTATAAGGGACAAGCGTAATAATACTAATATTTGACATTTATAGAGTGCTTTAAAGTTAACAAAGTTACTAACATACATTGTCATTTGTTTCCCTATTTGGAGAAAAATTCATCATCTAGTCAACATTTTTTTTCTCAATGAATTCAAGTTGAACCTAGCAAGACTTTTCTTTTCATTATCTCCTGAATCCACCTTGTGTTACTGTCTAATGCTGTGTCTACCCACATTTCATCCTTTCCTCCCTTTCTTCACTGTTGTGCCTGCCGTTCATCATCTTTGACCAATGTCAGTCCTGCTTATTTGCTTCCTAGATGTCATGCTGAAATGCAAACTTGTCTGTCTGTACATCTTGGCTTCACAACTAGTTTGCAAACTGCTTGGAAGCAGGACTTCCAAGGAGTTTGCAAATTAGTTGTGAAGCCAAGCCCTCAGAATCAATTTGTGTACCTTACAGTGCCAAGCATATCAATATTTAATAAATATTTTTCAGTTGCTGTTGAAATATATGGTCCAGTTTCAGAAAACCTTCTTGGGAACCTAGTGACATTGAACTGAGACAAGTTCACCAGCTCCAACTTCCAGACAATTGGCAGGTTCATGAAAGTGCAGTCTGGCAAACTGATATAAGAAGAGTGAGTTAGATAAAGCCATTATTCATTAGAATTCTGCCTTAAAGAGTCATATATCATGGAAAATGGGACATAGTTTCTCATGGCAAGAATGGACTTCATCTATAGAGTGAGTTCAAAGTCCAGTCAGATTCTACTTCCTCAATGATGCTTTTTCTTATCCCCATAGCTAGAAGACATCACTCTCACTTAAATGTTCTGCTTTGGAATGGAAAAGCCTTTATTAAGCATTTACTGTATGCCTCACACATAGTAGACACTTAACAAATCTGGATTGATTGATTGCCAACCACTGTGCTAATGTCTTGGGGATGCAAATGAAAAATGAGAGCCCATGGCTCTTGAGAAGCTCACATTCTAATTGGAGGAGACTATTCATAAAGGGGAGACCCACATTTGTGTTTAGTTCATGGCAGATGGAAAAGCTAAGTAATGCTTCAGTTATGGAGGGCAGATGGAAAAGCCAGGAAGACCTTGGGGAACAATGATAGGGCAGATTCAAAGGTCACTGTGGAGTAGGGTTTGCAGATGCCAGTTCCATAGGTGGAGATGTAGGGGCCAGCATCCAGTTGAAATCAAGTGTCCTTTACCAGGTGGTACCTAGGCAATTGGGATTAGGTTGAGGAAAGGTCAATGGCCCAAGGGCAGATGGTGCTGGTCCTTATTCTTGTTGCCTGTTGGTGGGCTGAAGGTGGAAAGTGGAAGATCCCCAAGTCATCACCATGGCAGTTGGTGGTGATGACAGCTACCATTGGTCAATTTTCTGTGTACTTATGGTATCCATCTACTAGAATGTAAGCTCTTTAAGACTGAAATAATGTGTTTGTTCTTCTTCTCCATATTCTTAGAGCATACCTTTCACATAGTAGGTGTTTAAGAATTGCTTGTTTGCATTGAACTAAGTAGGTGATGTAATCCTTCTGTATCCTATTACCATGTGTTTTCTTAATTTTTTTTTCTGGAAAACTTGTTTTGGTGAAATGTGAAACTCAAAAAGCAGAATAGAGTTGCTTTTCATCCACGTAATGCCTCTTGGACATGGGGCCAACATTTAATCCTAAGAGTAAGTTGATATTTCCTGAGATAGCAACGAGTTAATATTTTTAAATTAAATGAACTAAATTTAGTGCTTCGATTGCTTTTTTTTCTAATTACTAATCTAAGTAGTAATATTCCTTCCCATGAAATAATGTCTGGCAGCTGCCAATAAAGAGCATGGGCTGTGGAGGCAATGTGAGCTTGAGGATTTAAGAGAAGGAACATGGGTACTTAATAAATGCTTGTTGATTTGTTGAGCAAGGCATCATCATCTTTATTGTAAGGCTCCCATTCTGTTTTATAAAACTATAATAAAAAAATGAAAAGAGAGCCTCCTACTGACGTCACTTCATTGGCTCCTTTACAGTGAGCTACACTAAACCATCTCAAATCATCCTTGGAAATAAATAGTCAGGTGCTATTCACAAGGGGTGATTTGTGGCAGGTGAGTAGAAGAAGTAAAGACAACCTTCGTTTTTGATCCCTGTGCCACCATGGAAAGGAGACTGTCCAAAAATAATATGTAGGTAGATGCAGACTGGCTATTTAGTATTTAGCTTTCTACTTTCTCTAGGTCTTATCATTTGGTTCCTAGGATGTTTCTTTGTCATAGGATTCTGGGTACTGCCATGCAAATGAACACACTGAATATGCAGGTGGTTTTTTAAAGGAAATCTTCTTCCTTCTTCTTCTTCTTCTTCTCCTCCTCCTCCTCCTTCTCCTTCTTCTTCTTCTTCTTCTCCTCCTTCTCCTTCTTCTTCTTCTCCTCCTTCTCCTTCTTCTTCTTCTTCTTCTTCTTCTTCTTCTTCTTCTCCTCCTTCTCCTTCTCCTTCTCCTTCTTCTTCTTCTTCTTCTTCTTCTTCTTCTTCTTCTTCTTCTTCTTCTTCTTCTCCTTCTTCTCCTTCTTCTCCTTCTTCTCCTTCTCCTCCTTCTCCTCCTCCTCCTCCTCCTCCTCCTCCTCCTCCTCCTCCTCCTCCTCCTCCTCCTCCTCCTCCTCCTCCTCCTTCCTGAGCTCTTCTACTGTTGGGGGTCTAAAGTTTTTGTAAAGTGGGAATTATTAGCAGGTGTAATCTCCGGCTTCATCACAATGAAGGTGCATTTTATTCACTGTTTCTGTTGCATAACTTATGACTATTCTGTTCATTCCTATCATCTGTATCCTTGCACAGAATAAAAGAGTATGGGCTTTTTTTTAGGTTTTATTTTGATTTGTTTTTGCTGCTGAGGTATACTGATGAGAAGTGGTTTCAATGGATGACTCTTCTCTTCCTCTTTTTCCTTGTCTGCCCCTACTATGAGATTAAGAATGAAAAGAGTGTGTGATGTAGTAGGGGAATGGGCTGAATTTGGACTTAAAAGAGGACCCAGCTTTAAATCCTGGATGGGTCATTTATTAGCTGTGTGACCTTGCGCAAGTAACAACCTCTCCTGACTACAGTTTACTCAGTTGTAAAATAAAGCAGTTGTACCACATGTTCGATAAGGTCTCTTCTAGCTGTGCTATCAGATCCCTAAGTAAAAGTTATGAAGGAAGTTTGGACTTCCAGTTCTTCAGTGTGCTGGGGAAAAAAAGAACTTTGAAGGAGGTTGATGAAGAAAAGCTCTTAGGGGCAGCTAAATGGTGCAGTGGATAAAGCATCAACCCTGGATTCAGGAGGACCTGGGTTCAAATCTGGTCTCAGACACTTGACACTAGCTGTGTGACCCTGGGCAAGTCACTTAACCCTCATTGCCTAGCCAAAAAAAAAAAAAGAAAGAAAAGATCTTTGGGGTTTTTTCCATTATTCATTATAAAAATAAGTCTACAAATGTTTATTGAAGACTTATGCACTTAGTACTGTGCTAGTGGAGGGGAAGATACCAATGAAGTATAGATAAAGTTTGTGCTGAAGAAGTTAACTGTATAGGTAGAGAGATAAGAATAATGAATATACATGAAATGTATTAACAATACAAAAGAGAATATATTTAATTGTCACATGATATAGGCCATTCTCTAAATACTGTAGGAAAAGCAGAGATGAAATAATAGTAATAATGAGGAGGATAATAAAGGGGAGGGTTATATAGCCATTTAACATTTGCTTCACAAATATTATCCCAATTGATCCTTTCAACAGCTCTTATTACCCCCATTTTACAGATAAAGAAACTGAGGCCGAGAGAGCTTAGGTGACTTGCCTGGGGTTACACAGCTAATAAGTGTCTGAGGTGAAATTTGAACTCAGGTCTACCTGATGTTAGGTTCAGTGCTCCCTATTCCCTGTCCCTAAGCTGCCTCTAAGCAGATAATTGTATCCTCCATGAAAATGTAACTTCATTGAGAGTAGTGATTGTTTCATTTGTAGTTGTATATCCTCACTGCCTAAGCCCAATGCCTGGCACGTTTGTCACTTAATCTCTATTTACCTTAATCCACTGGAGAAGGAAATGGCAAATCACTACATATCTCCGTCAAGAAAACCTCACGAGGTCATGAAGAGTCACACACAACTGAACGACTGAATGACGAATGTGCCATGTAACTCTAACTAGCTAATAATTGTCTGAGGCAAGATTTGAACTCGTGTCTTCCTGACTCCAGGCACATAAGTGCCACTTAATAAATATTTGTTGATTTATTTAGTTCAACCCCCTTATTTTAGAGAGGAAAATCGAGCCCCAGAGAAGTGATTTGCCCAAGATCACACAAGTACAAAGAGCCATATCCAGTATTTGAAATCTAAATCTAAATCCAGGACCCTTTCCTATTTACCACAGTATTCCTTAAGATGAGAATTTAAGTTGTAAGTCTGGTTGTCGGGAACTAAAGAATTCAATTGGGCAGGTAACTTGATCCCGTTTGCCTCAGTTTCCTCATCTCTACAATGAACTGAAGAAGGAAACAGAAAACCATTCCAGTATCTTTGCAAAGAAAACCCCAAATGGGGTCAGGAAGAGTCAGACACAACTAAACAACACCACAAGAGGCACGCACCCTTTAATTTCCCAACATGTTTGCTAGGTGGTACTCTTTTAAACTTAAACCACTGATACCACTATAGTTTGTAGAGACAGGAAAACTCTGTGTCCTCTATTTTCTCAAAATAGAGAAAACACTAAAAAAAAAAAACTCACTGAAAATTATATTGGGGCAAAGGAGCCTTTCACACAGAGTCCAATCTTGGAAATCAATCAACTGAGCAACAAGTAAGTCAGCCAGAGCACTGATTGGAAAGGGAACACTGTGGTAGGTGTGGGAAATAGAAAGAGTAGGAAGCCAGAAAGGAGGGCAGACAATAGCCTCAGGGAGCTTACAGTCTTGTTGGGGAGACATGACGTAAGTGCATTAAACGGCTGGAGAACAAGACAGTATGAAATAATGTGCCAAACTGCCTAAATGTTTTCCGTGTTGTTTTGAATTATCATCTAGATTTTCTCCCTTACCCACCCCCTTTTTTGGCCCAAAATCTAAGCTGAGAGAAGCATGAAAAAAAGTAATGCAAATTCCATAAATTCTCAGACTACTTCTTTCTGGGCATCTTGCAAACTCCCAGCTTTTCCTTTACTGACTCTTCTTGAGGCTGAGTTCAAGTGCATTTGCAAACTTAGACCAGGTATCTGGCAGAATGATTTACATTAGTTTTTTTGCAAGCTCAAGGCAACCCACTTTAGGCTCTCTCTCCATTTAACAAGGGAGAAAAACCATAGTTCAGGCAGACTGGATAATTCATCCAGGGTCACGGAATCCATTTTTGACTTGCCCTGCACCTCCAAATCATCTGCCATGGCCTTAGTCCACTGACCTTATGTATTAAACAGGACCTCTCTGCTTTTAGAAATCTAGCAGCTACAGCCTTAGGTTTTGGGTTTTGTTCCCTTGGGAGAGACTGGATGACAACTTGCAAGCGTGTGGAATTTCCAGGAAAATTTCTAGCTCCACACAGAGGTGCAAATGCATAAATTGAACATCAGCCCTCACCATGACCATTGTAGTCTTCCTCCCAAGGTGATGGATTTTTTTTCCATATCTTTCTCATGCACACAGACACTTCCTGCTGTTTGTAGGTAATAATCAGGGAAATGCTGGCCCTTATTTTCCAAGTACAGGAAGGGAAACCCATCAACATGGCTGTGCTCTTTTTCTCCCTTTATCCTCTAAAGACGTGCATGAGCTCCTGAGCTTTACACAAGCCTTTCCATGATTCATTGTTCAGCACGGACCCAGGTCTCTGCTCCATAGCACATGAATGAAGCCAGAAGGGTGTGTGATACTTCCTTAGGTTAACCATTACAGAAGCAATAGAGTGACAAGAGGGTAATTTGATATTACTGTGACCCTGGAACCTCTCTCCTCCTGTGGTTTTCTGATCTGCTGGAGCCTCCAAGCAAATGTGGTGACGTAATTCAAGGGAGACTGTTTTACTGCCCACAGGTGCAGAGCTCAGGGTGAACCTCGAGTTCCATAGAACTTCCCCCTTCCCAGACCTTGACTGCAGGCAGCCAGTGCTGAAAGGGGCTTCCTTCCCATTGGGAGGTTTCAATGTGTTTAAAGCTGTACAATCACGGAAGCTGCAGATGAGGTTATTTGCATATCGTGACCATGGGCGATTCCAAACAGTGGCAGTTTTGGTGAGGTTCGTTTCCCCCTTTTTTTTTTCCTATTTTTTAATTAAAGAATTGTCCAATGAAAACACCTGTGACCCGGTTACCTTTCTTAAGCTAGGTAAAAACTTGAAATAAACTGGTTACCTTGGAAAACAGCGATGAGGGATTATAGAAATATAGGTAGGGATTCCAAGATGGCACAATTAATTTCCTAAGAGGAAAACCAGACAGGTTGGTGTCATGAGTGTCTTGAGGTATGTGGTGGGTTATGTTCTGTCTTAGTGATGTATCTGAAGTGCCTTTATATAACTCTTGTCCCAGTGTAATAATAAACCTCTCCATGGTATATTTTGACTTTTCCCTGCCTTTGCCTAAAAGAGCAAAATACCCAGGGGCCAATAGGAGAGGTTCAGTGCATGGCCCCTGAGCCAAAGCTTCTTTCATGTGTGGTGCAGTGAAGAGAGTACTCGGTTTAGAATCAGAGGACCTCCTTTCCTATAGCTACCCTTCCTGAGCAACCTTGGCAAAGTGACTCAGGCCTTGTTTTCCTCATCTGTAAAATAAAGGTAGTCAGACCAGATGGCTTCAAATACTATGATCTCCCCTTTCAGATCATGACCCTCAGAAATATTTTTGCTATGCGATCTGATGGCTTTCCCTCCATTTCAGGGTTCTTCCATCTCATGGGCAATATCTCTGCTGGTGCTCAGTTTGGGGAATTAGCTAAAGACATTCTGAAATTAAAATGGCAATAACAAACTACCACATTACAGAAGGGCTTCCATTCTAAGTTGTTGCTGGTTCCAGCTGCCCAGGGCTGTGTTCAAATAATGAATTCCCTCCTCCCCACCCCCATCTTATTTCTTATTCTGAACAAAAATAGTACCATTATGACTGAATTCATTTTTTTCTTGCTCTAAGTAATGAGACTATGGGATAATGTTCTTCTGCTTTTACATACAAAGGGTTTGTCTCAAGTGAGATATATATAGAGAGAGAAAGAGACAGATAAGAGATATAGAGATATGTATATGTAGATATAGAGATATACATACATATATGCATATGTGTGTATTCTCAAGTGATATATATATATGTGTGTGTGTGTATATATATGTATGTGTGCATATTTGTGTATATGTGTGTATAAGATTTGCCATGAAATGAGGAGAAATAGGAGAATTCCAAGTCCACAGTGGCCAGTGTCTGTCCCACACTGCTAAGTGGAAAGGTGAAGTCATCTTCATGCAAATTCGTGAGCTAATTAGAAATTCACCCTCTGAAGAGAATTATTCTCTGGTTTGTCGCTCGGCCTTATGGGCTATCTTCTGGTTTATACATGACTCACTGCTCTAGTAAATATGAGCTCCTAATACTCTTATCTCAACATGCCTTCTGGGTTTTCTGGAGCTTGTGACAAGAAACCTACCCAGTTCATTTTAGGAGAGATTTGAAGTGCTTAATTTGAAAACTATATTTGAAGAATGGACTCCAATTATTTGGGTGCAAAATGAGAGGTAGCACAAGATAGGTCTATTTTATCTCCTGCTCTTACTGACCTCCCTGGCTTCCCCTAAGTCCAACTAAAATTCCACCTTCTATAGAAAGCTTTCCTTAACCCCTCTTAATTCCAGTGCTTTCCCTCTTTGAATTATTTCCTATTTATCCTGAATAGAGCTTGTTTTGCATAGATTTGTTTGCAATGTGTCTCTCCCATCAGATTGTTATATCCTTGAGGGCTGGAACCATGTTTGACCATTTTTTTAATCCTCAGTGCTCAGCACAATGCCTGGCACGTAGTAGGCACCTAATAAAATGTTTATTGAATCAAATTGTCCAGTTCTGAGTTAGACTTTTCCTTAATGACTGAGATGGAATAATAGAATTTGCGAAGCCTTTTCCTTCATAAAAAGTGGGATCAATCTATATTTGAGGAATCATAATATTTTTGTGTGTAAAAATATGTGTATCTCTAATTTTTTCATCTGGACTTGTGAATTCATTGCAATCCTCTCACTTGTCATTTTTTTCTGTCACACCGCCCCATTAGCTTAATTATTTCAGTGTGTTTGATGTCATAGGGGGTATTCTTGGTTAAATATGGGTTGGACTGGAAAATCACTGGGGTCCCTTCTAATTCTGTTTAAAGCAGACAGCTTTTCCCAAAAAAGACCAGGATTATTTCTATCTCTCCACCTCCCACAACCCCCTTCTAATAAAAAATAATAAGTAAAAAACCCTCACAAAATAAGTATACTGCAATTCAAAACCCTTTTGCTTAGTCCAAGGTTTTTAGTCAGTCTAGATGCAACTCATCATTCATTTCTTTCTACAGATGTAAAATATAACTGCCCCACAAGTCTTCCTTTCCATTTTGACCACAGACTGATCTCCTAATCATGGTTCAATGGATTGGAAATAATTCATAAGCCAACCTGGAAAAGCAGTTCAAGGACATGCATGGCTCAAGGGAAATCTATAAGCATCACCTTCATGTATGAGTGACAGTCTTCTTCTTGACTCTCAAATATCCATGCCTGCCAACTTGAATCTCTTAATATCTCTCCCCCTTCTTTTTTTCTTTGTCCACCTACTGTCTATTCTGTTTTTATTTAACTCAGTTTTCTACATAGAGAAATTGTCTAGACAGAGGCAAATGAGTAACACAATGATCATTGGATCTAGGGTCAGATTTGGATCCAGTTCCCATCCTTGTCACTTACTTGGTGAAGTAAAATAACTTCCACAGACCTGAGTTTCTTTATCTGTAAGATATGTTAGATGACTCTCAAGGTCCCTTCCAACTCTATGATCCTATAATCTTAATTACCACGCTAAAATTGATGTTGCTCTTTTCCATTTAGAAAAGCATTTGGAATTCTCAAAGCATATCGTCCTATCCTATTTTAAGGACTTTAAATTTCTCCTAGTTGTGTGCATGTGTTTTTAATAAACCTGAATTTCCAGCATGTCTATGAGTTTATGAGAAAATCACTTCAGAATGCTGTGAAGGAGGACCTATAAAAATCAATACAAAATATGTGCAAGGGAATAATAAAAGTGAAAAATCTCTACTATGGAATGCTGATACCTTCACTCAAAGTCTAACATTTGAAGAGCTGATTTAAAAAACCCCAAACCTAACACTTCTGAACTAGATAGGACTGAATCAGCTTTCATTTCTTAGAAGTTAATCTTCTGAAGTTCATGTAACTGAAACTCAGAAGAGACTTTTTTCCCCTTAATGACCCTCATTCCACCTTTTCCACATGGATTGGGCTAGAACGGGTAGAGTAGAAGTTGTTGATCAGTGAATTTGAAAGTGATGCGACTAAGGCCTAACATGGATTTACCCAGGACAGCTGTCAGCTACAGATATTCCCTGGGTTAATTCAGCAATAACTGAATGTCTTTCCCCTGCCCCCAAACTCTTTTGTTGAGAAGGGCTACCCAATTGTCGGAGATATGAGTTTCAAGATTAATAGCAATACATTCAGAAAAAAAAGGTATATATGTACTCAAAGTAGGCGTTTCCAAATATGAGCAGATATATGTGTAGATTTTAGGATTACCATAAAACTACGCTAGTTTATTGCTGGCTGATACAGCTGCCATACTTGTTTAGCAGAGAATGATGTTAATTCTGGATAATCCCCCAAGAGAGGCAGCCAGAAGCGACCACCAATGAACCCTTTATAAAAGATCTGTCATCTCAATTGGGCAATCAGAACCAGCATCTACACTCATATGTTCTTAGTCTTTAGAGATGAGCATCTGTGAATAGTTGGGAGAATAAAGTAAAAGCAGTTTTCAGAGACAGCAGGTGTCAAGGTTCATTTCAAACCCTTTTTCTTTGTTTCCCTCTTTCTTTATTACACAAATATTGGGGAAGGGTGACAGACCACTACAAGATATGTTACAGAGTGCCTCAAATTACTTTTAGTACTCAAAATGAGTTCCAAATATTCTCTTTTAGAAGAGTAACTTGATGGACAAATTACTTTAACTATATGACAACATAAGGTCTCCAACCTGGACAGTAGAATACCCTCACTGGCAACTTTCCAGGAACCTATTGGGAGGACCTAATCTTCTAGCAAATTAACACACACTGTTTTATTGAACAGAAATGCCCAGGGTGAGAATAAGTGACTGTGTTTATAACTCCCCTGAGATCCAGATTGAAATTCCTCATGGGCAAAATTTAGTCACATTGAAAACATAGTTTGTGCAGCCTGTTCTATCATCACCTGCAGTTATATGGAGGGAGAGTGGCTATGCCCTAGATTAGACAAGCCTGGGCATTGTGTGGCCTTTCGGATGCTTGTGACACACGTTCGGCATCATACTAGAGCCATTTAAAAGGACAAAGAGAACGTGGCCTAATTGGGCCAAATCTAGTCTCCCCCCTAAGAGCCAAGTCATCTGTTGACTACTGAGGTTTCTCCAATCTTGTTTATAATAACAAAGCTCATGTGTTCAAAACTCAGAGAAAAAAATTGTTTTCTTCCTAGTTCCAAACAACTATTTTTTGAAATCATCTATATCCTCCTATTTATATTTAGATCTTCTCTTATATCACTCATCAATTAGCAAGCATTTATGCCTAAAATGTGCCATGCACTGTGCTAACTGCTGGGGATAAAAAGATTAAAACATCTCCATTCTCAAGGAGATTACATCCTAACAGCAGAGACAAGTACATATATAAGTATATTCATAATAAATGTAAGGAGAAAGAATGCAAATAAATACAAAGTAGTTCAATGTAAGTTAGTCTAGGAGAGTGGTCACTGGCAGCTGTCAGGCAGGGCTGGGGCAGGGGGCCAGGGATCAACAAAGACTTCATAACCCTCATTGCCCTGTGCCCCCCCCAAAAGAAGGTATTGCTTGAGCTGCATCTTGAAAAGAAGAGAGTGATTCTATAAAACTGAAAAGTGGAAGTGCATTTCAAGCATTGGAAAATGCCATAGCAGTGACAGATAGAGAAAGGAGATGGAATGTTCAGTTTGAGAAACAGGGAGACCAACTGGGTTGCATCTCTGATCCTGGATAAAAAGGTTCAGAAAATTCAGTCCCATTCAGTTTCATCCTGGATCATGTTTTCCTGTTGGTCAACCTGGACACATTTTCAGCTCTATACCCTCCATGGCATTTAATGTCTTTTTCTTCTAAAGCATCTTCCTTCCTTTGTGCTCTTATGTTTGATATCAAGGATTCAAATGAGGGTGGTCAGGTAGCCTCAACTAGAGAATGAGGGTGCCAGACATGACCTGATGACTTCACTAAATACAGGTGGCTTACCCAAGTTCCCTCTTTCAAAAGATGTCCCCAGTGGCAGAAAAGCAATGAGGATGAATTAAATATTAGGCTCACATATCAACAGTACTGACAAGAACTCAACAACTGTGGTCCAATATGCTCCTGTGCCAAGATCTTAGTTTTGAGAGTTTCAGAAATATTGAAGATACCCTTTTTAGAGCTTTATGTGTGTGTGTGTGTGTGTGTGTGTGTGTGTGTGAGAGAGAGAGAGAGAGTGTGTGTGTCTGTGTATTTTTTGCAGGGCAGTGAAGTTTAAGTGACTTGCCCAGGATCACACAGCTAGTAAGTGTTGTGTCTGAAGCTGGATTTGAACTCAGGTCCTCCTGAATCCAGGGTTAGTGTTTTATCCACTGTGCCACCTCGCTGCCCCAGAGGTTATATTTTTTAACCCCTCAAAACACTTCATACTTTATCTCTACCCCTGACACCTATTATTATCTTCCAAGTTTCTGACAGTTTGCTTTTCAAGCGAGTCATCTTTGATAAGTGAAGATAGCATCAGGCCAGACAGCTCATTTTTCTATCTGTATCTTGGGACAAGCAGTTTTGGCAACAAAAGGACCCCTTGTTTATAGAGCTGAAAATGATTGAGCCAGAAGTTTCCTCCAGTAAGATGTGTTACTTCTTTTTGTTTGTTTTTTTGGTTTTTTGCGGGGCAATGGGGGTTAAGTGACTTGCCCAGGGTCACACAGCTAGTAAGTGTCAAGTGTCTGAGGCCGGATTTGAACTCAGGTACTCCTGAATCCAGGGCTGGTGCTTTATCCACTGCGCCACCTAGCCGCCCCCAGATGTGTTACTTCTTAAGCTTGGCTTCCAAATGTCTTCTTCTCTGAATCCCTTCAAAGGTAGCATGGCAAATGTCTTATCGAAATGACCCTCACCTAGCACTAGAGTAGGTGCTTAATATATAGTGACTGATTGAGTCTCCTTCCCATATTTCTCTCTTGAGCCAACCCTTATCAAAACCATTACATACAATTTGTGGTGAGCATGACCTCTCCTCCACTCTCCCAGTCTTTCCCCTCCTCAGGTACCCAGTATATCATTCTGCTTTGGGTTCCTGGCCATTGCTTTTCATGGTCTAGATTTTGACATTTTTTCCTGAGAATACCCTCAGATAATAGGTTCCATGAGCACAGGGGTCATGTCGTAATTATTTTTTTAATTATCCCCTTGTATCTAACTAAATGTTTTTACACATGGCACTCAAATAGTGATTGAATGAATAAGTGACTGAGAAACAGGGAGAAAGTAGGAGAAGCATAATGAATTAGTCCAATGGTTCTCAGCATGTCATCCCTTAGGATCCTCTGGAGAGAGTCTGCAGGCTTTTCTTTTACAATATTACTGTCAATACCAACAAGATATGCTTATGTTCCGCTCAAATCCAATTTGTGTGCAAGTCAAGACATCACCCTCATGATGTCATTGGTCCTCTTTAAGAATAAAGGATGAACAACAATAATGTTCAACTCTAACATACTTTCCAAAAGCATAGAATCTCCCTAAGGCATTTGTCTGAGCCTGTGTGCCTGGAACAGTACTTTACACATAGTAGATACTAAATAAATGACTATTAAATTAACATGAATTAAGAATTGACCGGGATATTTGGGATTTTTTTATATCACCATGTTGGTGTCTCATCAAAAATTAGTGTCACCTTTCCCCTTCGTTCCTGGGAGCTATCTTTGTGGGAAATCAGTATGACAGGTATTTCTCGAGGTCTTTGACAACACTGATAAAGTTTTATCAGTGGGAATGACATCAAAAAAGAGTCATTACCTTCTGTTTTGCTGCTGCACCCTAAGGACCATGGGAACTTTCCATTTGACTTGCTGCTAATATCTTCCATATGTATTGTTCCCTCCTCTCCCTGTTAGGATATGATTTCCTTGAGGGTAAGAATTATCTTCCTTTTCTTTCTGCATCTCTAGCACTTGGCACACTTCTTTGCAGAGATTACTTAATGCTTCATTCATTCATTCATTAACTCACTCACTGAGGAAGAACACAGACCAGGAAGGCTTAAAAATCTTGCTATTAAAATATTCTTTGAAGAAATCCCTAAGTACAGCTAGTGAAAGTATATAGGTAAATACCTCTCCTCACCCACTCTCCCTCATTTACTTGCATAGTCATTTTGATCAAAGAGAGACCATAGTGTCTTAATACTTTTATTTTAAGTGATATCAATATTTCCATCCTTTTAAGTTTTTGTTAAAACTTCTTCAAATGTATTATTGTTGCAGTGGGTTGCCAACATTGTTGGGTTTTTTCTCCACTGTATTCCTTTATAACCCTTCTTGGCAGGCACATATTTCCCAGCTGTGCAGGTTTTGCCTGGTGCTATGTATCAAAAAATACACATTTCAATTACAAAAGTGCCTTCTTAACTCAGCCACAATCACAACCACTCAGAACGTGTCTGTAGCCCCTCACTTCCCTAAGCCTGGGAGCTCTCACCAGGTGAAGAAAAGGTCACCCTTTCATGTGTCTTCCTGGCAGGTAGCATACTGCTCATGTTGCAGAAACCTCTGCAGCCATTTTATTTATGGCAAGGATAGAGGTAGGAGCATTTGTAGACAGAAAATGCTACAACTCTATGGAGCATCCACTAGAATGACTTCCGGGGAAGGGAGTTCTCTTAAAAGTGTTTGGGGGTGGGGGCAGCTAGGTGGCACAGTGGATAAAGCACCAGTCCTGGATTCAGGAGGACCTGCGTTCAAATCCGACCTTAGACACTTGACACTTACTAGCTGTGTGACCCTGGGCAAGTCACTTAACCCTCATTTCCCCACAAAAAAAGAGAGAGAGAGAGATTTTGGGGGGGTGGGGGGATGGAGTCAATCAAACATTTACTGCCTATAATGTTCCAAGCACTGGGAATAAAGGGACAAAAATGAAAAATTCTTACCCTCAGAGGGTTTACATTGTATTGAGAAAGCCAACAAATGGATTTGTAAACATATACATAATAAATGAAAAGTGAATGGGAGAGTGAGAGAGGGAGGAGAGGAAAGCCCCTCCAGTTTCACACATCTTTAGAGACAGAGAGTGCAGTTGTCATGTTGTTCCTTACTTCCCCTGGCATGTGAGCCTGATTTTTATTGTAATTAAGTGGTATGTTAATAACCAGAACCAGTTTCTCTGATGAACACAAGGGAGCCAAATTTAAAATAAGAAAAAAAAATGACATGGTTGCTTTGATGTGCTTCCCAGCCCCACCCCATTGATTAGGGAACTAAGAAATGATTAGCTCAGTGGAGAGTTTGTTGGCAAGCATCAGTTGGGACCAGTTTTCAATGGTTTTACCATTTGCACTCTGACTTCAAGACAGTCCAGTGGGCCTCATATCTAAATCTTGTGCTGTTGATAGGTTCTTCCTATCTGGCTTCTGGGAAACCTTCCTTTGATCCTCCCAGGTAGATGTGATTTCTCTGACATCTTTTATCTAATGTATTCTCAAAGTGTACTTTTCCTGGTCTCATTTACAGCCTGTTTCTATGTACATTTCTATAGGCCAAGATGCCTTATTAATTGATACTTCCACATATGTAAAATAATTTTAATTAATTATTGCTCCAAATGATGACCCTAAGATACTTCAAATGCCACCAGGGTCTTCTAAATCATTGCCATAAAAATCATTTTGTTCAGTATGGCTCTGTTTGTTTTTTCTAATTCTCTGAATGCAGTTAATCAATTGATGGTATCCTTAATGATTCTCCCTTAATAAGAATATTACATTAACTATGAGATCATCTCGTTCTTTGACCATGCTGATTCCATTTGATGATGTATCTAGCTTCTTCAACATTAAATCCACATTAGATATGACTAAGGATGCACCTTTTGACCCAAAGTAGAATATTAATGGGAATTGATATAGTGTGACAACTCCGGACACTTTTTATGGATTAGATGCTACCCAGGTGATGGGATAATTTAATAGTAAATAATGGCTAGGTTAACAATGCTGGGCAAATAGAAATATATATCATTCTATTCCTTGGTGCTTTTCCCCCTTCTCTTTACTTTTCAGATTTTCTCCTGCTTGTTGGCTTTCTCCCCCCTCCCCATACCCCAGTCCCCCTCCCCTCCCCTGCCACTATTATTTTCAGGCATTCCTGCGTGACCTACTTATGAACTGCATTTTTTCAGTCCTCTAGGAATATAAGAGTTCAGAGAGAAGAGTTCAGGCTCGATGACCTATTCTATCTTTGGATTTTGTCTCTTGGCTATAAAGAAGACTGTCACTTAGTGCCAGTATTGATGGCATTTGCAATGTGGACAGCTGTCCTCAGGGAGCTAGGCTCAGACAAATAACCCATTTTCAAGAGGACATAATCATTAGATCACAACTATTTATGGTTCTTTTTGACCTGGACCAAATTTGAGCTGCTCTCAGAGACATAAAATTTCCATAAGCTGTAAACTACTTTGAGAAGTCAGGTTGTTTCTTTACATGTATTTAAAAGTTCTAACAATATTCACTCAGTGTTTTCATACTTCGTCTGAACCTGGAATCCTAGAACAGAGATCCATTTCGATGAGGGTGGGATTGGATCTACTTGGGGTAGGGGATTGGCTTAGTAAATAGCACTAAAGATGCTGATTATATCAATATTTCTTTGCTATAGTCTGTGTATATAGGGCTTCCTTCTGCCTCCTTATAAAAAACTAACAGCATCTTAGTGTGCACTTTTAAAATGACATATATTCAGGATTGTACATCAGTAGACAGCTTCTTAGAAAATCTTCATCTACACTTTACACTATGACCACAGCAATGCCAAATGAAACAACATTGAAAGACATCAGAACTCTGATCAATGCATTGGCTAATAGTGACTACGTAGGACTGATAGTGAAGGACATTGCATACTTTTTTTGAGGCAATCAAGGTTAAGTGTCATACCCAGGGTCACATAGCTGGTAAGTGTCTGAGGTCAAATTTGATCTCAGGTCTTTCTGACTCTAGGGTCAGTGTTCTATTCACTGTACCACCTATTTCTTAGTAGAGAGGGGGTGAACTTTAAATATGGAATGATCTATACATTTTCAGACATCTCCAGTGCATTGATGGCTGTGTTAGTTGGTGCAGTGGAGAGAGTGATGGACTGGGAGTGAGGAAGAACTTGGTTCAGGTCCAGCCTCAAATACTTACTGATTGTTGACCCTGGACAAATAATTATAAAATAAGATATGGATAACACCTGCATCCCAGAGTCACCATGAGGATCAAGTGAGATATTTCTTATAAATCATTTTGCAAACCTTAAAATGCTGCATACTTGCTAGCTACGATTGTTTATGTGTTTTGCTTACACTCCAACCTTTTGGTCTCAAAACTGCTTTACACTCTTAAAGAATTATTGAGGGCCCTAAAGAGCTTTAGTTTATGTAGATTATATCTACTAATATTTAGAAAGTAAATCATGTTAGCTATCATAAAACTTATTGTGAAAACAGTTTTGACATCACATACTCCTAGAACTGGTGTCGGCAGCTCCCAAGGTTCATTGCTGGTGTAGAATATACTTATTCGTTATGTGGGATGACTTTATGGGGAATGGGAAGGGGGGAATCATTGGAAAGGGACAAAACTGGCACAAGGACCAACATTGTTATTTCATTGGTATAGGGAACATTCAGGTAGGGAAACCTTTTGATTCTTAGAGAGTTGTCTGGAATGCTAAAAGGTTAAGTAACTTTCTCAGTATGCATCATTGGTGGCACTTGAACCCAGGTGTTTCTGTCTTAGAAGCCAGCTTTCTCTATCTGCTGTCTGATGCAGTATTTTTTTTTTTGGTGAGGCAATTGGGGTTAAGTGACTTGCCCAGGGTCACACAGCTAGTAAGTGTTAAATGTCTGAGGTCAGATTTGAACTCAGGTCCTCCTGACTCCAGGGCCAGTGCTCTATCCACTGCGCCACCTAGCTGCCCCTCCGATGCAGTATTTTTTAAGAACATCAGTGTAATATTTTTTAAAAGGATAAAATTGCAATTTCCTTCTATTGAAAGAGTATTGCTTTTTGGGTGACAACTTCACTTTTTATTGACTAATACTCTAAATTTCTCTGTATAAAATCGGATGGTACCTATTCAGTGCTTAATAAGAGTTAGTTGGTTGATCGATGGTGGAGGGCACTAGCACCTCATGCTTTAGAGAATGACTGGCTATTGGTAGGGGATAGAAGAGATGACTTAATTGGTCCCTTTCTTCTCAATTGTCTATCTTTTGAAGCATCATTGGAAGGGATAAAATGGAACCGGTTGAGCTGCCAAATGATATGTAATCCCCTTTCATTTTAGTTGGGATTTTTTTTACCCAGAAGATTTGAAAAGGGCTAACTCAAAGAGTATTAGAAGGGCCTTCTCTTTCTTCTCTCCCTACAACAATACCCTCTACCTCTTGTTAATAACCTTCCTCTGTAATAGGCATCTTATTTTCAGAGCATAACGTCTTTGTAGCCATTGTGTTGAATTCCTATACCTGCTTCTGTTGTAATTGTCTTTCTAGGGAAAATCTCCATCAGTTTCTCTTGCCACCGTTGTCTTTGGCTTCTTGGGCAGGTGCTCTCTTATCTAAACTGTCCAGATGGTTCAGGTTTCATAGCTTTCTGGCTTCTGCTTGCCTTTCCAAAGCAAACCCCTATGCTCCCCCTTTATACCTGGTTACTCTCCAGGAAGTCTTCAGGTGGCTCTCTCAATTTCTTTTTCTAAAGTCAGGCCAATGACACTTCTAAAGTGATGTATTCCTACAGTAACTGTTTCCAAAAAGAAATTAATCCACAAGTTTCCTGAATGCTGAGGTGTCCTATGAACAACATGACTGAGGAAAAAGAATAAGGATTCTCCTTTTAATACCCTATGTATTTTCCTCATTTACTTGCGATAGCTAGATGGGGGGGCAGTTTCAGATGTTTCCTATAATCAGAGAATTATGGGGGAAGGATATATATATACATATATGTGTGTGTATGCATGTATATACATATATGCATACACACATAAATATGATCAAATAAAATTGCACATGCAGAGAGAGAAAAGGAAGAGAAGGAGGAGGAGGAGGAGGAGGGAGGGAGGGAAAGGGAGGGAAGGAGAGGGGGAGAGAGAGAGAGAGAGAGAGTCAAATAACTTATGTAAAGCACTTTGCAAAGCTTAAGGGCTATATAAATGTGAATCATTAGATATTAGATATAGAATAAAACCAAGACTCAGGCAACATTATCTTCAGAAAGTCTATTGTTCCATAAACCTTGCTTGTTTGAGCAAAGATATATTTATTCTCATATTCATTGGGGTTCTTTTAATCCTGGCATCAGCCTGCCACTTACTGTTGAGAGGGACCCAGCGATGATGTTTCTGCCTTGTATGACACATTTAACCATTCCCCAACCCTCCCTTCCTCCAGTACATTTACTATGAATTTTTGAAACTTGTAAAGGAGTCAGGAGCTAATGAAATACCCTTCAGGATCAGCAGGCCCCCTTTCTCTAGGGGCCAATAAAGCACACTGCTAGGAGTTGCTATTGTTCACTAGTCTAACCATATCTCTAGACATCCTAGTCATCCCAATTAGAACTTCTTCAATTGGTCTTAGACCAGATGGACAAGCTGACCACTCCATAACCACCTGCCCCTACGGAGACCTCAGTGGCTTTAGCGCCTTTTTTCCCCCCTTGTTCTTAATATGTTGGGAGAATCCTTCAGTGAGAGAGGACCAGAGAGCAGAGCTGTTGGAGCTAATTTAATTTCGAGAAAGCTATCAGGCACTAGATGATGAAGTTAGATTTGCATCTAAGAAACAGATGGCCACCACAGATGATGAGATTAGATTTATTATGTTTGGGGAAATTAATTCATCACTTTATTTTGTTGTGTTTTTTTAAAAGTGATTTTGTTAACTCCCTGACAGAAATGATTTATGGAAAGAGCTTGTCCTTTAATGTAAAACATGGGACACATTAGGACCTTAGAGAAAACAGGGCATCTAATTGCTCATTAATATTGGGTGCAAACAGTTTTGTATTATGCGGGGTGTAAAGAACAAAGATGCTGCCACCTATTGATATGTGCTGGCCTGTGCTTTCAACTTTGGGGGGATTTTTTTTGTCCTTTTTCATTTTCTGACCAAGCACCTACAACATATGGCCTTATACACACAGGCATGCATGCATGCATACATGTTTGTATATGTATATATGAATTTATATACATATATGTATATATATGAAAGTTAAGTAACTTGCCCAAGGTCACACAACTATTAAGTGTCAAGCGTCTGAGGCTGAATTTGAACTCAGGTCCTCCTGAATCCAGGGCCAATGCTTTATGCACTGCGCTACCTAGTTGCCCCGTATATATTAATTTTTAAAGCCATTACTGTTACCTAGCATTGAATAGCTTAGTAGTTTCCCATTCTAATACCATAGTAAGTTCTGATATCTGGTAAAAATTTACTAAAGGGGCAATGTGGTGAAGTGGAAATAGTGTTGGTTTTGGAGTCAAAATGAAACCTGATGCAAATCCAATTCTGTCACATGCTTATAGTGAGACCATGAACAAATCATTTAACCGTTCTGAGCCTTTGTTTCCTCATTTGTAAAACAGAGCTAAAAATAACCTAGTGTTCTCACAAGGATTGTGACAAAAATTTTATTTGCCCTTAAATGTTGGCCATTTGTGATGATTCAAACTTTAAATCTTCAATGAACAGGTATCTGTAGCAGTTAATAAACTAGTCGTTCCTTCCCCCACGTTCCTTTCTCTTATCTTTCTTTGTTCATTTATTTAAATATTGTTGGACATGTTTTCATTTTATTTGGTTGTACCTCCTCCATAGAAGCTCTTCTCCTATGCTTCACCATAGCCTAGTAGTCATCCTGGATTTCCCAAAGCTGTGATGGCTTGGTATGAGTTCTGGGCTGCCCTACCAAATGGGAAAGGCTTTGAATGTGATCCCAACCTCAGGTTATCTCTCTGTCACATACCTAAGGATCAGCCAGATTTGGAGAAGTTTATCACCCAAATGGCTATAGGGTGATGAAAACCTAGTCTAATGCCATCTAGCTTGTTGTATAGAGGCTGCCATCTTTGTTGGTAAGCAGGGGAGGCCATGGTGACAAAATGAAGGGTTCTTGAGGTACAGTCACAGATATGTTTATAGTGAGCATCTAATCCTGATTTCTTTCAGGTTGTATATATTCCCCATTGGTCAGTCTTAAGCACATTTTAGTGTCACACTACTAAGCAACAAGGGGTAATATAGAGGTTCTTAACCTGGAATCCCCAGAACCTTACCCCGCCTACCTCTGAAAGGGTTCTATGGATAGGTTTCAGGAGGTTCATGAACTTGGATGAAGATGCAGGGAAAAGACATCTTTTTTCCCCACTAACCTCTAACTGTAATTTAGCATTTCCTTCAATTCCTCAAAAAGATTCATCTGAGAAGCAACCTATAGACTTTACTAGACTTCCAAAGAGGTCCATGACACAGAAAAAGTTATAAACCTCACTTCAGCTGCATGCTGGATGTGGTCTCCTGGCCAAGTTGCTTAACCTCTCAATGTCCCAGATAATTCTCTCAGAATAGTTGTTGGTACGTTTTTTGGTAGGGCACTGACTTGTCCGGGGTCACATAGCTAGTAAGTGTCAAATGTCTGAGGCTGGATTTGAATCCAGGTCTTCCTGAATCCAGGGCTGGTGCTTTATCCACTGTGCCACCTAGCTGCCCCCTTGGTACCTTTTGATGGAAGGTTGGTTGTTTTATTTTTTTAAGGCATTTCCTTCCACCAATGAAATGAAAGGTTCTCAAAAATAAATAAATAAATAAATAAATAAATAAATAAATAAATAAATAAATAAATAAATAAATGAAAATGAAAGGTTCTCACCTTTCTATTATATTGATACATCCCAGTTTTATATAATTATAGTTAGAACATCATAACAGCCATCCAATTCAACCAGGAATTTTATCTACAACATTCCTGTCAAGTTATTCAAATTTTACTTTTCAGAGGCAGCTGGTGGAGCTATAGATAGAGTCCCAAACCTGGAAGTGGGAAGTTCTTTGTTCAAATTCAGCCTCAAACATTTATTAGCTACATGACCCTTAGCAAGTCACTTAACCTTTGCCAGCCTCAATTTTATTAACTATAAAATGGAGATGATAATAGCACATAGTTTGCAAGGTTGTTGTGGGGATCAAATGAAATAATATTTGAAATGCTTTAGGGGCAGCTAGGTGGTGTAGTGGATAAAGCACTGGCCCTAGATTCAGGAGGAGCTGAATTCAAATCCAGCCTCAGACACTTGATACTTACTACCTTTGTGACTTTGGGAAAATCACTTAACCCTTATTGCCCAGCAAAAAACAAAAACAAAACAAAACAACAAAAAAAGAGAAATAAAGTGCTTAACACAATGTCTGACACATAGTAGGAACTATATAAATGCTTATTCCCTTCTCTACCTCTTTTTCTTGAAATGAGTTCATACCCACTATGTCCAATTATTCTACTTTAGGACAGATTTTTGTTTAGGTCTTCTCCAATTGTTGAACATTTAGGTTGTTTCCAGTTTTTTGTTATTTATAATCACAGAAATGCTGCTATAAATATCTTGGTTAGATAGCTCATTATTTCTTTCTGACAATGTCGGGCTGCCAGAAGGGAGGCATAGCTTCTGGGAAGAAAGAGAAGTGATCATCTTACCGTATTTTTTTCCTGGTCCACTCACATCTGGAGTCTTGTATACAGTTCTGGACACCACATTTTAGGGAGGACAAGGCTGACAGAGGCCCTTGAGTCCATGATGTGAGGATTGGTTGAAGAAACTGAGTATGGTTAGCCTGGAAAAGATGTGGGAGGGGCATGATAGCCATGCTCAAGAAGATGAAACCTTCTTACCTGAAACAGGGATTCAGTTTGTTCTGTTCAGCCCCAGAGAGTAGAACCAAGAACCAGAGGGTGGTACTTGCCAAAGAGGTAAATTCAGGATTAAGGTAAGGAAACACTCCTTAACAATTAGAGGTTTGCATTTGTGTTTATTCTTTCCAGATCATAGGCAAATGAGTAGCTATCCTGAGGCAGATGTGTTCAGGATACAAGGTGACTTTTTGTTCTTTAGACATCTGGAGGTCCTGGGTCTTTTCTGATAAGAACTAGTAGCAAAAAAAGAAAACTTTTGCATTAGAGAGCACCACCACCAATAAGAGAATTGGCCCAGGCTCTGCCATTTTGATAACAACATGTAAAGGTAGTATTTTGGATAGTGCAGTGCTGAGGTAAAATGTAAAATGCCTAAATGGCAATCTTGCAAAATGCTTTATATTTTGAAAAGGTTTAAGTATCGGTCTCCCAGCAAATTGTAACAGTAGCTATACATTAAGTTACTGAGTTCCATTCTATCAATGCAAACTTTTATTAATGTGTAGCATAACTTATGTGTATAGGCATAAATTATTTAGCCAGTAACTGCCTAAAAAACACAAATAGAAATGGGAGGTAGCTAGGTGGCATGGTGGATAAAGCATGGCCTTGGATTCAGGAGAACCTGAGTTCAAATCTGGCCTCAGACAAGTATTTGACCCTTGCAAGCTGTGTGACCCTGGGCAAATCACTTAACCCTCATTGACCTGCCCAGAAATAAATAAACAAATAAATAAATAGATAAATGAATGAATAAATAAATAAATGAATGAATGAATGAATGAATGAGTGAATGAATGAATAAATTAAATTAAAATAAAATAAAACAAACAAATAGAACTATCCAAAAAGTAAAACCAACTACATCAGAAAAAAAGTAGGTTCCCCCTCCTTGGAAATCTTGAAGCAAAGACTAAAAAAACACTTATCCCATATTTCATAGAAGGGATTCTTTTGGGTACATAGATTGAACTAGGTGGCTGCAGAGGTGTCTTCCAATTTTGAAATTCTGTGAATCTGTTTCTTAGAATATATTCCTGATTGTGTGGTTACTTGGTCAAAGGGTTTGATTGTTTTTATGAGTGCTCTTCAAAAAGGATTCCATCAACTTGAGACTCTAGCAGCAGTATTTATTTATCTGCTTCTTGTCCACAACCCAATTGTATTGTTCTATACGACCCAACCCCTGGGTGGGGCTAGGGTAAGGTGAGAACCATGCTGGTCAGAAGAGCCTGAATTCATGAAACAGGAACTTGGGATAATCTTCAAATGTACATAAAGTACAGGCAGTAAACCAGCCAATTAGCTGGAAAGGACCCAAGACCAGGGATGTCAGAAAAGGAAGCAGAGTCAAAACTGAAGATTCACAACAACACCTAAAGAAATGGGATGGAAGGAAGCAAAATACACTTTTTAAGATTGCAAATATTTGGAGATAGATGGGTAGTGGGGGAAGGGGAAGGGAACAACTAGGCAAAGAATGAGAATATAATTTGACACTCATGGGTACACAGATGCATACAAGTTTTAAACAGAGTCAAGCACTAGCTAGCCTCCATTGCTCAAAATTATGTCAGCTTGGATATTTTTGCACTACCGTTGTCTTCATTAGCTTCCATAGAAAACAGGCTTACTCATACCCCTCTAAACTGGAGTGTTCTTTGAATTGCTCCTGCCTTCCTTAACAGTGAAATTGGGGGACCGAAGGGAGAGGGCAGCACACATCAGATAAATAGCAATACTATCTTATAATTTCTATTTCTTTGAGATGGTTAAGTCAGACAATATCCCAATATGTAGAGAGGTTAAAACCTGTGTTGGTGGAGGAAATACACACAGTGCTGACATCATAGGTCCTTGAGTTGTTAAAATTGAATCATTGTACATCTAAACACTGGAAATACATCATATGTACATTGTATAGTATTTTGTTTTTCCAATTGTATCCAACTTTTCTTGACCCCATTTGAGGTTTTCTTGACAAAGATACTAGAATGGTTTGCCATTTCCTTCCCCAGCTCATTTTATAGATGGGGAAACTGTGCCCCGGGTCACAGAGCTAAATGTCTGAGGCCAAATTTGAACTCAGAAAGATGGGTTTTTCTGACTCCAGTCCTGTGCTCTATCCTGTGAGCAACCTAGTTGCCCCCCATATAGCATACTAGAGTGAAAATAATATTGGATCTGTAGTCAGATGACATTGATTGAAGTGTAACTTTGTCATTTACTACATGTGTTCCATTCAATTCAATTCAGTAAACATTTATTTAGTTTCTACTATACTCCAGGCACTGTGCTAAGACCTTGGTCATCACTTAGCCTTCTTACACCTCACTTTCTTCATCTGTAAAATGAGGTGGGGGTTGTACTAGAATCACCCTTAACATTCCTTGTAATTGTATAAGTTTATGGCTTAAATGCAAAACAGGATTTGATTGCAGGTCTTTTGCTTCTACTTGCATTGCTCTATCCAAGACACCACAAAGCCGCTAAACCTGCCAGTATTTTGGAGAGGGACCATTCAAGTATTTTGTTGCCAGAGTAGTACCCTTCATGCCCTCGTTGGTATGAGTGGGAATCTGTGTGGGTGGCCCAGGACAATGGGAGGGAGAGAAGAAAGCACCCCATGAAGTTTCTTACCCAGTCACAGTTAAAAGCGGGTTTTCCAATCTAACTCAGTGTTAGGCTATTTTGCCTTCCTTTTCTTGCCCATAATGAAAGTGACACCCATTTACAAGCCAGTCACTGGGAGTAGTGAAAGGCGGGCTTCTTGAGTGGAAAAGATCAATTAAATGATTATCCCAGCCTGTCGCTCACTAATGGCTTTCTTACTTTGTTTGGGAGCCAGGAAACAGAAGGCCAGGTCATTTAGCCTTTTGGAGGCAATCTAATTGCTATCTCTGTGATGCCAAGTTTCATTAGACAAAGGATCACGGTTCTTAGCAGCTAAGCATTTCTGGCATTTCAGAAAATTTCCCCCATATCAGATTGGGGCTTCCCAATATGGCCAGTTGACATGCTTCTTGGCTATGCTGTGTAGAAAACTTGGTGCATGTTATACCTTCTCGATATCTATCAAGGCTCCTAGGGCCCAATCTAATAGGCACACACACAGCATCTCACTTAGCCTGTACGAAATATAGCAACTACCTCATCCCTTTGAAAGTCAATGGTTGTTGGCCCTGGGCTTTTTTTAAACCGTGGGTATTGGTTACAAGTAATCATCTTAACTATAAAGACATCTACTGTGGGTCATGTCTGGAAATGGGCACACTCTTCCCAGTTGTTTCATTTTTCTGAACTCCCCACTGTGTGCACACGTGTACACACACACACACACACACACACACACACACACACACACACACACACATTTTAACCAACCAAACAAAAAACCAACTTCTTTCCATCTTTACTACTGACTGGATTGATAGATTTGAGAGGTGGCAGTCCTAGCAAAGAATATAGATTTCAATTTGGCAGGTGTCCCCTGGTACAAAATCGACAGTTAAATATATGAGACATGTGCTTATCTTTGGACAAAGCTCTAAAACACCCAGATTCAATTGGTCTACCTTGAAATGAATATAATTGGGGAGGGAGTTTGAGACTTGAAATAAATCTGGAAATCATCCTTGGCTCTACCACTTTTATCACCTGTACAACTTGGTGTTAGTCACTTAACTGCTCTGAACCCCAGTTTCTTCATCTGTAAAATGTCAGGGTTGAGCCAAAAGATCCTTAAGATCTTGTCTAGCTCTAGATCTAAGAATTAACAACCCTGTTTTTAGGTGTAGCAATTAATGTTCCATGGACAATGTAATTGAGCCAGCTTTCACATCTTGTTTAGCACTACTGCTGTAGTGTTAGGAGCTTCAAGGAAAAAGTGATAGTTCACCTTCTTGATCTATATTTTAGATCACAGAGAAGTCCAACAGCATGCAATCTTCAGGGCCAAGCTGCTTCTATCTTTGACATTCAGTGTTACAGGGTATAAAGATGAATTAGGTGTTGTGCCAAGGGACCTAACAGACAGAGGCACCATATGACTGTTTGGACTATAGTTGTCAAAATTCAGCAGTAGAAGACGACCATGTATTAAACATTTGGTCTTGTGTGGCCTCCCCTTGTAACTTAAATAAATATAGCAACCTTCCTCCTTAGTCCTGGGAGTTCTACCCTGCCACCCACTCCCAGCTCAATCTGTGCCAACCACAAGATTCAGAGTAGAATGGTTGGTACCAAAAGTGGCCCCTCATTCACTGGCAAACAGCCTGTGATTTATTTCATAGTTATAAATAAAAGGAAGCTATTTCATGGTTTTGTGTTAGATAAAAATAGTTTGAGGAGAGATGGAGAGATAAGAGAACCAAATGGTATAAGAGACCAAGAAACTGGATGGACTAGGGTCCAGTGGATTGGGGAACAGAGACTGACATTTATCCAATAGTTTAACTTATGAAAGAAGATATAGCCATAGTACATGCATAACTTCAGCTAAAATTAACCATCAAGGCTTTGTGAGCTCGTGTAGCAGTATTAACTGGCTGCCCATCGAGAGGAATAAGAATGCTGCTGTATGATTTCTTGGTCTTGGAGAGCTAGCTCTGCCAATGCTGGCCAACATGACTGTTACAGACTAGTAAGCGGGTCACTCTCAACTCTGGCAGGATCACGGTGGGGAGGGCTCATTTTAGCCTGGTTTGGCTGCAGCCTGGTTTGGTTAGAGTTATGTTTGAACAGTTTCTGATTCATTTTCTTTGTAGTGTATCCATGCTAACCCTTCTAATAGACCTTTATCTTTTTCAGGGGATGTAGAAACAGATGCCACCTTTTTGGTTCTGTTGTTGTGTGGTCGGGGTTTTTTGGATGTGTTATGGCCAGAATGAAGATAAAGTCATAACGTTTTGACATCTGTTGGAAGGGATTTGTCCTGAAATACTTGGCAGCCAGAACAAATCAATTTTGTTTCTAAAGGGACAGGGCTGATGGGGAGAGAAAGGGTGGGGAATGGGGATGGCCAGTTTTCAATAACTTCCCCTAAGCAAGCTGGAGAGGACCTTGTCTTAAACTCTCAGGGGTTAGAGGTATTCATAGAAGATGGCTTTGGGAAGGACTTGGGAAAGAGAGACAAAAGGACTGTTTTCACATAGGTTAACTATAGATGGCATATTGAATGTAGATTGGAAGACTTCCAAAATGGAAACAGAGGTTGGCCATTTGGGAATGCTAGAAAGACTCAGTGTCTTGGGCTGCTTTGGGCCCACAAGTCACTGATAAGAATTAATTCTGAAGCCTACTTTTGTGGAGGAAAGTGAAGATATGCTTGCTTTGATCCATGTGGTGCATTGTACCCAGTTAAACAGTAAACATATACCCATGACCAGGAGCTAATGGTTGGGCTATCCTAAGAGCAGCTTTCTGGGGGGTTTTGTTTTTGTTTTTGTTTGGTGAGGCAGTTGGGGTTAAGTGATTTGCCCAGGGTCACACAGCTAGTTAGTGTTAAGTGTCTAAGGCCAGATTTGAACTCAGGTCCTCCTGAATCCAGGTCCGGTGCTTTATCCACTGTGCCACCTAGCTGCCCTGAGAGCAGCTTTCTGAATGAACAATAAGAATAGTTTTTCATATGGTGTGGGTTGTATTAACCAAAGAAAGTTTTATATTAGGAAAAGGACATCTTTTGATTATTATTTTCAAAAGAAACATGTAGTTTTATTGTTTTGTTTTGTTTTGAAAGAACTGAGCCACAAGTGGCCATGTTACAAATTGGCACACAAATCCCTATTGCAAGGTTTGGCAAGTACATACTAAAGCCAAAAGTATTCTTGACATAAGAGCATATAGTAATTGTGTAATGATTATGTTATTTTGCTGGTTGACATTGGTGCTTATACAACTGGAACTATCAATTATAAATTAAAATTTTAAAAACTCAGTATGGTTTAAATTAAATAAGGTTAGATATTTGGGAATGCTAATAATCCTAAAAGTAAAGAGATGAATCAATTATACAAAATATGGGTTGACAAATGTAGTACCCATAAATCAATGCTCCATGTTTTTTAAAAAGTAAAAAGAAACATGAAGTGTTCTAGGCTCCTCAGTCACTTATTCATTGATTCACCCACTATTTCTGTATTTTCTGTTATATACAAGGCACCATGTTCTTAATGGAATAGTCCTTTCCCATTTGCATGATGCTAACATGTAAACCGAATCCTACCCAGGACACCTGTGAACCACACTGACTGAATGTGCAATTGGTCTATAGCTACAACTATCTTATTGTTTACCTCTGAAAGCATGTTGTCCTACTTTTATTTGGGGGAAAATCAAAACCAGGTATTAGAATTCATGCTTTTTTTTCCCCTTAAAATTGATTTTTTTGTTTGTTTGTTTGTTTTTTTAGTGAGGCAATTGGGGTTAAGTGACTTGCCCAGGGTCACACAGCTAGTAAGTGTTATGTGTCTGAGGCTGGATTTGAACTCAGGTACTCCTGACTCCAGGGCCGGTGTTCTATCCACTGTGCCACCTAGCTGCCCCTCCCTTGAAATTGATTTTAACAAATTCTAAACCTACCCACCTCAAACAAGGATAATAGAGAACTTAAACAAAAATTCAGGCAGCCCAGAACCCAAAAGTAAAGGCACTATTCTCCTTTGAGGGAGAAATCAAAGAAAACTTGCACATATCATCTGATCTCAGCTTTGCCTACAGCCACCAAAAACCAGTGGCGATTCACAGATCATAAATCTTGAGCTGAGAGGGATCTTTAGAATTCTCTACTCAAAATTCCTCCTATTTGAAATGGAGGATTGGATGGGTCCTATGTATTGCTCTTAATTTCCCTTGGGACAGGATGAGAGCCTTACCTCTGTTCATTTTTCACCTCCTCATAGTCATTGGAGTCACCAGGATGGGATGGTATTGCAGAGTTGTGGGGAACAGATCAAATGAAGCTTTCTTGATATGCTTTTTGTAATAGTTGGCTCACTGTGCCCCTATCTAGGCTTTCCCTTGGGTGGGAGAAAATCCCCTTCTTTACTGGATGTCAGCTAGTCATCTGAGTGATTAATCCCTCAGGGCTTAGCTGTCTCTTCTTTGAGTGTCTATTAGAGTAAACCCAGGGACCACTACTCCTTGCTCCAGGCTGAAATACCCCAACAACAGGGCCAGAGATTGACTCCAGTGCTTGGAACAAAACATCTCTTCCATTTCCAATTCTTAGTTGTTAAGAATTATATTTGTTAGGAAACAAATTTATCTCCTAATGGGGGAAAAGGCTTGACTCCAAGAAAACCTGATTCAGTCAGAGTTTCCTTCCTCCCTTGATTCTCTTTCCTGCAATCCTCAGCATATCAACTTTCCCACATGTGAAAGATGGAGTAGAAGAGTCCATTCTAGGTCTTAGGTGACTATGCCCAGATGGAAGGTCTTAAACTTTTTTCACTCGTGACCCTTTTTGCCTGATAATTGTTTGTTTTTTTACACAACCCCAGGTATATAGTTATATAAAATAGGTATACTGATACTGTTGCCATATTCAGTTATGTGAGCCCATATGGGGTGATGACCCACAGTTTAAGAATATATGACTTAGGGGCAGCTAGGTGGCGCAGTGGATAGAGCACTAGCCCTGGAGTCAGGAGTACCTGAGTTCAAATCCGGCCTCAGACACTTAACACTTACTAGCTGTGTGACCCTGGGCAAGTCACTTAACCCCAATTGCCTCACTAAAAAAAAAAAAAAAAGAATATACGACTTAAATGACATTCTGTGTCCTTAGATGATTTGGAGATCCTTCACTTTAATTTTTGTTACTTCCACAGGACAGTGCAATGAAATAACCATTGTCATTAAATGTCACCTGTAATTACACTTGAGTTTAGGAGCAGAATGAAGAGAAATACTATCATTCTTCCTTTTGAGGAAGCCTAAAAACATCCCACTACCTTAATCTTCCTGTTGAAACCATAGATAAACCATCCCACTTTGTTCTTTTTCTTTTGTCTTGATTTCATGGAAAAAACCGGTCAAACTGGCATAACCTCATTTCATTTTTGACAAGATTACTAGGCTGATCAGGGGAATGCAGCAGATAGAGTTTACCTAAATTTCAGCAAAGAATTTGAGAAAGTTTCTCATGACATTCTTATAGATAAGATGAAAAGATATAGGTGAGATAATAGTACAATTAGCTGTATTGAGAGTTTGTTCAATGGGGAGACCTAAAACATAGCGATTAAAGAATCAAGTCAGACCCTAAGAATCTGTGCTTAGAATCATTCCAATGAACATTTCTCTTAGTGACTCAGAAAAATAAATGACCTATTTGTCAAATTTTCAAATGGTACAGAGTTAGGAGTGAGAGGTAACATGGTATATCTCAATCATAATCTAAAGAAAATTCAACAAAATAGAATCTAATAACTGAGCTGAATCTAGTAATGTGAAATTTGATTGAGATGAATACCATCTCCTATTTGGGTTCAGGAAGCGTCTTCATAAATATAAGATAGTAGGGGCAGCTAGGTGACACAGTGGATAGAGCACCAGCCCTGGAGTCAGGGAGACCTGAGTTCAAATCTTGCCTCAGACATTTGACACTTACTAGCTGTGTGACCCAGTCACTTAACCCCAATTGCCTCCCCCTTCTCCCCCCCCACAAAAAAATAAGATAGGGAAAGCATTACTTGATAGCTGTTAACCTGAAAAAAATTTTGAGGGTTTTTTTGGACTGCAAGCTTAATAGATCAATATGATATTATGGTAACAGTATTGGACTTGGAATCAGGAGAGACCTGTGTTCAAATCCCACCTCTGAGACTTAGAGTTGGGTGAATCACAGAATCAAAGAGTTGGAAAGGACCTCCAAAGATATTTTGACTGATCTATATTCAAACAAGAATGTCCTAACATCTCCAACAAATGGTCATCTGACCTTTTCTTGAAGACCTTTAGAGAGGAGAGAATCTGCTGCTTCATAAAGCATCCCATTTCACTAAAGGATGTCTAATTGTTAAAAGTTTTTAAATTTTGTTTTTTCTTATAGCGAGTCTAAATTTCTGTTTTTGTCATTCCTTTCTACCCATTGCTTCTAGTTTTCCTTTCTGGGTTCAGATCTAGTGAATGATGTTGAACTCAAGTGGATAGGCAATAGGAGGCAATGCTCTTTTTTTAATACTCATGACAAAGAGGTCACTGCCTCCAGGGAGCACAGGAGATCAGGCTCAGTTTTAGTAACTTTACAAATCTTGTTGGCTCCAGGCCCATGAGCTAGCCAGAGGATAGGCACAATACTGAGATACAAGTTGCCTTCAGGTTGATATGACCAACCATGTTAGCCAGTAATGAAAAACCCTTGTTCAAATCTAATAACAGTATATTTGCTGCCAATAAGATAGTGGTCAGCTGTTGCAATGATGTCTGTTGAGTCATATCCATGAAAGTCTGATTCCCATAATAACTATAAAGGAAACGTTTGGAAGGAGCACATGTCTTATTAGTTAGTAACTAATAAACAGAGTAATGGAGAACTCTTGAGAAACTCAAAGTGAGGCCTTGTTTGGTCTCATCAGGAGCCACTGAGAAAAAATGATTGAAAAATCTTTCAGATAGTGAGGAGGTAGGACTTTTAAAATAACATTCTGATCCATCTGATGAGAGGAGGTATAACCAAGCATGTAAATTTAAGTCTAGCACTCCCCGAAGTAACTACTCTTTAGAAAAGTCCTCTTTCTTCTTTACATCCTAACTTATACTTCCTGGAGTATCTGAGGAAATGGTCATGGTTTATAATTAAGCTTTCTTCTCTGATGCCCTTTCCAAGGATGATTTGTGTTGTGGATCTCTTCCCTTATCTCTAGGATAAGTTTCTTAATTGTGTGTGTATGTGTATGTATGCCTGTGATGAACCACCTTTGGTGCAGTTGAAACCTATGCATTCCTTCTCAGAATAAATGAATTGAATAAAACAAAATACCTAGTCAAGGTACACAGACAAGTATATATTAAGTGATTATTGTTAGGTAGCTAGGTGGCACAGTGGATGGAACTTCAGGCCTGGAGTAAGATCCATCTTCCTGAGTTAAAATCTGGCCTCGATCACTTATGAGCCATGTGACCCTGGGCAAGTCACTTAACCCTGTTTGCCTCAGTTTCTTTATCTATAAAATGACCCGGAGAAGGAAATGGCAAACCACTCCAGTATCTTTGCCAAGAAGACCCCAAACAGTGTCATGAAGAGTCAAACACAACTGAACAACAACTATTGTTTGCTCAGCACTGTGCTAAGCTCTGAACAGTCTCTACCCTGAAGGAATTCCCTGTGTAATGGGGGAGACAACATTCAAAGGACTATGTAAATACAAGATATATTCAGGGCAAATTGGAGAAAATCTCATAGGAAAAGCATTAGGATTGAGGGGGGGCAGGAAAGATCTCTTACAGAAGGCGATATTTGAGCTGGGATTGAAGGAAGGCTGGTTGATAAAGAGAAGGAAGGAGAACATTCCAAGCATGAGGGAGACCCAGTGAAGAGATACAGACTCAAGAGATGGAATGCCATGTGCAAGACTCATGGGAGTCAAGCGTAAAAGTATGGGAAAGGAAGGAAGGGTCCAGGTTGAAATAAAAACATAATTTCTCCCCCCCCCAACCAAGTTCATGAACCTCTTAAAATCTATCCCCTGACCCATTTGGGGTCCATGGGCCCCAGATTTAGAATCCCTGCTATGGGTATATAGGATCTAGAACTAGAAGATACCTTAGTGACAATCTATTCCAACATCCTTATGAAGAAATGAAAATGAAGAAATGGAGACCCACAGAAAGAAAGTGACTTTCTTAGGGTTACATGGGTGACAAATATTAGGTTAACTTGTCTGCTATGTGAAAAGCTCTCCAATGTCCCCAGTAGATAGTTGTCCATCTGTCTAAGCTTGGTACCAAATTAGAGAGCTTCTTGGCAAACATAGCCACATTTAACAGATTTGGTGCCCATTCCACATCTGTATCCCCTAAGGCCATTTAACAAATATTTGACAAAGATGATATTTTAAGAATCACATGCCAACCCAGTTAACTAGCCAGTGGAACAGAAAATAATGACTCTGAGTAGTTACTAAGCGTGTATTAGATGCTGAGTATTGTGGGAAATTTAAAAGACTTATAAGATATAGTACCCAAAGCAGTTGCTTGTCTTGTTCCTTGGCTATGAACAGATTGTGATCTAAAACTTCTTGAAACATGTTTGTCCACAGCAGTAATAGTAGCAATGGTGGTTGTGTCTCCAGGCTTTCCCTCTAAAGTCTGCTTAAGCCATAAAATGCCCTACATGTAACCAGACCCAGGCTGACCCTGAGAAGATTTAAGCTAAAACTTTAGAAGAAGAATTGAAGTTTTTAAATTTTATTGAAAGTCTCACTATAAAATAAGTAATTCTGTGTGCCAAGTAAGCAACCATTCTTTTATTACTTTATAGGTATACCTAGTCCATGTATTTTGGCCCATATTCTTTAGTGAAAAACTTTGTGCAAAAGAGAGCTATATTTGCCTAGGGTAGTCACTTTATGGAGGTGGAACTGGGAATCGCACAAATGTCTATTCTATAACTTCAAAGGAAACCCTAAACTTCACCTTTGGCCCATGAAAGATTCCAGCTGTCATACTTTCCAGCTTTTCATTTATATTCATGCTCTCTTGCCTCCCTTTTGAAGATCCATCATCTCTGACCTTCTCCACAATTAGAACTCTGGTTAAGGAGGGCTGAGGATGGTAGCAAGACACATAAAGCATGCTAATCAAATTGGGAAGTAGGAAGTTGGTAGGATTAAATAGATATGACAGATGACAAAATTTGAATGCCAAAAGATCCCTGTGGAGTAAAATAGTGGATTACATCAAATAAGGAGAAATTGAGTAAGTTAAAAGTCTAGATCGGGCCAGCCCTGTGATTTCATTAGTAGAGGGAATTGCCTAGTATTGAAATTCCTTTTTACCAATGCAGCTTGGCACCTTCTCTGCAACTTAAAATCTTAGTTAGTTGCCTAAATTCAGGGCCTCAAAGATCCAGAAAACAATGTTCTTGACACCAAACCTCTTGGCAGCATGTGGAGGCCCAAACTCAGAAATAGATATGGTATTATCAATGGCAGTGGCATTCAAGAAGATCCATCACCATCTGTTTTGCCTCTGCATCCAAAGGACCACTGGGTCTTTGCATCTGACCTGCTGGGCTTTCTATAAGAATGTGAGTTCCTGGTATCACAAGCACTTCGTACAGTGTGTTGTCAATAGGGAACATTTTTTTCAATCATTCATTCATCCCCTAAAGATGGAAGCAAAGGGAAAACATGAAATTCTTAGTACTTGTCCCCACCAAGACCAGTGGGATTAGCCAGAATTCATACGGGGCTACAAATATGTGGCACTAGCTTTATGGGGACACTAGTACCCGTGCATGTCCTAAGAGGAGAGTATAAGTGACAATGATTGCAGTCTTTAAGTGGGTCAACCGCAGGGTGATACGCAGGTTGCCACCAACTTCAGGAAGAATATCATGGGGAGGAGATCCCTGGGATACATTTAATTCCCTGAAGCACTTTGGTCTATTTATTTTTTTTTTAGGTAGCAAGGTTTCAAAATACCTGAAATCACTCTGTGGCCCCACCCTCTGTTCAGTCCTGTTCTGATAGACAATGCCATATTTGTATGGTTCCTAGAACATTACCATTCAGTGCCCTGGGCATCTCATGCAAAGTGCCTCAGGGTGGATTGGCAGTATCACTGTTTCCTAAATAAATATTTACCAGGCACACCTCTGGTCTTTCAGATTTCTGGAGCTAGGCATGCATTTTTTTTTAAAGAAAAAGAAAAAAAAACTCTGTGCCTTAATTTTTTAAAACCCTTTTTTTAAAAACTTATTTGAGTCCTGCTCTGTAACCAAAACTTGTATTGAAATTTCAAATTATTCCAAGGCAGGGGGTGGAAGGAACACTTGACCCAGATAAATTTGCTAGAGAATTCTATTAAACTTTTAATGAATAAGTATCTATATGACACAAATTATTCTTTTTTTAAAAAATGAGAAAGAAAGCACTCTAGCAAACTCCTTGTGAGACAAATATGGTCCTAATGCCTAAACACGGGAAAGATAAAACAATGAAATGTAGAGACCAATATCAATTTACAATTTTAAAATAAAATCCTAGACCCCCTCCAAAGTGTTATTAAAGATAAAAGTATCCATTTGATATTTCTCTACTCCTTCTGTGACATAGAAAAATATAAAAATGCCTTCCTGAACCTATTAGGTCCAGATTCACACACACACACACACACACACACACACACACACACACACACACACACACACACAAAAGGACTGAATCCTAAGAGGAATATCAGTGATGTCTGTTGAGCAATAAACCTAGTTTTCACCACCTTCCAATCTGTCCATAAGCAGCTCATCCAAGTCTGGCTCTCAAAGGGAAAGCCAGGAATGCCAGCATTTCACAATCATGGCAGCATATGAAAACTTGGCTTCTTGGGGCAATTTCCATTCTTCCTGGTCATAGGGCGCGCGCGCGCACGCGTGTGTGTGTGTGTGTGTGTGTGTGTGTGTGTGTGTGTAAAAGAGCAACTAACAGTATGCAGGTCTCCTTTTGAAGATTAGGAAAATGGAATATTGAAAAATGGCATTTATTTGGGAATCAAGGCAGTAATTCATACCTACTGGTAAATATAGGGTCATAGAATTCTATTTCTAAAGTGGGAAGGGACGTTAGAGACCATCTAGTCCAAACCAGTCATTTTACAGATGAATAAACTGAAGCAAAAGGAGGTTTATGACTAGACCAAGATCATATGGATAATGATTCCATCAGAGATAAGATTTTAATCCAGGTCCTCTAACTTCAGAGTCAGTGCTCTTTCTACTGTGCCACACTTCTGCCATATAATCAAACCTCTTAGTATTAAGTCTCTGACAACAAGCAAGTTTATAACTAATAATGATTATTTATAATTTATTATTATTGTTATTATTGAAGTGTGCCTCCAAGTCTGCCAAATGCTTTCTTTTACAAATATATGGAGTAGGTTATATAAGCATTATTAACTACCACCATATAGATGACAAGAGATCAAATGATTTGCCCACAGCTAGTATATATCAAAGCTAGAATTGAACCAGGTCTCCTTAGTGGTAAATTGATTGATATTTCCATTACATCACTACATTATGGCAGCTACAAGTGCGGATACACAATAATAAACTTATCGCTTACATCAACATTTCAATGGTTCTATGTTTTTGTTAATGAGTGTACTCCAACACCTCCAACTAAAACCATCCTATGCCTTCCAATCTAATATTACACTTGTCCAAGTTATCCCATAAATCTGTCACGGACATCCACTCCCTTTCCATTAGAAAGAAGGAAAACAAGCATTGATTAAGTGCCTGATATATGCTAGGTACTATGCTAAACTCTGGGAATACAAAAAAAGGCAAAATACAGTCATTGCCTTGGAGGAACTCACAATCTGTGAGAGAGACAACATGCAAACAACTCTATACAAACAAGCTATATACAGGATAAACAGGAAATAATTAACACAGGGAGGCACTAGAGTTCAGGGATTTGGAAAGACTTTCTAGAGAAAATGGGATTTTAGCTGGAACTTGAAGGAAGCCAAGAGGTGGAAATGAGAGAAAAGATCATTCTAGGCATGGTGGACATTCAGTGAAAATGGTCACTTCCAAGAGGTAGCATGTTTTGGTTTTTGAAGAATGGCAAGGAGACCAGTATCACTGAATCAAATAAAACATGGAAAGGTGTAAGTTTCAAGAAGACTGGAAAGTTAGGGAGAGGGTGGTAACTTACAAAGGGTTTTGAATGCCAATCAGAGGAGTTTATATTTGATCCAATAGGGGAGAGGGAGCCACTGGAGTTTATTCAATAGGGGAGTGTCATGGTCAGACTTGCACTTTAGGAAAATCACTTTTGTGGTTGAAGGCAGTATGGAGTGGAAGTAAGGAAAGACATTAGAGATAGAGCAGAAGTAGGTTTAGGGGGGGAGATAATATGTTTTGGATCTATATCAATGAAGGAGGTATGTAAACTGATAAGAATACAAATCTAAAATAAGTTGGAAAGACAGTCATTTCCTCTCTAATTCAGAGGAAAACTGTAAAACTGGGAATTTGAGGGGTTTCTTTGTTTTGTTTTGTTTTTTGTAGTCTTATTAAAAGCCAATTGTGGAAATGCAAGTCCAACTGGTATAGGGGAATAATGAAAGCTATGTTACTTAGAGCTGAATTCATCTATTCTACTGTGAAGAGATGTATTAGGCTGACAAGATAACGTACTGGCCATTAGAAAGAGTGAGTATAATTAATAATTCTGCTCCAGATATGCTCTTTGAGTAGTATAATCAAGCTTAGTGTCATCAACAGTGTCAGAGATTTAGAGCTGAAAGGAATTTTAGAATTATCTAGTTCTGCCTTTTCATTTTCATATAAGGAAACTGTAGTCTAGAGAAATGAGGTACATACCCACAGGTAAATGGCAGTCCTGGGATTCGGACTCAGGTTCCCTGATTCCAAATCTAGGGCATTTTTTCCTCAGTCACCATAAAGCCTCTCTTCCCTGTGCTTTCGTTCCTTCATCTGCAAAAATAAGGATAATAATTCCTGATTCCACCTTTTTTACTGCAGCATTGTAGAGACAAGTGATGCTATTTTAATTAAAATGCTGAAAATGCATGCTCTTGGATAAAAGGAAAAGAGTTCTATAGACATAGAGCATCATCATCATGTTTTTATTTTTTGTACTTCAGCTGACACATGCATAATAAGTTCTATATTAGCTATTTATTATTATTATTGCCTGATGTAAATTCTTTATAACAGTATAGGGCCAGGTATATAAGTATATGATATTATTCCACTATTGGAAAAACATGATGTTAGGGATATATCCAGAGTTTAAAGATATGCCAAAACAAACTAAATCCAACTATTGGAGTTGAGACCATCCCAGTTGCTGAGATACACAGCTTTGATCTCTAGTTTCTGATTGTGATTTATCTTCTCTCCCAAGAGATACTCTTCATTTTTTTCTTTTGAGGTTTTTGCAATATTTCTTCTAAGTGCAACAACTCTCTTGGTACTTTCCACTACTCAGTTATTTGTGTGTGTGTGTGTGTGTGTGTGTGTGAGTGAGAGAGAGAGAGAGAGAGAGAGAGAGAGAGAGAGAGAGAGGGAGAGGGAGAGGGAGAGGGAGAGGGAGAGGGAGAGGGAGAGGGAGAGGGAGAGGGAGAGGGAGAGGGAGAGGGAGAGGGAGAGGGAGAGGGAGAGGGAGAGGGAGAGGGAGAGGGAGAGGGAGAGGGAGAGGGAGAGGGAGAGGGAGGGAAGGAGGGAGGGAGGGAAAGGAAGGAAGAAATGATGCCTTTTGGCCAGGGTTTATTGGTGTGATTAATTACTGACATTTATATAGCTCTGTAATGTTTGCTTTAAAGACACTAGCTACTTTGACCCCTAAAACAACTCAAGTAAGTACGATAGCCATGATTATGCCCATTTTAAGGATGAGGAACAGAGAGTTTAAGAGATTTGCCTATTGTAATAATCAGAGGAAGCATTTGAACCTAGGTAATGAGAGAGTTTGAGAGGTTTACTCTTAGTAAGAATCAGAAGGAGAATTTGAATCCAGGTCTTCCTGAGTCTAAGCCCAGCACTGTCCACCAAATCATGCTGTTTTCTAATGTGCTGCCTCTATCTCAGATAACAAAGGGAACTATTTTCTAAAGCATTATTTGCTTCATACTAACAGTACTATGTTAATACCTTCATCAGCCCTCATTTGAACCCTAATTACATGGGTAAAATCTTGGGAATATAACCAAAGATGCTTCTGTGTACCTACTCCTTAAATTCAACATAACAGAATTATAAAGCCCAAAGAAAATGTCATTATCCTTATTATCATGCTGATGAGCTGACAAAATATTCTCTGTTCTCACTGTATTAGAGTAGAATAATCATCCATTTTAAGCAAAGAAAGAAACACTCCTTGAAATTCCATCAGGTAACGTAAAATTAACCAGATGAGATTCAGTGTCTCCCAGTCTTTAAATTCTTTCTTCCTTTTATCTCTTCATGCATTTGACAGCAAACTCCTTTCCCTGGTAAGGAAATGAGAAAACCACGACATTTCTCAAGGGTGGAGGATGGTTTCGTTAGATGCCTAATTAAAGAGGGAAGAAGGAAGGAGGGAAATTCAACTCGAATAAGGGGAGTTTGACATAGGAAAGAACGGCATTGACGAGCTAATCTATTAGAATTCATGTGGAATTAGTATATATATATTTTTAATTGTCATTATTTTATTTTCTTATTGAATTTTTTTATTTTCCCTCGTGTTCACTTATTTCAAAATAACATTACCCTGCTCTAAGTATTTAACTATAGTGTTTGTGTTATTTTTTTAAATTTTCGTTTTACTGACATTGTTTATTTTTATATCTCCAGATCTCTGAACATTCCCCTCCTCCCTGACCAGAGTGCCAGAAGGGAGAAAGGGGGGAAGAAAGAGTGAGAGGGACAGAGAGAGGGGGAGGGAGGGAGAGAGCAAGCAGTTTATGCAGTTCATTTCAAAGTCAATTGGGGTTCTCATGGTACAGCCAACAGTAAAACTAAACTTAGAGATGGGAAATTCTGGTTAGTTAATGGAACTGGATAACCATGGCTGAACTGGAAGCCCTGTTGTTTTTTGACCCTTGTACAATCTTTCTGAAAAGAAAGAATTGCTCTGTTTTGCAGGTGAAGCAAGATGATCCTAGGGAATTTGATGGGATTAATGCACATTTTGAATTTTGCGATAACTCAGAGTTATCTTCTGCAGTTAGTCATTGTCATTTTCCTATAGGTCTTAGAAGGGTTAGACAAAAGTGTTAAGATAAAAAGAAAGAATGGAAAGCAATGGGTAAAAGTTACAAAAGGGGCAGATTTAGGTTCTATGTAAGGGAAAATAATCTAAAATTCAGAGCTATTGGAAATTGGGGATGTTCTAGTGTTAGAGAGAATAGATTTTGCTTACTTAGAAATCATAGGATTGTTGATCTAGAACTGATGGGAACTTAAAGGTCATTTAGTCCATGCTTCCATTTTGTAGATGAGAAAAAGGAAGGCCCAGGAATATTAAGGTCTTCCAAAGATCTGTATTCATATTTCTGTTCTTGAACACTTACTTACAATATGACCTTAGGCAAGTAAGAAGCTCTCTGTGCCTCAATTTTCTCATTTGTAAAATGAAGGGATTGAAATTGATACCATCTAAGATCCCCTCCAGTGCCAGATCTATGATTAATGAAAGTATGGCCCATTACAGAGGCTAGAAAATCCCTTAACTACTTGTGCATGATTTTCTAGGGAGAAATTGTGCTCAGGCATAGGTCAGACTAATGACCTCTAAGGTTCTTTTGAACTCTGAGAAACTAAGATTCTATATGGACCCTGGAAAGTTGACTTTATTTTGAAAAAGTACTCATTTTCTTCTGATTTATCCTTATTCTCTTTAAAATGGAGTTTAGCAGGAAAAACTTCAATTATGAAAGAATTTTTTTGTCATTTGGGATCCCATTAAAAAGGTTTTAATTGTGTGATAGTCATTTTTTTCTCTCTATCTCTTCTTCACCTACAACAATGACAGAAATGTCTGATTTGGAAATTCAGTGAGATCCCACTTTATCGAAGTCAGTTTCTCCAGGATTTACACTTGACTTTTCTCTTTCTGTAGAAAGCAGTTTATTATTTTCAAACATCTTTGCATAACAATGATCAACTCTTGTTCCCAGGCATTGCCCACTGCCCTAGACTTTAAACTCTTCCCCAATGTGAACATTCATCTGCTGTTCCATCATTTATCCACATTGTGTATGTGCCTGCTTAAATTAGTTTTGTTTAGTCTGTTTGTTGTAAATAGTGGCATTGTATTTAGCAAATATATATCAGAAGTTTATTTGCCAATGAATTGGTTTTTGGAAGATTATATATTTTAAGAAATATTCCTTTAAACACCATAGAAAGAAAATGGAAAGGAAGGGCTGGAACATACTTATTTTTCCTGGTGCTTTCTATTTATAACAACAGTAGTAACCACAACCCTTTTTTGCCATTGACATTTAAGATTTAGAAAGTGTTCTATGTATATTTTCTATTAGCCCCATTTTACCAGTGAGGAAACTAAGGGCTTTGGTTGATCCCTAGTAAGTGCATGGTTCCCATCAGCTTTAGGACTTAGAGCAAGGGTCGGGGCTTAATAAAACTGGCAGAAAATGTATCTTAAAAGTGACTGTATGTGATATCCAACATGTTCAAGCAGCTAACAGAAATCTCTAAGACCAAAAGCTATCCCCCAATAGATAAGTCATCAAAGGATACAAAAAATAGTTCTCAAAGGAAAAGTTGCAAATTATTAACTAATCCATCATAAAACATTGTTCTTTATCACGTATAATAAGAGAAAGGCAGATAAAAATATATCTGAGGTTTCACATCACATCCAGCAAGCAAGCAAAACTTTGTATTCCCCAGAACCTAGGACAGCACTTTGGTACCTAGTCCCTGTGGTCTTGGTCTTAGTCATCACTGCAATTGTTGTCATTTTGTCGTCGGCATCATCATCGTTGTTGACATTAATATATTTCTTTAAGTTTTGAAAGGGGTTTTATATTTATCTTATTTGATCCTTACAACTCTAGAAGATAGGCACCATTATTATCCCCATTTTACAGATGTGTAAATTGAGACTGAGAGCAGTTAAGTGACTTTTCCAGGGTCATATACATAAGTGTTTGAGGCAGGAATTGAATTCAAATATTTCTAATTCTAGGTCCAACAATCTATATGCCCAGCTGCTTAATAAATGCGTGTGTGTGGATTGATTAATGCCTTTGAGTACAATGTGCTGACACTGATTTCCATGATTTGGGGGAGGGGGGACTTGTTTTCATTTTAAAGACTTCCACGGTATATGCATAATAGGGACTCACCAAAATCATTGTAGTTGTACCCCAACATTCAGTCATTTTTAGTCATCTCTGACTCTCTGTGACTCCACTTGGGTTTTTCTTGACAAAGATACTAGAATGGTTTGCCATTTCCTTCTCCAGCTCATTTCACAGATAAGGAAACTGAGGCAACCAGGGTGAAGTGATTTGTTCAGGGTCACACAACTGGTAAATGTCTGAGGCCAGATTTCTACTCAGGAAGAGGAGTCTTACTGACTCCAGGCCCAGCACTCTAGCTGTCCTGTACTCCATCACGTTGAATGTGAAAGGTAGAGAATTATTTTCCACTTGGGAATGTTCAGGGCAAACTCTGGTAGTGGATAATTTTCCTTGTTACTACTCTACCATTAAGTAACATTTGATGCTGATTTTTTTTCTTTTGTGGGTCAATGAGGTTTAAGTGACTTGCCCAGGGTCACACAGCTAGTAAGTGTCAAGTGTCTGAGGCTGGATTTGAACTCAGGTCCTCCTGAATCCAAGGCCAGTACTTTATCCACTGCACCACCTAGCTGCCCCATTAAGTAACCTTTGAAAAAGAAAGTAATTTATTTCTGAGGGATATGCACTACAAAGAAAAGGGAAAAGGCTAGAGAGAGGCTGCCAGCTACAAAGAACTCTCCAAACTATTCAATCAAGAGTAACCCTCTAGAGGGCAGCTAGGTGGCACAGTGGATAAAGCACTGGTCCTGGATACAGGAGGACCTGAGTTCAAATTGGGTTCAGACACTTGACACTGACCAGCTGTGTGACCCTGGGCAAGTCACTTAAACCTCATTGACCCACCAAAAAAAAAAAAAAAAAGAGTAGCCCTCTAATCAATTGGCTTCCATAACCAGGGTTGTATTCCAGAACCTTGCAGAGTTCAGTGCTTCTGCAGGCCAATTTCTAATTCTCTTCATGGAGGGGGAAAAAAAAATCTATTTTTACTTTACCTGTTGTTGGCCTTTCTAATCAAGAAGGAAAAGCTGCTCCTACTGCATATTGGAACCTTTGGTGTTTGGTCAGCCACCAGTAGGCTTCTTCTTCTGCTTAAGCATAAGAACAGTAGAATGAATTGGTCCCTGGGACCTGAGTGAATGGTCAAATGGTTGTAGCCTGTCTGCCTAATTCTTCTCTGATTCTTAAGTTGAGAGAGGGAAATTTAATACACGCATGATTGGAATTGAGTTTCCATTGCTTTTGAGAGTTGGGGTGGGGGGAATCATAACCTCCACTAAAGCACCAATAATGATTCATTTAGACTAAGGGTTCAGGGGGCAGCTAGGTGGTGCAGTGGATAGAGCACCTGCCCTGGAGTCAGGAGGACCTGAGTTCAAATCCGGCCTCAAACGCTTAACACTTACTAGCTGTGTGACCCTAGGCAAGTCACTTAACCCCAATTGCCTCACCAAAAAAAAAAAAAAAATAGAGTAAGGGTTCTTATGTATTTTGTGTCATGGACCCTTCTTTGGCAGTCTGGAAGCCTATTGACCCCTTCTAGGAATGACATTTTAAAATGTATAAAATAAATTGTACCGCATTGTAAGGGGAACCTATTATGTTGAAATATAGTTATCAAAATATTTTAAAAATAAGTTCATTGATTGTAGGCTACGAACCCCTTATTTAGAGCTACATAGGACCTTAGAGACCATCTAGTTCAACCCCCTCATTTTACAGTTGAGAAAATTAAGGCAAACAGGGTGAAGTGACTTGCCCAGGGTCACACAGCTAGTAAATATCCAAGGGGAGATTGTAATTCAGAAAGATGAGTCTTCCTGACTCCAGGCCTTTTTAATCTTAAGGAAACGAAAAGCTGAAAATCGGTCTGTGGAACCTTTGATGACTTTCTCCCACTTCTCAAGTTTCATGTATAAAAGGTATAGGTCTAATTCATTTGCCATGGGTACCAACTTTTATAATCTTAGAATAAAGCAATAACAACAACAACAACAACAACAATAATAATAATAACAATAACTAGTGCCTTAACATTTGCACAGCATTTTACATCTGTCACTATAACTCTGGGAGGTAGGTGGTAGAAAATGAGAGAGATTAAACAACTTGCTGAGGTCGCTTAGTAAATGTCCTCAGTAGGATTCCAGCTCAGGTCTTATGAACTCAAACTCCAGAGCTCTGTCCACCCAACCACCTAGCTGCCTCAAGCTCACCCCTTTCTCTTCAGGGCTATTTGTCATACAAATGTAGCCTGTGGAGTTTGCCCTGACTCTTTTGTCTTAAGAATCCTAGCAATTAGCATGAAGTTTGACTTTCAAATTAAACTGATTTCATTTTTTGTTTGTTCTGGTAAACATCAGGTTGTAAGTGATTCAGCTCCTACAAAAGGAATTGAAGTTGTTGATGCTTTAACATTTTGCTCCTTTAAAGGGACACAGAAGCCTGAAAGTTTCCCTAAATTCACTCATTAACCTGAAATGGCCCATTAAAAGGCATCCTTTGGGGGCAGCAATTTTCCCTTAATGTTTTCTCAATAAAGGAGAAAGATGCTTGGGGTGAAAATAGGGCTTTGGTTTCTCTAGCCAACCCTGATGCTGACTGTTTTAGTTCCCTGTCTGCTGTTTCCATTCAGGCCTTCACTTGTTTTGAAGCTGTCTTTGGTTTTCCCAAGCTCTGATGTCAGATCTCTCAATAGGGTAAAGCTAAACTATAGTGAACTGAATGCTTCATGAGTACAATGCTCAGAATGTTAATGGCGCTAACTAGCCTCTGACAGAAGCAAGACTGAATCCTAGGGCCCTGGGACTGCCATGTGGTAAGTCGTGAAATCCACTTGAGGAGTTTAATTGGGAACCTAAAGCCAAGTGTTTCTTTCTTTCTTTTTTTTTTCAGATCTACACAGACTGGGCCAATCACTATCTAGCAAAATCAGGTCATAAACGCCTAATCAAGGATCTCCAGCAAGATGTAACTGATGGGGTTTTATTGGCTGAGATCATCCAGGTCGTAGGTAAGTCCCCAGTTTTGTATTGTTTTCTGTGTGTGACATCAGAACCAGGCACCAAACTATTCTGCCCTTTTCAAAGACAGACAGAAGGGAGGATCAGGGGTCCAGTGTCAAGATCCTCAAGGGTAAGATAGGTTTCAATCCCATATATTGGAGTAATTTTATTCAGCTATATGCTAAGGTAAAATATAAGATTTTTCTGATGAGATCACTATTGCAGTAACAGCAGCTTAAAAGGAAGGGTTGAGATGAGAAAGAGGTAAATATTTGCTGGTTTTTCCTTTGGCTTGCTATTTTTCCAATGTTTGTTAATTTTGATAGAATAGTCTAGAATGCTTTCTCTCAAGCAGCATAGTGATAAACTAATCTTTCCAATTTCAACTGGAGTTTACAAGTCAAAGTGCAGCTAGGAAAAAGGATGATGTCTAGTTTTAAAGCAGGATGGGTGTAAAGGTAGAAGAGGAAAGATAAGGGAAAACAGACCTACATGTGCTCCAAGGTGAGGATGCATTGAAACTGGTCATCTTTGGTCCTCAATCTCTTGCCATTTTTTTAGTGATGGGCCAGCCCGGTCATCTATACCAAAAGGCTTTGAGCAAACTAGAAGACAAAGGAAGCCAGTGAGCAAAAATTAGACTGTTGTCCCTGGTGGGGGAAATGATATGACATGCAAAAAAGCTGCTGGCAATGGTTCAGAGGCCGAAAGCCCACTATATACATTGTTGGGGCCACTGAATATTGGGCATATCCTTCATTTATGGGTTGGATTGGTTCTACTTGGAAAAGTACTTGGAAAAGACAGAGTCTTGAGATGAATATGGAAACCATGATTCAGATAGAGAAATGTTTCTTTGAAACCCTCAGGTGATATCTGGAGGCCAAAAGTTTCATTTATACCTCATGTGAATGGGCCAAGAGGAAAAGACTCCATCTCTTCCCATAAAGTGACTCTTAGCTTGCCCAACAGCCCCCATGATTGGGATGCAAACTAGAAAACAATTGCTATCCCTTAGGATCAGTCATATGGTTGTACATGGTACCATTCCTTGCATGAAGCTTGAGGTATTACAGTTAAATCCTATTAGCTGAAAAGTCAGGAAACCTAGGTTTTAGTCCAAGTTCCACAATTACCTAGTCATATAACCTTGGCATAGCTTAAAAACAAAGCAAAACAAAACAAAGCAACCCTTTCCTTGCCTCAATACCCTCATCTGTAAAATGGGAATGATAATGCATGAGGACACCAATTCAGAGTGGTGTAGTGAGGATTATAAAATACAGATTCAGAGCTAGAAGAACCACAGAGTTTGTGTAATCCAATGCCTTCATTCCTCAGCTGGAGAAATCGAGGCACGGGAAGATAAAGGGATTTGTCTAAGGTAACACAGATATTAAGAATCAGAGCTGGGAACTGAACCTATGAGCACTGGGAAAAGCATAAAACACCATGCAAATAAGTATAAGGCTGTATTTTTCTTATTATTATGGGTGAATGAACATGGGGGTCAGGTCATTCCCCACAGTCCCCACCACCCTGTGTTCTTCAGTTCCCTAAACTGCCTAAAGGGAGGTATTAGATCTCCAAAACAGATTAGGCAAATACCCTACCTAGACTTCCAGGTCATTCAGTAGATTCTAGAAGCTCAGTGAACTAAGGATGTTTAGCTTAGAGAGCAAGAAGACTGAGAGGGAAGAGGGGGGATAGGTGGGGGTGGGGGGACATGATAGCTGTCTTCTAGTATTTAAAGAGCTGTCAGGGAAGAGAGATTCAAGTTGTTTTGTTTGGCCCACAGCGCAGAACTAGAAGCAGTAAGTGAAAATTTTCGAGAGGCATATTTTGGCTAGAAGGAAGGAATAACTTCCTGACAGTTGGAGCTCCCCAAAAGCAGACCTATGGGAGGTAGCAGGTCCCCCCACCCCCACCCCCGGAAGCCTTCAAATCCAAATGAGAAAGATGCTGTGGAGGTGATGTGATGGGTGGGTCAACTAGGGGTTAGGCTAGAAGATAACAAAAGCACCTTTTATCTCTGAAATTCTGTAATTCTCCTGGACCACTGAAAAATGTTTGTCTAAAGAAATGAAATTGTTTCTTAAAACAAGAATTATTGGGCAGTTAGGTGGTGCAGTGGATAAAGCACCAGCCCTGGATTCAGGAGGATCTGAGTTCAAATCCGGCCTCAGACACTTGACACTTACTAGCTGTGTGACCCTGGACAAGTCACTTAACCCTCATTGCCCTGCAAAAAAAACAAAAACAAAAACAAAAACAAAAACAAAACAAAACAAAAAACCCTAGTGTTATTTATTCCATTCTCTCTCACCAGCAGGATCAAGTCCAGTATTTGAAAATATACCCTCATTCTGGACAATTATAATCACATCAGTGTTTCAGTGTCATAAAATTAGAATCCATGAGGCTCACAGTCTCTGTGTGTCACTGTGATGAGGGTCTCCCAATACTATTATTTTCTATATCTTCATATTTTATGAGAATTATACAACTAGGTTTACTTAATGGGCTAATTTTGAATGTGATAAAACTGTACTAAAATCAAAATGTCAGGCTCTACATTAGTTGAAGAAAAGATGCGTTTATTTTCAGATTCAAAACTAGGAGGAGAGCACTGGGGCTTTGACCCAGGAGCCAGCACTGAAGGCTCACACTTTCTCCCGAGAGGGGTCCTGCTTCCTTTCCCCTCCAGTCTGAAGAAGACTACCCCTACAAATCTCAGTACTCTGACTTGAAGCTTCATAGTCATTTAGGAGTAAATCATTGGCATCACAAGTTTGGGACAAGAGGGAAGGAATAGGGATGGGCTATTCTCTTCTTCTCTCAGCACCCCCATGACTGTACCTAGAGTTACAGTGAATTACCTTCCTTCCCCCCATTTTCTCCCTAACCATGTTCACAGTCTGGAAGGAGGGCATCATTCCATTCCCCTCCCTGTTTCATTTTCCCCAGGGGCCTGTATTTATGCTTAGGGTTGTAGGTATTAGAAATGCTAGAAATTTAGGCTGCTTGGTAAGATATATTCACTGCCTATTAGTGCTTAGTGTCTCCAGATGGAATTTAAAGAACTTAGAACATTTCCAGAATGAAGGCCTAGAACCATGAACATAAAATGTTTTTGAACTAGCCATTTATCAGAAATGGACACCTTCTGAATTTGAACATCACAAATGGATTATTGGAAAATACACCAGTAACCTTGAATTTAGAAAACCAAATTTATTGTTAATTATGAGAGCAAGACCAATGCCATTGCATCATTCCTGCCATAGGTTCCTATACTATCGGTGAAGTTTGCTTTTTTGTCTTGGTTGTTCACATCAATAATTATGGATTTTTACATGGCTTTTCCTTTTTAAAAATCTACATTTGCAGTGAAAATATATGCAACCTTCTCAAAAATGGTAAAACCTTAATTGGAATGTTTGGGGAACAGGACATTCTGGTTCAAGAAATAGTGTCATTATCTGGGCTTCATTGAATATTCATTAATTAAATTAATAAATCAACAAACTTTTATCAGGCATCCACTATTTGCTAAGTTCTCTGGATATAAAAACAAAAATAAAAAAAATCCCTTTTGCTTTTGAGCTTATCCATTCTAGTAATAGGGGAGACCACATGTTCATATGTAATCATATACAGCAGGTAATTTGGAGAGAAAGGGTAGCAGCAATGGAGAAGTGGTGTGGAAACTTACCTGAAGAAAGTAAGGGTTTCTATGAGGTGGAAGTGAGGTGGGGTAGAGTATTAAGGATTTACTATATGTCCAATGCTGTGGTAGCTAGAATTTTTCCATTCTTTTTTTTTTTTGTACAAAGCAATGATTTTAGTATGATCAGGATCTAGGGCTCTCTTGGTATTGTGGGCAGAAAAAAAAATTAGCCGCTAGAATTTTCTAAAGGGTTAAAATGCCCCCAATAAAAATTTATCATTGTACCCTATTAGCTATTCTTGTGTTTTTGGATGTCTTTTGCCTCATGTGACAAAATGAATTCATCTTGGGGAGATTCCTTTTGGTAGCCTTTTATTTGAAAAGGAGTTTCTTGTTGATAGATAGAAGGTCACCTCCCTTTAGACATGGGCTAATCGTTGGGCAAGTCATTGGACATCCCAGGGCCTCAATTTCCTCCTCCTTTATTCTTGAATATGTTGTCAAAACAAAAGCTTTCTCATTCAGGACTGTACTTAGAGCTCGTAGACAAATGGCCCTAGAAGAGTATGGATCTTGTGTGCCCTGGACTGTTTTGCAGTCCCTGAGTTCAGGCTTGTGTTTCGTCAGAGCTCCTTCTCTTTTGTGCCATTTGGGCCAGTTCTCGCTGGGGCTGGGTGCCCTTGTGCATCTTCATTCCCAGGTTCCCAGACAAGTGTTTCAGTGAGGCACCATCATTTTAAGGAGTGTCGTCCGTGCAGTTGTCGCCTTTTTAAATGAGTATGGCCTTGCTCCAGCTGTCCCTGGAGGGATGGCCTATGAGTAAATCCCTGAGCTTGCTCGGTGTGTCTCAATGTTTCACACGCTTGGTTGCCTTGGACAGCCTCACTTTTAGGCCTCTGGTGGTGCAGCCAGCAACAAGAGCCCTGGAAATATCTGTCCTAAGGCTTTCTACTGTTAGTTTCCCTTTAGGTTGTTGAACTTGATTTTTTTCTCCTTATTTTTCAGCAAATGAAAAGATTGAAGACATCAATGGCTGTCCAAAGAATAGATCTCAAATGGTAAGTAGTCCAAAAACTGAGGGGCTTGATGTGTTTAGTATTCTTCTACTTCTAAATAACACAGATGGCTCTGAAAATATTCCCATGTGATCAGTAGATGTAGCTACTTCACCTCTTTTCTGGGGACAGGCTTGGATATTGGGGGAAGGGCAGATACAGCATCAACTGACAAGTTTCTTCAGTAGCATTATTTTGCTTCTGTAACCTTTGTGGATAAACTTTGTCCTTAAAACAACCAGTAGCCTATTGGTTTTTAGAGACTTGCTATGCTGAATTGGTACAGTGATCTAAATATTTGTGGGGGCCGTTAGATATAAGACTGATATATATTATCTTGATTTTCCTGAAAGACACCAAATAGTTTCCTTTAATGTAGCACAGGGAATATTAATACAAGCCAAAAATACAGAAATTTTCCAGGGAAGCTTTAAGAAGTGGTACACTGTATCCTCTGATGGAATTTTGAAGATATCCCATTGCATTTTTTTGTATTGATGTTTTAAATCAGCCAATTTTTTTCCCCCTAATGAACCCTACAGGCTTATCTTTGAAATTAAAGCATTGGACATTTTAGGGTTTGGGGGGTGGGGAATTGGATTTATTGTGATAACATTAACCCCTTAATTTTTCATCTTCAAAATGGTTTAGGAGTTGTATATTCAAAGAATGTGTTTTCATTGGAGCCTAAGACTATAGGACTATAGCAATGCCTATTCACAAAAAAAAAAAAAAAAAAGGAAAATGGTGCGTTGAAGGAGGAGAGGCTTTATACTTGGAGTTAATTAGCTGCCAACATTCCAAATGAAATCAGTTTTTGTCTTTCCGTCCACTGTGATCCAACTTAATGCATTTCATTCTAAAATGCATCTATTTGATAGTCAATCTTTAGACTCATGGTATGAAGTCTATGGTTTTTATGGTTTCTTCAGATTTAGTTCATTATAACCCCTCCTTTGCCCCACTCCCACCCATAAATTTCTTTTTCTTTTTCGGTTAAGTGGTTTTTATTTATGGAAGTGTTTTCCACGTAAGAGTTGTAGGACACTGTCTTTTCACTTGCACCATGAAATCTCTTTCTCATCAAGCCAGTTTTAGGTTTGGAAGCTTTTCTTTCTTTTTTTTTCTTTTTTGATGACCAAAGGATGACCATTTCTTTCATAGGAAAATCCATATATAGACATATCGCTGCTCCTTTTGCTTTGAAAATCTTGGCTGCTATTTTTACTAGTGCTCCAGCAGCTGTCTGGAGTATAAATAATTGAGAAAATTTGGAAGATCACTAACTTAACCATTAGAGTAAGCATGTCAAGCATGTCTTTGCATGAAGGGGGCTCATTTGTCTTGAGAATTGAATTGGATTCATTTGTCATGCCCCATTTCAGTATGTAAGTGGGGAGCTGGCATCTGAAAATGATGTCCTTTTTTCAAAAAGGTTGTACCATATTCTGTGTGCATGTGTGCACACGTTTTCAATAGCTACCTTTTGAAGTGTCGCTTTCCATTAAAGGGAAAGTCAGTCTTCACAATCAAAATATCACTGTCACCCCAAGTTCCCAAAGAAGTATCAGTTCTTTATGCAAATATATCTGTGCATATTTACATGTGTGTCTATATAATCTACATCTATATTATATGCATGTTACATGTAAATATATACATATATTCATATGTATATTATTCCCCTAAAGTCTAAGTTTTATGCTATTAAAGCTTGAATATACTACTGTAATTTTATCAGTTATTGAATCAACTTTTCAGGACCATGGGTTGTTTTTAAATACAGAAAAGCAAAAGTCTAATCATTTTCAGGGATAACTAGTACCAGCACATGAGATGCGGAGGGAGAGGAAAGAAAGGGAGGCTCTTACAGTAAACCTAGGACAGAGGTTGTTCTGAGCACAGTATTCCAATCCAGGAAATAGCATCACTCCTATTGTCATGTGATTCTGTGGAAAATGAGAAGGATGATAACAACAGCAACAAAATAAATAATATAGACCTGAACCAGAAAGAGAGGTTTGGCTGTGCAGATCCGTGTGCCATCAGGGAAACTCTCATAGTCTGGCAAGCAGTTTCCCTCTCAAAATGGCATAAAAATATGCAACTTTCTGTGTAACATCCACAGATTGAACTCTTGCTTATTCCCAGTAATGGAGGACAATAGTGGCATGGATGAAACAATCAGTTGTCCTTGAGAGTAGAGAAACTAACATTTTATTTGGTTTTGGAGTTTACCTCCACAGGGATATTTGTTTTTGTTGTTGTTGTTGTTTTTTTAAGATTGACCTTGTCAATCATATTTTACCCAGAGTAATATTAGAATAATAGCAAGGACATTTTATCTAGGATATAGCAAGATCTTCTTCATAACACCCTATAAGATAATGCATGCATTAAATACCTTTTCTAGAGATGATGAAATTGAAGTTCAGAAAAGGTAGCATAGTGCACTGGAAGGAGTCCTGAACTTTTTCATTGAATTTGGAATTGTGGAATCTGAATTCCAATGCTGCCCTTTTTGAACCCTTTTTTTTTTTTTTTTTTGCGCGGGGCTATTGGCGTTAAGTGACTTGCCCAGGGCCACACAGCCAGTAAGTGTTAAGTGTCTGAGGCCAGATCCGAACCCAGGTATTCCTGAATCCAGGGCCGGCGCTCCATCCACTGCGCCATCTAGCTGCCCCAATGCTGTCCTTTTTGAACTGTGTGACCTTGAGGAAGTCACTTGGCATCTTTGCCTCAGTTTCCTTATGTGTAAAATAGTTGGAGGTGGGGCGCCTAAATTCTCTTGCAGTTCTAGATCTATATAGTATAGTATGATTTGCCCAGTACTGCAGTCAGTCAAAGGTCTGATCTGAATTTGGAGCTTATCTGACCCCAAGTCCTTTCCATTATAATTAGTTAGCCTTCCAGAAAATGCATTCTTCGTAGGGTCCAGTTGACTCAGAAGTAGTCTAGATGACAAAAGAAAGACAAGCTATGGGGACAGTTAGGTGACACAGTGGATAAAGCACTGGCCCTGGATTCAGGAGGACCTGAGTTCAAATCCGGCCTCAGACACTTGACACTTACTAGCTGTGTGACCCTGGGCAAGTCACTTAAACCTCATTGCTCCACCCCCCCCCCAAAAGACAAGCTGTGCAAAAAAAGGGGATTATAGATAATCTACCAGGCAAATGATATACACATGGATAATTGAAAGCTGACCTTGAATATCTTTGGTTAATTAACTTAATGTGTGTTCTCAGTGGACATGGTAGATGTATAACATTAAAACTCTGTTAATAAAGCCAGAGGGTGGGTTAGTGTTGAAGCAGTGGGGATCTTTCTTTTTTAATATTTGTGGTTTTTTATTTGTGATATATAATTAAATTATATACATATCTCAAACATAGATATAATATACACAGACATACATATATGACATATATAATGCATATTTTCTACATTATTACATTTAGATATACCTAGATATATTCTAGTACGCGTAACTTAGTATTTTAAATCCTTCCTCTTCCTTTTTTTTATAAACAGGCAGTTATCTTTTTTCCATACAGGTAAATAATTGTTTTATAAATAATGTATACATATCAATTTATGTAAATAATATATGTGACAAATTAGTAGTGGGGATCTTACAATCTTGACTCATTGTTCCCCTTCACTTTTTATTTTTGCAAAATGAAATCAAGTGTGGATCAGGTGAAGTTTTTGAGAAAGTTTGAACATAACAAGAAGTACCAGAAGAAAAGGATCATTAGCCACCCACTCCTTCTTTTCCCCTCTCTACCCAGCCCCAACCCAAGCCAGGATGTTTAGGTAGAAGAGGTGTTAGCCACTACCCTCACCCTTCAGCAGATGCCCATGGCTGACTTGCTAGTAGCCCCTTTCTCTTCCCAGAATTCAGGGGAGAAATTGGATTTACTAACGAGTTCAATAAACTCCTTTGGAATAGGATGGGGAAAGAGAATTCCAGTGAAATCTCAGACTAAGCTCTGCATTCATATTATTATTATGGTTTTAAACATAGGTGTTGACACCTGAGAATTGTGTAAGCCCTTACCTAGTAAAATGCTGTTGGCTCATTCATTTTCTTGAACAACAGGATGTAACGACTATCTCCACCTTTTCTCTCTGAGCCTTAGTCCTAAGCTTCTCCTTCAGTGATCAAATCCTTTCCTTCATTGTTCCAAGTTGCAAAAACTTTTATGAATCTCCACTATCAGGAAGAACACAGCCCATAATCCTCATTTCCTCCCTTTTCAGATCTTGTTAGGTCTAACACAAATGCTCTGCTTTCTCAGTACCATTCTTTGTTGAGTAGACTCACCACCGGAGGCGTGAATGAACAACATGCATTGTTTTTCTTTAAATGATTCATGTGGAAATTATCCTTCTCTTGCAATATTAGATTGGAGAAATAGGAATGATGGAAACACCAAATTGCTGACGAGTAGAGATACTGGTCAGCAGTTAAATCCCTCAACTTCTTGGCGTTGTCACTTGAATTATGTTCTTTTTTCATAATGACCACCACCCAAGTAAAATTTCCTAAAGGCAGGGGCAGTTTCATTTTTCTCTCCGTATTGTCATTGCTTGGCACGTAATTGGTGCCTAATAAATGTTTGTCAAACTACATTGAAGTTATTTGGATATGCTAACTGACTGAAGAGAAGAGATGCCATTCCCAAGATACTGATTATTTGTGTGGAATTGTGTGGTGACTGTCTTTGCTGACACTCTAAAATACTAGTACCTTCTGGCTGAAGAGGCAAGAACCCTTCCTAATGACATCTGGAGCATCATTCAGAATGTTGTTACTGCCAAGTGGTCAAAACCTAAATCCCTTATAAGAGCAGCCTCTGCTAGCTGTCAGCTTAGACCCTGATAGCCCTACAGTTGGATCGTATGAATACAGCTTGGTTTTTAAACAAGGTTCTGGGAAGGGCTCTTACTATTAGTAGCAAACAGCAACAATATTTCCCTATTTGCATGGATTGGCCATAGCTGAGTCCTAATCCAAGTTCTCCAGGACTCCCAGAATTCCAATTTAGAGAGCCAACAAGGAGAAGAGTCTGTGTAACAAATTATCCCACAGCTCCCAACTATAGGAACTATAAGGCTATTAACCTAGTGGTTATGGAAGAAGTCAGGAGCAGTACCATAACCAAGTTTCTTCATCTATGCCACATACTGGCATCCTTTTGAAGTAGGCTTTTGGTATCACGACATCACCCACATAGTCTCATATGGAGAAGCAGAACAGCATAGTTGAGTGATGCATTTGTGTCAGGAGACCCTGTGTTAAAACCCTACTTCTGACATTAATGTGTGGCCATGAGTAGTCACTTAAACAAGCCTCAGTTTTCTCATCTATAAAATGGGAATACACATAGGCAGGACCTACTAGGTGCTACCACTTAGGACTGTTTTGCGTCTTGAATAAGGTAATGGGTATATAACTCTTTGCACACTTTTTAAAGTGCCATATAAATTTATTGTAATTGTTATATCACTTTGTGGTCTGATAAGTGCTTTTCCATTTAGTTTACTCCTCAGGACCTGAATGCTTATTTATACCTTGTTCAAACCCTCACCCCCTACAGTCCCATCTGCTTGGTTCTTAAATAAGTTTATCTTTGTGGGTCAAAACTCAGCTAGCGTTCCCATGGCAATAGAGGGGCATCTTTTTGACTGTCATATGGTATATTCAGCAGATCTCCATTAGCTTGGAAGGAGACCTGCTGCTTGGAGCCACGATAGCTCAGACCGGCTTAACTCCTCAAAGGGCACTCAGATACACTTGGCTAAACGTTGAGCCGGGAATAGTCAACAGTGCTCGTTCACTTATTGTTCTTAATTTAAGCAGCTTGGCTTTGTTCCTGATGACTGGTTGCTAGGTCCATAGAGCCCTTGCATTGGAAAGCCTGTCTTGTTTTTCCCTTTATATATTGGAAAATGTTTTAAGAACAGGTTTAGCTGGTACTTTGTGAGGGAGGGTTTCGTTGAACAGTATGGAGCAGTGTTGTCTCTACCAAAGGGCTGGCCTCCGGAAGCCTATTTGGTGCTCCACTGGCCACACTTCACTTTGGCAAAAGCTCCTTGGGTCCTGAGGATAGAGTGTGGTAGAGTGGGAGGAGACTAAAATTCCCCCACAGATCCCCACCCTGTAGAATGTAAGCTCCTTGATGGCAATGGGGGCAGCTAGGTAGCACAGTGGATAGAGTGCCAAGCCTGAGTTCAAATCTAACCTCAGACACTTACTAACTGTGTGACCCTGGGCAAGTCACTTAACTGTGTCCCTTGGTTTTATCATCTGTAAAATGATCTGGAGAAGGAAATGACAAACCATTCCAGTATCTTTGCCAAGAAATCCCCAAAAGGGGTCACGGAATGTTGGACATGACCAAAAACCACTGAAAAACAAAATAAAGGAAATGACTTTTGAGGCTACTAGAGGGCGCCAATAGTGCATAGACTACTGAACTTAGAGTTAGGAAGACCTGGGTTCCAATCCTAGCTCAGATACTTACTAGCTGTGTGAACTTAGGAAAGTCCCTGTCTGTCACAGTTTCCTCAACTGTGAAAAAGGGGTCATAATAGCACCTAGCTCATAGGAGTGCTATGAGAATAGATTGAGAAAAAATTCACAAAGCACTTAGCCCAGTGCCGGGTACTTAATAAATGGTCATTCTTTTTCCCTTCACCCCTTTCATTTTATTTTCTGTATTTCTAGCACCTAGCGGAAAGCCTAGCACAGAGTATACTTTGTTGTTGTTCTCATTTGGTCACTTCAATCATGTCTGACTCTCTGTGACCCCATTTGGAATTTTCTTGGCAAGGATACTGGAGGGGTTTGCCATTTCCTTCTCCAGCTCGGTTTACAGATGATAAAACTGAGGCAAACAAAGTTAAGTGACTTGCCCAGGGTCATACAGCTATAAGTGTCTGAGGCTGGATTCGAATTCAGGAAAAAGAGTCTTCCTGATGCCAGGATTGGCGCTCTAACCACTGCACTACCTAGCTGCCCTTCACAGTATGATCAAATTGGATTTGAATGAATAAGAGTTCAATTTTAAGTCTGAGGCCCTGGATTTGAATCTGGACTCTGCCAATTATTTCCTTGTGTGACCCTAAATAATACACTGAACATGTCTGTGCCTCAGTTTCCTCATTTGTAAAATTAAGAGATTGAACTAGATAACCATTAGTGTTCTTTCTAGTTCTAAATATATAATTATTCCCATAAAGCTGTGAGGGCAGTGATCAGAAGTATGCAAGACATCAAGAAGTCACTTAAACGCTTTATCTTGCTATGTCTTCTCTGTGAGAGCCAAGAAACTAGCAGTCCACTTTTTCAGTTTAAGAAAGGAAAATGTGTTTTCCAAGACGTGGATGCTCACCATGAAATGACCAGTTCTGATTCTGAGGAACAGTCCAGGTCTCAATGGTCGCTTTTCATGTATACTCTTAGACATTGAGTTGGAAAAACAAATTGAAAGGAAGTATCTTTAGGCCAGGACAAAGCTCTGGCGTGTGTTCAATGATCAGTTTCCTAGCTCTTATCAATTATTTCATAATTAGTATTTTTGACTTGGTAAATGAATAACAGAAATTACTCCAGTGGTTTTTACTTGGCTTAGAGAGAAAGGAGGTTCAGTATCTTTTTTTTTTTTTTTGTGGGGTAGTGAGGATTAAGTGACTTGCCCAGGGTCACACAGCTAGTAAGTATCAATTGTCTGAGGCAGGATTTGAACTCAGGTCCTCCTGAATCCAGGGCTGGTGCTTTATCCACTGTGCCACCTAGCTGCCCCAGTTCAGTATCTTTAGGAGAGACATAAAGCTTGGATTATCCTGTGATTTCCTTCAAATGAGCAACTTCTGAGGGAGGCAACCCTCTATCCATGAAGGTCAGCACCTTATAGTTTTAGAAAGTTTCCTGGGTGAGTAATCGATGAAGCAACTTGTCCCTGACCACATCAAGTATGTGTCAGAGTCAGAGTTTAGAACCCAGCTTTTGGTAGTCAAGGCCAACTCTCTATTAAGCCACAGCTGCCGCTAAATAAGTATCTTTAGGGAGGAAAAAAAATGTTCTAGAAGTGATTTGAGTTGACCTGTCACTGACTTGAATAGACATTTCCCCTGGTGAAAAGCATCCTTTGGAGATTCCCCTCAAAAATCCCAGTGACATATGATATGTATCCATGTTTTGCCCTAAGGGGGTGAATTACTGCACCCACAGCCAGCCAGCCTGAGCCCAATGACCTGCAATCTACCAGGGGCATCAAGAATGTGTGGTCAGATGACCTTGGAAATGTCTGAAATACTTGGACAGCTGAAATGCTTCTTCCATAAGCCCCAAGCCTATTTTTACATATGCCTGAAGACACACACACACACACACACACACACACACACACACTACTGTACAACTGAATACAGAAAATCCAAGAAATCATGGAAAGTTAAAAGCAACTACTGAGGTTTTTTTCAGGTTTACAAAAGACAAGGTAGTCCGTAAATAGCCTGTATTAGTTCTGTTTGCTTAAGCGTGACATTTATTTTTCTTCCCTCAGAGCCTGCCTTTGGGCAGTGAACTCAGAATAGAGTCATACTTAAGAGGCTCCTTAAAATAAGAATGACAGTAGCTGGCATCTATATAGCACTTTAAGGTACACTATGAACTCTAAGGAAGCTAAATGACAGAAAAGTTACAAAGTTAGACCTGGAATCTGGAAGACCTGAGTTCAGATCCCACCTCATTGTGTGACCCTGAGCAAGTCACTGAATATCTGTCATAGTTCCCTCATCTGTAAAATGGGAATTATAATAGCATCTACTTCCCAGGGTTGTTAGGGGAATAAAATAATATTTAGAAGGTATTTTAAAAGCCATTAGGTGAGGGCAGCTAGGTGGTGCAGTAGATAAAGCACTGGCACTGGATTCAGGACGTGCTGAGTTCAAATCCAGCCTCAGACACTTAACACTTACTAGCAGTGTGACCCTGGGCAAGTCACTTAACCCCAATTGCCTCTCAAAAAAAAAAGCCATTAGGCACTATATAAGTAATGTTAGCTATTATTGTAGTGATCATTTTCATTATTGTTATTGACTATGCCTCCTAACTGCATACCTGAATGCATTTCCCTGGTGACATTAAAGTAGCTGGTACTGATCTTATTATTGCTCTTGTTTGTCCTTTGTTTTTTAATTTCTCCAACTTTCTTCCATATCTTCATCCATTTCCTCTTGGAGGGGATTCTTCCTGATTTAACCAGAATATGCAAACAATTAAATTCTGCTCAATAAGCACAAGAGCAATACAAAATTAAACCACTAGTTCCTAAACATTATAATTACTGTTTGCAGAGCACTTCAGAGTTATTTGGCTTTTTATCTTTTAAAGATCCCACTAAAGTATGATGAATTCTTTCTGTTTTAGAGATGGAAAAACTCATCTCCCTCCTCCTGCTCCCAAGAATTTTTGACTTGGCTAGGTCAGCAGAGAACTTTGGGTCATATGAGAGAACTCCTGATTGCCCTTCCTTCACATTTTATCTCCCTTGAGAATAAGACCAGAGGAATGCAATAGAAGGAAAGATTATTGTTGAAGCAGAGAAAAAGCAAGTCACACTTGTCTTTTATTCAGTCTCTTAAAGTCTAGGTTTGAGGAACACCTTAGGCTGATTTCCTCAGTAAAAACATTTTATATTCATTTAAGGAATACTTGATTGCTCGCAGTTCAGTGGGGGGGGGGGGAACACTCTTTACCACAATACCTGGGACATAGTAGGCATTCTATAAATGTTTATTGATGAGCCATTATCAATGATGCTTGAAAGCTCATAAAGAATGAGAGAGTTACTGAAGGAGTAAGCCAATTTTTGTTCCAATTTTGAAAAAGGGAAGAAAATGAAGTCTGCAAAGTGGAGACCAATGATCTTGATTTTGATTCCTAGCAAAATTCTCAAATCTATTAATAAAGAGATGGTTAGTAAACAGTAGAAAAAGAAGCAATGACTTTATCAAAAATAGGTCATGCCAGACTAAATTCATTTCCATTTTTGACAGAGTTATTAAATTCATAGATCAGGGAAATGTTCTTGATATCATTTATATGGTATCATGAGTGGTGATAGAACACTGCATAACCCATATGAAATGCTAGTGTGGTCTGGTACCTGAATAAGCCCCTACATATCTTTCTAGTTGTTTTCCATTACTCTCCATCACACATTCTCTGTTCAAGTCAAATTATTCTGCTGGGAATATCATGTGGTTGTTATTCGTGGTTGGCTAAAGTGAGAGACATATTCTTTAGACAGTAGTCGTGAAGGGAGGCAAAATTGGCTTTTTTGTTGTAAAAGGTTAAAAGTTCAAATTGTATTCTTGCTCAGATAAAAAGCCAAACATTTCATCATTCTTTAGTTTTTTTGTTTGGTTTTTGGGTTTTTTTGGTGAGGCAGTTGGGGTTAGGTGACTTGCCCAAGGTCACACAACTAGTTAAGTGTCAAGTGTCTGAGTCTGGATTTGAACTCAGGTCCTCCTGAATCCAAGGCCCGTTCTTTATCCACTGCACCACCTAGCTGCCCCCAAACATTTCATCATGTGCCTGGGCAGCAGGTGTGCCTGCAGTAAAGATGGTTTCTTGATGCATGGAGTGAGGAGAAAAAAACTTTTGTGGTATGAGTTCAGAAACTCAGGTTGGATGCAGAAAATGATCTAGAAAAATGAATTCTATGGAAAAATATTAGAAAGAGGAGTGAAAATGATAGGTCAAGAGAAAAGGGGAAAGGAAGGCATATCTGAAAATAACTGGGCTTCTGAAAAACTGAAGAAGAAAATCTGAGTTTTGAGAACATGGGACCAATTACAAATTAAAAAAAAAAATCCATGGAGTACAAACATAGAAAAAACAAAGATTCAACTTAGCCAGGCATATCATCATTAACATTCAAAGCTATAATGTCAAAGAAAAACTCTGAGTGTGATTCTTAAAATCAGTTATCTCATATAATTGCACATGTATGACCTATATCTGATTGCTTACTGTCTCAGGGAGTAGGGAGGGATGGATGGAAGGAGGGGATAGAATTTGGAAATCAAAGCTTTAAATAAAAATATTTATTATAAAAAATCAGTTACCAGAAAAATGCAATTATAACTCTTTTAAGATTTTTCTGTTAGAACAAGAAAACAACAGAAAAAAACTAAGCCACTGCCACCCACCCACTCCCATGTACAGAGTAAAACTATAGGACCAGATCCCAGGAACAGTTTCCCACAATAATTAAACATTCTTTTTTTGTTTGTTTGTTTTGTGTGTGTGTGTGTGTGGCAATTGGGGTTAAGTGACTTGCCTAGGGTCACACAGCTAGTTAAGTGTTAAGTGTCTGAGGCCAGATTTGAACTCAGGTCCTCCTGACTCCAGGGCCGGTGCTCTATCCACTGTGCCACCTAGCTGCCCCATTAAACATTCTTCAAAAAAAAACACAATATAGACATTTGATAATCAAGACAATTTTTTAATTGTTCATAGACAAAAGATTGAACTTCAGAAGAACATTTAGTTTGGAGAAATACCAGGAGGAAAAAGATTCTTAAATGACTTACAAGCCTGAGATAAAGAAAGGAGAGTTTTTTATAACAGACTTGGGACCCCCTGAGCTAAGTACTTTGAATAATAAATACTTTATAATTGTGTACAGTCAATAAAGGTGGATTTTTAAAATAACAGTAGTTCAGCTTGGGTTAGGTACAGAATCATGACAGTATATATAGGATTTTTTCCAGTTTCCAGGAAAGAATTAAAATTGGGGTAATTTTTTTTTTTTTTAGTGAGGCAATTGGGGTTAAGTGACTTGCCCAGGTTCACACAGCTATTAAGTGTTAAGTGTCTGAGGCTGGATTTGAACTCAGGTACTCCTGAATCCAGGGCTGGTGCTCTATCCACCGCGTCACCTAGCTGCCCCTAAATTGGAGTAATTTAAAAAAACAAAAAGATTTTTAAAAAATCTTTTTAACAAAACATTTTAAGAAAGAGTGGTAGAGGATTTAAAAGTTAATAATACAACAGAATACAAATGAATTAAATTCCCCCATAAAAATGAAAACATCATTTTATAGATTTAAGTATAACAAAATACCATGTATATTATAAAAAATAGAGAGAGATTGTGGCTAACAGTGTGGACTATAATTCATTGTATTAATTCTAACAAAATTCTAGCTAAAATGTAGAACAACAGTGATATTTGTCTAAGGCCATATTTGGATATCACTGGAGTTATATCCAACAAGTTGAATTCAAAGTAGATATTGAGAGATAGACAAAGAAATTATATTACTCTCAAAAGTTATTGTTAATAACCTTTGATAAAAACTATTAATAATAAAAACATATCCATCTTTGTCAGTTAGGCGAGAAATACCATAGCAGTTAAATTTCTCTCTCTTTTGCTTTTTTTTTTTTTTTGGTGAGGCAATGAGGGTTAAATGACTTGCCCAAGGTCATGCAGCTAGTAAGTATCAAGTGTCTGAGGCTGGATTTGAACTCAGGTCCTCCTGAATCTAGGGCCAGAGCTTTTATCCACTGTGCCACCTAGGTGGCCCCTAAATTTCTAGCTATTCTTTTTTTTTTTTTGGTGAGGAAATTGGGGTTAAGTGACTTGCCAAGGGTCACACAGCTAGTGTCAAATGTCTGAAGCCAGATTTGAACTCAGGTACTCCTGACTCCAGGGCTGGTGCTTTATCTACTGTGCCACCTAGCTGCCTACCCCCTAAATTTCTAAATAAAATATTAACTGATTTGCAAAAATAACTATATAAACATTTTATAATAAGAAGAATAAACATAATAATATAATATATCAACATATACTACTGGATATGATAAAATCAAAATTTTAAAGTAAACAAAGAAGTTATAGATATGAATAGAGTGTTAAAGAAACAATGTGCTAGATACATGGAGAGAACTGAATGAAGGACAGAAATACACATTTGTTTTTCTTAAATTATACATTTATCAGAACACTGAGAATTTATATTTAAATTCTGAGAGTTACAAATTTTAAGCACTAATTTTATAGATTATTATACTATAAAATCAGATGCTTATCATGAAAATGTGATCAAAATATGTAGAACCGAGAACATATTTTAAATTACCTTGAATCTAAGTTAAAGACTAAATCATGTAAACAAATATCAAAATACCATAAACAGAATGGCAATTTAAATATAGTATATCCAAATTTATGGGTTACAGCAAAACAATATTCAGAGGCAAATATATATTCCCAAACATATATTTAGAAGAGACAAAGGAAGAGATTAGAGAGAGAAATCAGTAAGAAAGAATGAAATAATAATTAGATCAATCAGTTAAGCTATTTGCTTTTTAAGAACTAATATAGGGGCAGCTAGGTGGTGCAGTGGATAGAGCACCGGCCCTGGTGTCAGAAGTACCTGAGTTCAAATCTGGCCTTAGACACTTAACACTTACTAGCTGCGTGACCCTGGGCAAGTCACTTAACCCCAATTGCGTCACTAAAAAAAAAAAAAAGAAAAAGAACTAATATAATTTATAAACAATAAAAATACATTTTATTCAAAAAAGAGAAAGAAAAATCAAATTGCCTAAACAAAAATGAGTAAGAAGGATCACAATGAAAAACACATCCAGAAAGCTACCAGGTATGGTCTTACCCAGAAAGAGTAAAGTGGGATCATCACTTCCTCTCTTTTGAATATAATGATTCCATTTATGGAACCCAGGATTATATTTACTTATTGGGATATCATATGACACTATCATTTCATATTGGTTATGCAGTTTTCTTTTTTTGTGTGACAAGACTAATCTTTTTTTTTAATATTCTGAATAGAATTTTATTTTCCAAAATATATGTAAAAACAAAATTTTAACATCAATTTTTAAAAAAACTTTGTGTTCCAACTTCTCTTCCCCCCTCCATTTCCACCCCCCACCCACAAGAACTCAATCAATTCAAAATAAATTATACATGAGTAGTCATGGAAAAATTCCCATATTAGCTAGTTGTGAGAGAAAACAGTCAAAAAAACCAAAACTTCAGATTAAGGAATTATCAAAGAGGAAATAAAAAAAAAATTTTTTTAAATGTGTTTCCATCTGTTTTCAGATACTATCAGTTCTTTCTTGCTTATGCAGTTTTCTAACGCCCTCAAGTCCTTTTGAGATGAATTGTTTTCCAACAAAATCTCCTGTAGCCTTGACATCAATTTTTAACAAATGTTTTAAAAGTTTTCTATATATCACAGATTTTATCTCGTTAATTTCTTTCCATCATCTAGGCTATCAAGGTCTTTGTCAATGCCAAGTGTTGTTATCCGACACATTATCTGCACCACCACCCCAATCCTAACTTCAAATTTGCAAATTTGATTACAAGCTGTATCTCATCACTTATCTTTCTCCAAGCAAATAGTCTTCCAAACTGTCATTATATGTACTTCAGAGCATAATAGGATCTGATTTAGAAATCAACTACTCTAATGCCTTTTTTTGACAGATGAGAAATGTGAAGCCACTTGCCTGAGGTCATATAAGTAATGAATGACAAAACTAGAATTTGCATCTATATCCCATTTAGATTGGAAAATTGACTGCAAATCTAGCGATCTTTCCACTGGACCATGCTGCCTCTCTAATTCCTAGAGGAGAGCTCATAATTAGTGTGTCTTACTCTGTGGTCCAGATGGGGACCTCAGAGCTCACCTAAAAAAGCTCAATTTTATTTTATAGATGAGGAAACTGAGATCCAGGTAGGATAAGGGTCACACAGGTAGTAAGAAGCAAAGGCAAGAGATTTGAATGAGGTCTTTCTGACTTTGGTGCCCAGTGGTCTTGCCACTATAACACACATCCTGTTCTCTGACACTGTCTTGTTCAGTGAGGTATCACAGGGTCATAAGAGTTAGACCTGGAGAAGCATTAGAGATTCCCTTCATTTCACAGGTGAGGAAAGTGAGTCTCAGTGAGGTTAAATAACATTCTGAAGGTCACCTGGGTAGTAAATAACCGAGTTTGAACCTCAGGTTTCTATTTTGTATTAGATCACAGCGATCTTCTTTCTCTTCTACATGTTCTCCCTTCAATTGGTAATAGCGATGTTTCATTATTTGTGTAACATCCTTCAGTTCTCTCAGCAGGGCTTCACAGCCCCTAGAGATTTCCTTACCCCCAAATTCCCAACTAAGTTGTCAGTTTTTATTTTATTATTATTATTACTATTATTATTTGCCATGGAAATTACGAGAAATGGGGAATAAACCTTAATTCTGACAGGTCTTAGGGGATTGCCAAATCTCAGATGCATCTGGTAGGAAAACAATATCCCATTTGATTATTCATGTCACATAGACATATATACACTTTTCCATCTTTGGTCACCTATAGTAATGGCACCAATAATACATGGACTTCCTTTTGGTTGCATCTGTAGAACACATTGTAAAAGAAAAGCTCCATATTCCATTTTAGGCATGAGCCTAACAGTAATAATTTTATTAATTACAATCATCATATGATCATTTTCTTATTGGAAGAGAGAAGGGGTCCAAAAGCCAGGTAGAGTTTCCCCTTGACCTTGAAAATCTTTTTGTAAGTCCATTGGAGTTTCAGATTTTAATATTCTCAATCAAAAGACCAAACTATGTGGTCAAAATTAAGCAAGGGTTACAAGTTTAGGTAGCAGCCTCAGAACATTTTAAGCAGACTTAAAATGTCAGCAAACCTTAGAGAATAATTTTCCTAAATCCATATAATCCCCATCAACTTGACCTGACCTTTGTCCAGATGAAAAAGACATTCTGATGGAAGGGAAAGTACAGAAATGACTATGTGCATTACAGATAAATATGAGGTAAATTGCAAGTAATCTTAAAGGGAAGGGGCTGACATTGAAGGGGGCCAGGAAAGGCCCCATCCAGAAGGTGGTATTTGAGCTGAAGACTTGAAGGAGCCAGGTAATCTAAATTGAAGAGATAAAGAGGGAAAATAATCCAGGCATGAGGACAATGTAAAATCTTGGAGTCTGGAGATGAAACGTGTTGAGTGAGCGACAGCAAGGATGTTAAGGGGAATTGAAAGGTAGGAAGGGCCCAAATTGTGAAGGACTTTAAAAACCAAACAGAGGATCCTAAGTTTTATCCCAGAGGTAATAGGGAGACACTGGAGATTAATGAATTGAGTGGGGGGGGGGGTGACATAGTCAGAGGCAGCTGAGTGGAAGATGGACTGGAATGGGAAGAGACTTGAGGCAGAGACCAACCAGAAGGCAACTGCAGTAGGCCAAGCATAAAGCAATGAAAGTGGGGCAGCTAGGTGGCATAGTGGATAGAGCACTGGCCCTGGATTCAGGAGGACCTGAGTTCAAATCCGACCTCAGACACTTAACACTTACTAGCTATGTGACCCTGGGCAAGTCACTTAACCCCAATTGCCTCACACACAAAAAAAGAAAAAGAAAAAAAAAAAAGAAAGCAATGAAGGCCCACACCTAAATGGTGGCAGTATTTCTCTTTCAGAAGAGAGAAGGGGTCATGTATGATAGATATTTTGAAGGTAGACTCGACAGGACACGTAAATGTGAGATCAAAAGATACTTGCATTTGCTGAAATAATCAGACTCCTTCCTTCTCCTGGTTTGATCATTATTCTAATTCAGTCAAGGATTAAGTAGACGAATCTCTACAGACTTATACTGGAAAACATTCTGGAGTTTTCAGGAGAATCTATGGTTGGGAATAAAATAATCTAGATTTTATGATCCCAAGGAAAACCTAAGTAGAAACAAGAACCAAAGAGATTTTTCTTTGTAGAAAGGACTTCCTACCCCCAAAATGAACACAGACCTTGGAATTCTGGGCTGTGGGTGATACACTAATTGAAATTGAAGCCCTGAGTCTTGGGGACCCTATGAACTTTTCCCCAAGGAAATCAGTTGTTAAATTAGTTTGGAATGTGTAAAGGATAAAGTATAACCCCATGAAAAGAGCCTCACCCTCCCAATCTGCACATGCATACACATGCACACTTGCTTTCAACCTTCCCACCTATTTATGTCTAGATGGGAAGAATTGGACTTTGGGGAGAAAATCTCTCTGCTGAAACTAAAACAAAATTGTAAACACTAGGTTTTGGGGGGAGAGCTGGCAAATCTATCTTCAATATGACTATGATTTTCAGATCTATGGTATCTAAGATATAGTTCCCCTCCCCGAGTATTCTCTCCATTTCTAGGGCAAATGTAGAATTGGCAAAACAATAGGAAAACACGAGATTCTAGGGAGTCTGAAGCAAAATGGAAAAAGATAGTCACTGAAGAAGTTTGAAGTAGTCTTGTTTTCAAATGTCTTTTTCTTTTCTTTTTTAATCTCTTGAGATTTTTTTTTTGTCCATGTGGATCTTGCTGTTAACAGCAACAATGGCAAGACATATAATTTTTTTTTAAAGTTCAGACAGCATCTTAGAAAGCTAAAATTATAAACATCATAAAAGTTTTAGTGGATAAAGTTGTGGGGGGAGGGGGGAGAAATAAAGAAGAAGAGGAAGCAGACTCCCCACCCACCCCGCCCACAATAGGGACTTTTGAATCTTTTCCAGGTCTCCATTTCCCATGTTCTTAAACATTACACATTTCAAAGAGGGATGGGAGCCAGAAAGGCCCCTCCTTTCTAAATCTTGTAGCCCACTGGTACCTGCTGTATCATCAGATCAAACTTCTGCCTTGGCCACCTGGCACAGGTAGGTGGCACAGTGGATAGAGCACAGATCCTGAAGTCAGGAGAATCTGAATTCAAATCTCACCTCAGACACTTACTAGCTGTGTGACCCTGGGCAAGTCACTTAATCCCAATTGCCTTAAATATCCAGGGCCATCTCCAGTCATCCTGATACATACCTTGCCACTGGACCAAGATGGGTGTAGAGGAGAATGAGGTTGGTGGCCTTACACAGCCTTCTCTCATCTAAATCCAATTCAGTGCAAGTCATGACATCACCCCAGTATCACGACCCTCTTTGGGAAGGAAGGACAAACAACAACATAGCCAAGTGGCACGATCAGTAGTTGCACATGGAATCAGGAGTACCCAAATCAGAAAGGGTTCAAATCCTGCCTTAGACTTTTGTTAGCTGTGTTATTCTGTCAAATCACTTAAGCACCGTCATCCTCCAATTTCTATGTCTGTAGATTGAGATAATGAACATAAGGTTGGTGTGAGGATCACATAAAGATTAGGAATGTAAAATGCTTTGCAAACCATAAAACCCTATGTACATTCTACTTGCGGTCTATAAGCCAAGCAGGCTTTTCCCTGAGGTGAAATGACCTGGGGACACTGAGGCTTCCAAGGCTATCCCAAGGACCTAGATGTCCAGTGTCTGAAATTTTATCATTAGAGATTCATTACTTTGGCTCTGGTCTTTTGAAAGGCAAATACCCCTGGGGTGTGTTGGGTGTGGGAGGGTGGGAGGCTGTGCTATGTGTGTCAGACATTAACCAAATTCACAGGAAGGTGTGATTTAGTTGTCAGAATAAAAACTAAACAATGCATATTAGCTGGGGAGTTTGGACAGGGAAGGAAGGGATATTGAAAGAATGGAAGGGGGAAAAAATGGAAGGGGACAGAAAAAAAATTAGAGAAGAGGAAACCTTCCTTTTATGCCAGGACAAGACTCTATTCACTGATATGACAGGCTTACCCTATTACATCATGCTTTTTGTCATATACTTTTCATATTTCAGGGGAGCAAACTTTAGGTCCACATGCTGTGTCAGAAGGGAGCCCTGCTCTGGTCTAGAAGCCCAAAGTTACACAGACTAAACCAAGCTGAATCACAGCGCCTTGGCCCCCTGGGGTTTGCATTTGAAATAAACAGACGGCCCTGGCGAGACAGACATTTGGTGGGGCATTCCTCCAAACTCGTTTTTCTATTTTTGTTTGGTTTCATGGTGGGGTTTTTATTTTTTGTTTCTTAATTTTTTTTAAAGGGTGGAAGCAAACTGATCATGAGAAGCGGGATGGATGTGTTTAGACGCAAAGCCAAAATTCCTAACATTGTCTTGCCACAGTGTATTTCCTTCTGCTGCCACCCAGTCCAACCAGGAATTTACAACAGATAGCCCAGAAATAGGACTGATGAGTGGTGCCCACCACTGAAAACCTGGGTCTTGAGTGTTAGGGGAGGGCCTGTCATGGTTTCTATTGGCATAGTCAGTCAATAAGCATTTAAGTGCTGACTAGGTGCCAGGCATTATGTTAAGTACTGGAGATGCAAAGAAGGTCAGGAGACAAAACACACAAACACATACATTCACACACACACACACACACACACACCATCACCGTAGTAACAAGGATCTGGGCGGGCGGGGGGGGGGGGGGAGTAGTAGCTAGGTGGTGTAATGGCTAAAGCACCAGCCCTGAATTCAGGAAGACCTGAGTTCAAATCCGGACTCAGATACTTGACACGTACTAGCTGTGTGACCCTGGGCAAGTCACTTAACCAATCATTGCCCTGCAAAAAACCAAAACCAAACAAAACAAAACCAAAAAGGATCTGTTAGAACTGGGATTCTCAGTCATAAAAGACACCCATCACCCACTTAACCCCTTGTTATTAGCCATTGTAATCAAATAGCAGGCCCAGGTTTACATCCCCATGGTCAGAAATTCCCATAAGTTGGAATAGAGGAAAGAGTATTAGATTTGTAAGTAGAGGTCCTAGGTTCAGATCTTTCTATCTCTATGACCTTGGGTAAGTCAGTTTCCTTATTTGTAAATGCCAAGTAGAGGATTCCAATCTCCAATTTTTGTTCTTACTCTAATATTCCATGATACTGAGAGATTCAAGTAAAATCCCCCCCACCCCCACCCCCCCCCCAAAAAATATATTTCCCCAGCTGGCAACACAGTAAGCTTCTTTTCTTTCTCTTGGGCTGAGAAGTCATTGATGACCTTTCAATAACATTTGAAGAGGTAAAGAACATTTTACATACATTCCACCTTCACACCTCGAAATCCCTCATTTCATTCAAAGATCACCTCTCGTGTAGCCTCCTGCATGAGGGTTTTCCTGTTCTCCCCAACAGATAGAGCCTCCCCTTTATATTATCTTGGCTGCTTGTAAATTACTTTGTAATATTAACCAGCATTTATATGGAATTATAAGGTTGGCATAGGTTATTTTTTTTTACAAATATCTCATTTGATCCTCATAACAACCTTGGGAGGTAGGTGCTATTGTTATCCTCATTTTACAGACGTGGAAACTAAGGCAGGGATTTAAAAAGGGATTAAGTTTATGTAACCAGGGTCACATAGCTGGTAAGTATCTGAGGCTGGATTTGAGCTCAGGTCTTCCTAATTCTGGGCAGAGCCCTCTATCCACTGTTCCACCTAGCTGTATACATACATACATACATGCATACATACATACATATACATATATACACATATACATATATACACATACATACACACATATATATATTTGTGTGTGTGTGTGTGTGTGTGTGTGTGTTCTCTCCCAACAGATTATAAACTCCTTGGGGGCTATAACTATTTCTTTTCTTTTCTTTTTTTGTATTTGTGTTACCAAAGTCTTACATGCTACTAGACATATCATCATCCCTTAATAAATGCTTCTTAATTGATTTATTGAACCACTCAGTGATGGATGGATGACGGCTATTTATTCTCTCCATTTTACAGATGGGGAACCTGAGGTTGAGTGAGGTTAAGAGGCTTGCGTAGGGTCTCACAATTAGCAAGTACTAAAGGCAGTACTTGAGCCCAGTAACTCCCTGTCTCCAAATCCTGTGCTCTTTTCCCCTCTATACGTCAAGGGTGGCAGCCATTTCTCCCTCCCACCTTTTCCCCTCTGGCTCCCTGAAAATTCATAATCTACAGTCGGGACCCAGGGTGCTGTGAATAGCAGTCATTTGCGCTAAGATCCTTTCCATGAGCTTTGCACTCGTCCTCGCTGGTATTTAGAGAAAAACGCTACCATGGCAACGACCACAACAGATGGTGGTGGATCTGTCTCTAAGCTGCCCAGGAGACATACAACAGCATTTCCCGCTTTGGCATGTTTTATAATATCCAGAGGCCTGGGACAATCTCAGACTGACTGACTCGTGTTTCAAGGGCTGATCTTTTCGTTTTATCCTTCTTTCCTCTCAGCGTCTTTTAAAGAGTCTTCCTCAGTCTCGTTTCTTTGTCTATGGCTGACTTCTGATGATGAGCATTGACGACATGAGGCGGAGCCTCGGTTACGTTTATCCTTTCCGGATTTCCCTGGGAGGATGAAGTCAAAATAAGACGTTTTGAACTTTTGATCTAAGGTCACAAACTTGCCCAGAGAGAAAGGTTCTCTTCCTTCACGGACACCTTCCCAAAGCATTTATTTGCTTGTTATTTTTTCTATGATGTTCAGATCAATGCCAGGCACAGTGAGTGGAGCAATTAGAGCCCCTTGAGAACTCATAAACTTTGGCAAAAGTGATGGAGGTTCACCTTTGTGGCCTCCCAATCTCCCCCACTTCAGCCCCATGCATATCAGCCTTGTCCCTAGCTCCAGGTCATTGTTTAGAATGCCCCTAGCCCAATGTGGTACCTCTCTGCATCTGCCCTCACAGAGATTTCTGCACATGACAAGACCTTTTTGTTGGCTTCTTCCTGTGACTATGGTTACTGTGCCCTCTCAGCAGCCAGTGCATTTCTTGGAATCCTTTGGAATGTTAGACTTTGCACAAATTTTTTAGCTAATTTTGGAAAGTGGTTTATATTGGCAGCTGAGTGTTAATGAACAACTCTGGTCATATTTACATACTTCTCTGGTTAAGAGTATCTTCGTTAGTTCCCCTTCTCAACTTTAAACTTAGATCCCATTTCACACTATATCTGGATCACATATGACTTATGGTCCCAATAAATAACAACACTAGGATTTCTTTAAGCTGTAATTAGTACATGATGCTGGCCACTTTGGCTACCCTCCCTGGCAGATTTGGGAATTGTGCAATGTTGACCCTAAATTCAAATGGATTGTTTACCTGTACAGCATTTGGAAGAAAACCTTGAAATGAATTTTAATTTGTGGGAAGACTGGATCAAAGGAGATGTTGCCCCCTCTGATCTCCTTCCAAATGAAGCTAGTTTTGAATCAACATCTGATCCCTCTCTGTTCCCTAGCCCAGACTTCTTCCTGGGGTAGAGATGAAAAGAAAATGGCTCTCATCAGCTTTGTCAGGGATGATTTTGCATTTAATGGAATGTTATTAAAAAGTGCACTTGAGTTTTGAGGAATGTTTTTGGACACCTTCTGTGAGCAGTGAAGTCATTTTAGGGAAAAGAATCAAGGAAATTAATGGTGCTTATACATACATAGCCATAAAAAAATTCTTTCCCGAGATCCAATTATTTAAAATTTAGAATCAATAATTTTTAATTTTAATATCTAATATTTTTAGTGACTACAGTGATAGCCTCAGGATACTCTCATTGTATTTCATCTCCACACCAGAAGAAATAGCGATTAGTGTTCTTGTTCCCTCGTTGTCATATCTCTATGGCCTGGTTAAATAGTATAAATAAACCATCAAGGACTGACTGAATCTTGTCACTAAATACCTACAAAGGTTTCTGATAGAAATCTATGGATAGGGCCAGTTAAGTGGCACAGTGGATAGAGCATCAGCCTGGGAGTCAGGAGGACCTGAGTTCAAATCCCACCTCAGACACTTAACACTTACTAGCTGTGTGACTCTGGGCAAGTCACTTTACCCCAATTGCCTCACCCCCCCCAAAAAAAAAAAGAAAAAAAAGAAATCTATAGATAGCCTATGTGTGCATTAATTGCCAATGAATGGAGGTCAGTTGACTTGGAAAGAATAATCTCAACGCTAGGAGGAATCATCAAACAGTTGAAGGAGTATCAATAGACTGAAATCCATATTCCTGGTACCGATATTATATTCTTTCAGTGTTAGAAGGCAAAATTTAACTTTTTTTTCAGTTAAACATTTTTTATCTTCCTCCAATCCCCCCCACCCCCAGGGGAAAAAAAAAGAGGGAGGACTTTTGTAATAAACATGCATAATCAGGCAAATCTCATTGCTACATTAACTATGTCTCATATGTATGTATGTACCATTCTGCATATTTAGTTCACCATCTCTCTGTTAGGAAACGGGCAATATTCTTCATCATTGTTATTCTGGAATCATGGCTGGTTATCACCTTGGTCAGAACTATCAAGTCTTTCAAAATTGTTCATTCTTCATTCTAACAATGAACAATTTTAACAGTATTGTTATAATATAAAATATCCTTCTGGTTCTGCTCACTTCACTCTGCATCAATTTATATATCTTCCCATGTTTCTTCGAAACTTGGTTTGACAGTTGCCTTTCAATCCATGGAGTTTGCAACCAGAAATATGAAACTAATATTCAAGGTCATCCTTTGTTGTTTATCTGTCTTTAGGGATTGACATAGAATTGAAACAAGGTAGAAATTCTGGTTATTCTCTAAGCAGGGCTTCTTAAACTTTTTCCACTCATGACCCGCTTTTGCCTGAGAAATTTTTACGCAACCCTGGATATGTAGGTATATAACAAAGTCTCTTAAACTTTTGCTGTTGCCAAATTTTTCACGACCCCCATATGGTTCCATCATTTGGGACTGCAACCAACAGTTTAAGAAGCTTTGCTCTAGAGGACTTTCATTTCACTTAGTTCCCCCACACCCATCTTTTTTTGTCCAATGTCACAGTGGAAGATTACTCCAGAACACCCTACAGAGCCTTTTCTTGTCCACTCTTATCCTGCTTCCTCACCTCCTCTCTTCTTTACCATATAGGAGGAGGTGGGGAGAATGGTTGTAAGAAACTGTAGGAAGTGTTTCATCATTTCAGTGGTGGGGAGGAAGAAGGGGGGAGGAGAATAAAAAGTTTGCAAAAATGGGGGAAAGAATTGGAGTGATCTTATTTTCTAACTTTTTTGCATTTCACTAATTTCTTCTCAAGAAAACAATGTACCCACGACGACGGTTCATTTTATTATTATTACTTTTTTTTTTTTAGTGAGGCAATTGGGGTTAAGTGACTTGCCCAGGGTCACATAGCTAGTAAGTGTTAAGTGTCTGAGGCTGGATTTGAACTCAGGTACTCCTGACTCCAGGGCCGGTGCTCTAGCCGCTGTACCACCTAGGTGCCCTGGAGGGTTCATTTTAGGTGAGTCAGACATAGAATCAGCCAAAAGTATCCATCCTGTCATCAGGATGGTATACAAAGCATATGGGCACAGAGCAGCACCATCACTGGAGCCTTTTAAAATGGGTAAACAGATTTAGTGAGTTCTCCAATCAATTGATGGGTGGAGATCAGACTGATCCTGTAACTTCATCGTTATAGGGAACTGCTAGATGAGGAGACTCGCTGCTGTTCTGATATACATCAGCACCTTCTCTGCAAGTTATTATATTAGAGAGATAGCTGTCCAAGGCACTAAGGAATAGAGTGAGGTCCCAGGGTCATATAGCCAGGATGTATCAAACGTAAGCCTTGAACTTGGGTCTTCCAGGGGCAGATAGGTGGCATAGTGGATAGAGCACCAGCCCTGGAGTCAGGAAGACCTGAGTTCAAATCCAGCCTCAGACACTTGACACTTACTAGCTGTGTGACCCGGGGCAAGTCACTTAACCCCAATTGCCTCACCAAAAAAATAAAGAAATAAAAAAATTTAATTTAATTTTTAAAAATAAAAATAAAAAAATAAATTGGGTCTTCCTAGCCATGTGCTGGGCCAGCTCCCTGGGCACTGCAGTGCTGCTGTTTGTTGATGGAAAACATTTTAAATTGCTTTCTTGCTATCAGAGTAGAAGAAGCCACTCACAGATTGCCAAGTGTAGAGGGGACTATAGTTCTGCCTTGACCTTGGGCCTGTCTAGTCCAGAGAAGATGGGTAGAAATGTGGAAGACTCACTGCCTGCAAAAGAGAAGAAGAATTAACAAATTGCATCAGGGAGTGAGTTAAACTTCTGTTGTAAACAGTAATCATTTGTTAGTTTATAAGAAACCCTATGAATGGTTTGCTGGTCTCAGTTCAGAAAAATAGTGACCAAGTCTGGGTGTGAATATGGAAACCTGCTAATGCAAACTTCCAAACACTTGTTCACTTATGTCTCCCAAAGGCTTTGCTCAACAACTTATATTTGCATGGTTTGTAGAGAGCTTTAACAGATATTGATTCCAGAATATTATAAGTAGCTCTGGGAAATATGTAATACAAGTGATATTATCTTCATTTAAAAATTAAGAACCTCAAGGTATTAAGAGATTTGCCCAAGAACTTATAGCTAGTAATTGGTCAAGCTTGGGTTTGAATCCAGGTCTCTTTCCACTATGTCACAGTGCCTTACCTTAAGGAAGATCATCTTTCTTTAAAATAATCATAATCATAATGATAATCAGCTTTAACAATTGAAGTATAAACAAGACCTTTATTCATGGATGTGCTCATTGTCCTTCCCTGCATGTGTTTGAGCTTTAGCAGTGACATCAGCACTCCTAGGATTTGAGAGCATGTGAGAGGCCTCCTGCCCCTTTGCTGGTGGGTCCCAGGGAGAGGGAGCATAAAGACAGATGGGTATGAGAAATCGCAGCCCTCCCCAGTCATCTGCAATGCCTGCTATTCTGGGAATTTTGTGAGTAAACATTGCCTAGATACCAGCTGGAGCCTCCAGTTACCATTTTTACATTTCACTGCCTGTCCCAGTGACTGGAAATTTCTGCCAACATGGGCTAGTGGACCAATCTTTCCTCACCTCCAACTTATTTGGCAACCCAGCACATTTTCAGGACCACACTGGAGACAATGATCAAGGCAATCTTGCTAGTTCCACACTGGTTATTCTTGGCAGCCTGGAGAGATGCAAGGCTGCTACTCTGGGAGCCCAGTGACTGGGATGTTAGGTAACCTTTTCCTATGCAAGTACAAACAAAAGAGAGTTACTGACCTACAGCTATCCATTAGGAGGGGGTTTTGTTTGTTTGTTTGTTTAATGTTGGTACACTTTCCTTGTTATCAATCCAAACTGGTGCACAAAGGACTCCTTCTGTTACATGAAGCTCTGGGCACAATGTAATATGAGGTGGCACTGGAGAAAGGCAAACCTTTATTGAATGTCTCTTCTCTGTTGTTGTTTTTCCCCCCTAGATTGAAAACATAGATGCCTGCCTGAATTTCCTGGCAGCTAAGGGAATAAACATACAGGGTCTGTCTGCAGAAGGTGAGTCAGAGCTATCATTATTAAAAATCCATTTTATTGACTGGAAATCTCTCCCTACCCCCGTTGAAAATGGTGGCAATAGAATTGATTCTGGGGCTATCGATGGCCTACCCTGGGTTTTGAATTTCCTTTAGTCCAGATGGTGGCAGAATGGAAAAATATGTACCTCAATTTTGATGGTGTTATTAAAAAAAAAAAAAACTGACCACAAAAATTACTGTGAGAATGAAAGCAGCATCAACCATCCCAGGAAAATTGGAGATTCCTGGCAAAACAGGCTGAGCAGGAAAGCATGAGCTCATTTGGAGGATCATGGAATCAATACTTGGGCACGGTACAACTACGTCTTTTTGTTCTATTTGTACTGTGTTCACCTGTTGTTTACACATTCTGTTAATTATGAGATTAGGCATCTACTACAGAATAAACTCCAAACCTTACAACTCAGGGAAATGAAGAAATGACCCTCTCTACACCTTCCCTTCCACTAGGAAAATGAGTTAGTTTTACTTGGCCTTTTGAAAACGGTGCATGTTATCTTAATGAGATGCAACGGTGTTTTGTTTTTTTTTGAAATCTTGATTAGTTTTTAATTAACCTAAATCAGCTGGCTAATTAGCACATTAGTGTAAGCTAATGGCTCGAGGTTAAATTAGGTATTGGTTGAGGGATGACTGGCCAGAATTTTTACCTCCTCTGAACCAGATAGCCATGGAATCCTTCACTTTCCTTCGTGTTTATAAATAGGAGCAGCTGCCAGTTTCTGATTCTGCCCTAGGCCACTGCCAACTCCCCAAACTCATTATGTCACACCTGCCTTTAGTTTTCACCAAACAGGTAATTTGATTTGGAATTGGGGTGATGATGCCTTTTCTGAGTAAGACTGCCTTCCTGAAAGGATGAGTGTCAGCATCTTCTGGGGATCATAAAGAATGAGGTAGAAAGGGATCAGTAGATGGAAATAGTTGAATGGAATGTATTGCCGGTAAGTTTGCAAACATTGTGAAATACTGTTGGGGAATACCTACTTCCTTGCCTTTCTATTGTGATGTGTTCAATGTTGTACTAGATTGGGATACAGAATGATGAGACCTAAGCCAGTTGGCATGTGCGGGACATGTGTATGTAATGCCGAGAGTAGAGGAAATGAAAATTCTCTTTCAGAGTAACATATTATTTTCTCCTTCTAAAAGCAGATGTTTTGTGAATGCATGAGGTAGGAAGGGGAGGTTTGCTGTCAGCATATTTTCTTCCAAGTGACTCAGAGTGATTTGTCATTGTCCTGGGTTGGAGGGGCTGATTTCAGAGGCTGGAGAGGTGAATCTGTCCTGCCCATTCCCTTCCATTTAGCAGCAAATGCTCTCTAACTGCATGTTTATGACCTAAGCATTACTGTTGTGCCAGTGAAAGATCCCAACTTTCCTATCTGAGTGGATTTTATTGAAGATGTTAGAAAAGGGTGCTGGAATAGAGCTGTCTATAATGTTAATCTGGAACCTATAACAGTCAGGCTTCATGTGTCTTCATGTGAGTGCCCACACCTCGATAGAGCAAGAGCAGAGAATCTTCTGTGATCTGAGGCAAGGGTTGTTCTTAGAGAGAGAGTTCTCTCTTTTTCTCTTTGGCCTTGATGGTTTGGAGAGTGCTAATTGGCCAGAGTCCAAGTGTCTGAGACCATGGATAGTCTCTCTTTTTTTGTTTGTTTGTTTTGTTTTTTGGTTTTTTTGGTTTTTTTTTTTTTAGTGAGGCAATTGGGATTAAGTAACTTGCCCAGGGTCACACAGCTAGTAAGTGTTAAGTGTCTGAGGCCGGATTTGAACTCAGGTACTCCTGACTCCAGGGCCGGTGCTCTATCCACTATGGATAGTCTCTTAATTGTTGATCAGTCTTTTGGACAGGTCTCCCTGGGCGCACATTCAACACCTCAGGTATTCTTAGACTCAGATGGCTGTTATCTGCATGGGAAGCCTCTTGCTCATAATTACTCTAATTATATAATGAATAGAAGCTATGGCTATCTTAGAATAAAGAAGGTTTAGGGAGAGGGGAGGGAAGAGGTTGGTGGATAGAATCTGAGCAGGAAGGCTTTTCATGAAAGTTACAAAGAGGAGGAAAATACTATTGAATTGAAATAGTCAAGTTAAGAGTTTACAAGTGGTTATACCTCAGAGAAAGCTCTTAACCCATAAGTAAAAAAAAAAAAAGGTTATGGTATAGATTATATCTAAATATAAGTGTGGTCAATTACTTTTATTAGTAGGAATTCTTATATCTGTGACATTCCTAATCATAAGGATAGTCACAACAGTCATATAAGGTGCTGGCCAATAAAAAAGTTACTTACTAAGAATGACTATGAGACAGATGCTTTGTTTCACAGGTAAGAAAATTGAATTTTTAAAAAAAATCAACTCTTGAAGTAAATACTTAGGCAAACATGGTTAGGCCAAATTTGGTTTGTAGGAGATCTTGAGGGTTGGTTTTATTAGTGGACTGCAAACCCAGCATGAGTCAACAGTGTATCATGGAAAAAAATAAAACTACTGATATCCCAGGCTTTATTAATTGAGGCATAGTATCCTGAACATCTTCTCTATTAGGTTCAGTTCTGGTCAGCATGTTTTAAGAAGACATTGACAAGCTGAAACCCAATTCAATTCAATAAGCACTTATGAAGGTCCTATTATGTAGATGTTACGAGCCTGGAGAAGGATTCATGTTAACCTGGTTTGTTTGTTTTTAAGTGAAGAGAATAGACTCTATGAACTCCTTGTCAGTGGGTTTTGCTTCCATCTCTGACAAAATTCAAGAATATGTTATTAAAGGGATGGCTAATAAGCAGCTACAAAAAAAATATTGTACTCATGAAGAAACCATCATGAATTCATCAAGAGCAAGTCACAGAAGCAAAGAATTTCAGAGACAGGAGAGACTATAGTGACCATCTAGTGTTAAATAAAATTGATACACTGCCCAAGTGCCTCTCTAGCCTTTGCTACCCCATGCTACTTGTTGATTTCTCCAAATACTAGGATACTTTTTTTTACTTGAATCAAAAATTGGTTTCCGAAAATTTGCAACATTTCTCCTACTTCCAACCTTGGGTGCTGAGCAACAGTCTATTCCTTCTTTCATTAAATAGTCCTTAAGGTTCTTGAAGGAAATCATCATCTTCCACCCTTCTCCATCCCTAAGTCGTTTCTTGTTTTTGTTTTTATCTCATCCTCCTATAACATGATCTTGAAGCACTTCACCATATTAGTGGCTCTCCCCTTGGACCTTCTTCACTTTATCTACGTCCTTCTGAAAAAGTGACATGGAAAACTGAATGCAATATTCCTAATGTAGCCTGACCTGGACAGAGCAAAGATAAGCTGTTACCTCCTTATTTATGGAAGCTATTCCTTATAACAGAGTCCAGGATAACATTAGAATTCTTGGTTGCTGTATTACCCTAGTGACTCATTGCTTGCAGTCCACTATGACTCTCAGCCCTTCTTTTTTTCAAATGAACTTCTGCCAAGTTTTGCCAGATGAATCTTGCTTCTTTTTGATGGGTAGAGCAGGGAAATACTGAAGACATCATTTGTCTAGATTTTAAAGCAGTCTTTCACACTCACACACAAAAAAAGTATGACCCTTGGCAAATCACTTAACCTTGTTTGCTTTAATTTCCTTGTCTATAAAATGAACCAGAGGAGGAAATGGCAAACCACTCCAGTATCTTTGTCAAGAAAACCCCAAATGTGGTCACGAAGAATTGGATGTGACTGAAAAATGACTGAACAACAAGTGAAGAAATATGAGAGAATACAAATAACTGCATTAAAACACAGTTGAACAGTCAAACCCAATGAGTAATATGTAATGATTCAATGTTAATTTGGAAGGAAGTCCATTGTAAAACATTCCTGATTATCTGTGCTTGACCCCCTGCTGTTTAATGTTTTTATCAGTGATTTGGATAAAAGCGTGAATGGCATATTTATCATATTTTCATATTAATACAAAGCTAGAAGGGATAGCTAACATATTGTATAACAATCAAAATCTAAAAAGAACTTGATACGCTAAAATATTGCTCTGAATCTATCTAATTAAGGAAAAATTTTGTAAGGATAAATTGAAGATCTTAAGCTTGACTTCAAAAAAATGAAATTCCCAAGTCTTAGGATGGAGGAGCTTCATCTAGAGAGTAGGTTATCTGAAAAAGTTATGCAATTTTGGGGAACTGCAACGTCAAGATGAGTTGTCGGTGTGATAACAGTAGCTAGAATAGCTAATGTGATGGCATTAAGAGTGTCTAAGATTCGGGACATGATAGTCCTATTGAATTCTCACCTGGTCAGGCCATGTTTGGGATAGTATATTCAATTCTATTTGTGGTTGTTGAAGTGTATTTACAAATACTTTCTATTTTAATATATAATATAAGTTCCTTTTGGATGAAGATTGTTTCATTCCTTTACATTGTATCCCCAGTGCCTAATGTAATGCTTGGCACATAGTAGGTGCTTGTTAAATGTTTGTTGATTGACTCTTCCATTGTAAGAATGATATAGATAAGCCGACCATTGATTGGGATGGTGAAGGGTCTCAAAAGAGTATTCAATGTGAGGATTCTTTGGGCTCTTCTTTCACCTAGAGAAGAAAGAATTTGATAGCTGCCCTCAAGCATTGGAAGGTTGTCGTGTGGACATGGGTTTAGTCTTGGTTGGCTTCATGCCCCAGAAGGCAGAACCAGAATCAGTGGGTCAGCATTATAGAGACTGATGTAGAGTTAATGTAAGGAAAGACTTCTAACAATTAGAGTCATCCAAAAGTATCATGGACTGCCTCTGGGAGTTAAGGGATTTCCTCTTACTGGAGGTCTTCATGCAGAGACCGGAAGGCCATTTATCAAAAAAGTTGTAAAGTTTTCTCTAGGCATCAAGTAAGTGATGGTCTATGTGGCCTCTGAGATCCCATTCACCTCTTTCTTTTCTGTAATCCTGGAAAGTTGCCTTCTTCTTGGCCCCAGTGGACAGAAGTGTGAGCAATGTGTAGAAATTGAAGAGAAGCAGCTTTTGACCTGACATAAAGACAAGCCTCCTAACGCTTAGGACTGTCCAAAAGTAGGATAAGATAAACTAGTTGCTTCTGGATTCCCCATCACAGAATTTTCTATTGAAAAACCACATGTTGGGGATATTGTAAACGGGATTCCTCTCCAGCTTTTGGTTGGCTAAGTGACCTCTAAAGACTTGACCATTTGGGGTGTTTTGTGAGGTTGTGGCCTGTTCAGAATCACGGAGCTACTAAGTAAGTAGCAGTTAGGGTTTGAATCCAGGTGTTCTGACTCAGTCCACAGCTTTCTCTCTCTCTCTGTCTCTCTCTTTCTCTCTGCCCCTCTCCAAACAGATAAATAAAAGATAATTTATCTTTTTATAAATGTGTGTACATCTGTATTTATAGGTAAATAAATAAAATATCTTTATATGTGCGGCCAGAGAATAGATTGTATCATACCTTAAGTTATGGCCCACTAACAGTTGAGAAGCAGAGTGATATAGAAGAAAGAGCTTTAGCTTCAGAATCAAAGGACCCGAGTTCAAATCCCAGCTCTTCCACTTTCTACCTGTGTGACCTGGAGAAAGTCATTTAGCCTCAGTTTCCTCCTCTGTAAAATATGGGATTGGATGAAATTGAGATCTAAATCTAAAATCTTCCTAAGATTTTTTTTTTATGCTGGATGGGGGCCTTTGGGAAAAGAATCCCCATGGACTCTGTTGGATGGGGGCAGGTGGTGATTTACATTGTTAGTGTATTTTTTCCTTGAATTTTTTCCCCCATAGAAACAAGAGAAGAGTTAGAACTTTGTGTGTTTTTCAAAATGTATTTTTACATTTTTAGGGGTAGGTAGGTGGTGCAGTAGATAGAGCACTGGGCTTGCAGTCAGGAAGTCTTCTCCTGAGTTCCAATTGGGCCTCAGACACTTCCTAGCTGTGCAACCCTAAGTAACTCACTTCATACTGTTTGCCTCAGTTTTCTCATCTGCAAAATGAGCAGGAAAAGGGAATGGCAAACCACCAGTGTTCGACTGAACAATAGCAACAAAAATTTATTTTATTCTGTTTCATTGGTTTTATTTTGCTTAGTTTTTATTTTGTTGTCCTTCTCCTATTCCTCATTTGAGTTGAAACTAACAGATCAGCTTTTAGAAACTCCTAAGGATACACACACCTCCGCCCTTTCCCAGTGACTAAAACTGTCAGGGAGATAAGCATGTTTACATCTTGTCTTGTAAGCATTTCAAATGACTTAAGGTCATGTGTCAGCTTGTCTTTTAGGGCACCTAGCCATTGTTCCAGCACCCAAATAACAGCTCAGGGAGGACCCAGTAAAGGATATAGACTGTGGGGCCAGATGGATTCCATTTATGAGATAGATGTGTGGTCAGCTTCTGTGCTGAAGTGGCAGAAGCACTGGGAGTCAGGATACTTGGGTTTAAATCCCATCCTTGATATTACCCATATGACTGACCCTTTGGGCAAATTGCTGAATCTCCCTGATTTCCTCATGTAAAATGAGGGGGTTGAATTAGATCTGGAAAGATAATGAGTTTAGTTTTGGACATATGGAGTTTAAGATGTCTATTGGAGAGCAGCTAGGTGGCGCAGTGGATAGAGCACCGGCCCTGGAGTCAGGAGTACCTGAGTTCAAATCCAGCCTCAGACACTTAACACTTACTAGCTGTGTGACCCTGGGCAAGTCACTTAATCCCAATTGCCTCACTAAAAAAAAAAACAAAACCCACAAACATTGTGGGGACAGCTAGGTGGCACAGTGGATAGAGCACTGGCCCTGGATTCAGGAGGACCTGAGTTCAAATCTGGCCTCAGACCCTTGACACTGTCTGTGTGACCCTGGGCAAGTCACTTAACCCCAATTGCCTCACCAAAAAAAAAAAAAACCAAAAAAAACCCCAAAACCATTGTGGCCTGACATTTTTTTTAAAGATTGCTTATGGAGTTGGCTGTCAATCCTTATGGGACATTCACAAATATAGTTTGAAAATGTAGGGGCAGCTTGGGACCGGCCCTAGAGTCAGGAGTATCTGAGTTCAAATCCGGCCTCAGACACTTAACACTTACTAGCTGTATGACCCTAGGCAAGTCACTTAACCCCAATTGCCTCACTAAAAACAAAAACAAAAACAAAACAAAAAAAGAAAGAAAGAAAATGTAAGAAGAATTGAACACATTATTTTGGATATGACGTATGAGACAAGCCATAAATTTCCCTTTAGCTCTTTCTTCTCCACTCTACAAAAGTCCCTGCCACTACTGTGTTTGAAAATAGGTATGGAGACTGGCTCTGTGATTTCTTTGATGTACAGAACTCTCACTACTTTATCTATAACTTGTAGTTTTACAAAGTCACCTTGAAGAATTACCTCAAGTAGAATGTAAGTCCTTTGAAGACAGAGGTTTTTTTTTTTTTGGTTCTGTCTCTTGTTTTCCCCAACCTCTAGTGAGTTTTTTTGTTTGTTTGTTTGTTTGTTTGTTTGTTTGTTTGTTTTGGACAATGAGGATTAAGTGACTTGCCCAAGGTCATATGACTGGTAAGTGTCAAGTGTCTGAGGCCAGATTTTAACTCAGGTCCTCCTGACTCCAGGGCTGGTGTTCTGTCCACTGCGCCACCTAGCTTCCCCCTCTCTAGTGAGTTTTTAATAATGTTTGTTCAATGACTGAATGAATTTTGTTCCAAGTACTTAGCATATTGCCTTGAAAATAGTAGGTACCAAATGCCACACATCTCATGTTAATTTCGGCCCCATACTTTTTGGAACATATCATACCACCATTATGTATTTCCAATATTTAGCCAATGGCCAAACATCTGGTGATAAGCCTTTCTGAACTTAGCCAGGCAAGTTCTCCAGTGATAATAACTCAGTTTATAGCTGGTCCATTTTCAAGTCTTTCAAGTGCAGAGAACCTGCTAGAACTTTTTGTCCTTGAAGAGTCCAAGGTCAGGGCCATGCCCCAGTGAGGCATTAAAGAAGAACCAGAGGTTGCTCAATGAATTTTTGCCTCCCAGTTATAAAATTCTATTCATCGTAAGTAGGGATTGTTTCATTATTCATACTTGAGTCTCCACTACCTGGCACAGTGTCTGGCACATAGTAGGTGCTTAATAATATCTATTGATTGATTCTGTTCCCATCTTGCTTTCTACTTAAAAAAAAAAAAGAAGAGAACAAGGGAGAAAACCCATTGGCAATATCCTAAAGCAACAAGGAGATATGAGGCTAGGAATTGTTTCATTCTTTATATTTGAATCCCCAGCACCTAGAACAATGACCAGCACATAGTAGGTGTTTAATAAATACCTATTGATTAACTGATTAATTTTGTTCCCCTCTTATCTTCTGCTTTATAAAAGGAGAAAATAAGAGGGAAAAGAAACCACTGGCTATGTCCTAAAGCAACAAGGAGATGTAAGGTTATATATTCATGAATATATATTAGTAGAAAAGTCAGCTCTAAAGAGTAGACCAACCAGGATAGATATGACACTTTTTTAGAATGGTAGAACTAGAAGGCACCTTAGAGATGGACTTTGACCATCTTGTTTTGTCATTGAGGAAACTCAGGTCCCAAAAGTGCAAATGACTTGCTTTATATACAACTATCAGATCAAGGAATCATCAAATAATGGAAGAAGGAGAATATACCATCATGCATCTAGAACTGGAAGGAACTATAGGTCATCCAGTGAAACCCCTTTATTTTCTGAAAACTTAGCCTGGAGACATGAAGTGATATGTCTCAGTTTAATCAGATAGCAATTAATCAACAAGCATTTACAAGTGCTTAATATGTGCTAGGAACAGGGCTGAATACCAAGGATATAAGGGGGGGATCTGAAAAACTTCCCACCCCCCAGGAATTTATATTCTAATGAAGGAGACCACAAGTAAATAAAGGAAAAGAAGGAAGATATCTGCGAAGAAAAAGGCTCAAATGGCCAAAGGGACCAGTAAGGCCTCGCATTTTAGCTGATTCTTGAACAAAATAAGGCAGAGGTGAAAAAGGAGAGCATTTCAGGTATGTTGGGGGTAGTGGGCGACGAGTGTGAAGGCACAGGGATGGGAGAAAAGAATATGGATTTGAACCCAGGTGTGTCAAACTCAAATAAAAATGGATCCCCGGGGCAGCTAGGTGGTGCAGTGAATAAAGCACCGGCCCTGGATTCAGGAGGACCTGAGTTCAAATCCAGCCTCAGACACTTAACACTTACTATTAACCCTCATTGCCCTAAAATATTTTTAAAAAGAAAGAAAGAAAGAAAAGAAATGGATCCCCGTGGGCCACCTATTGACTTAGAAAACCACAAAGGAACATTATCTATGTTTTATTATATTTTTATTTATTTTATAAAACATTTCCCAGTTATATTTCAATCTGGTTTGGGCTGTATTCATGCAGATTTGACCCCTCTTCTCTCACCCCGAGTCCAGTGCCCTTTTCCATTCACTAAGCTTCCTGTCACCAGTTTGAATCAGAGGCTGATTGCAGTCATCTGTAAGTACAGATTAATGATATGGCTAGCATTGATTTGGGTGCTTTTGACATTTGTCAAACATGTACAAATATTATCTTTATCTCTCTTCACAACAAGTCTAATAATAATGATGATTGTAACTAACAGTTACATAGTGCTTATTATATACTGGCACCATGCTGAGTGCTTTAAAATTATTATCCCATTTGATTTGTTGAACCCTGAGGGGTAGGTGTTATTATTATCCTCATTTTCCAGATGAGGAGAATGAGGCAGACAGAGATGAAATGACTTACCCAAGGTCACACAGCTAATTAGTATGTCAGGTAGGATTTGAACTCAACAAGTTCAGCACTCTCTCCACTGGACTTATCCACTGCTGCTTATCTACTTCCTCCTTCTGACCATTTGGCTCTTCCCAATGGAGAAGGAAGCAAAGATCTGGGGGTTTAGAGTTCTACCTCTCCTCCCTTGCCCTGGATACTGTTTCCTGTGTCCTATGGGTTCAGGATCAGATCATTATGTGAACAGTTGCCCACAGCTAAGGTCCTCACTTTCATGGCATTTGGACATCTTTACTGTAACATTCCTCAAGACATAGCTGCCTTTCCAGATAATTCAAAATAGCAAATCCCTAATGGAAGCAAGAATAAAGGCTGAGAAAGGGAAAGTTAGGCAGTAGAACATTCAGGTGACTAAAATAACTAACAGACCCATACATACTCAAGGAAGGAATTTACTCCTGTGTATTGTTTCCTTTCCCGCCCCCAATCTCTCATCGTAGACCTCCTGCACCTTTAAGAGAGTTGGAGTAAAGGAAGCTCCAACAGGAAGTAATCCAGACTGTCTTAATCAGCAAATCACATCAGGGTTTGAGTACAATGGCAAACTGCCACTCCACTCTCTAATGGATAAGTGAGCAAGAAGAGGGGCCTGTTGTAAACATGTGGCCTGCTCCTGAAAGGAGTTCATTCATATATTTATCCCCATCACCACCCCCACACACTTACTTCTCCTTGGGACAAAATGCAAACTACTCTTTAGGCAAGATTCTCTGCTCACTAGGACCAGGGATGGGTTTCCTTCCCATTTATCTCCCTTTGGAGAGGGAAAAGCCTTCTGTGGCTTATTTATGTTGCCTCCCCTCCCTCTATCCTTCCCCCCACAAGTAGTAGGTTGGAACCAAAAGGAATTTGCTCCCCCTTTTTCTAGGAGCCCCATTCCTGGTCTTTTCTTCCTGTTGGGTGGCCCAGCCCCCATGGGTTAGCTGTCTAGGATCAGGTGGAAGACCCACATATCAGATGTCTGGTTTTAACTGAGAGGGAATTGCTTAAGGAACAAAAAATCACTTGCTTTCATTTGCCTCCGTCTGTTAACAAATATTTTATTCCTGTTCTGTTTCTTGTTATGAGCAGCTTGAGAGAGATGGGATTTATCATCTGAAAATAAATCCATTGTACTGTGAGATCCTTTTCCTGGTTTTCCCTCCCCTTGTTCCCTTTTTAGAAATAAAAAAGAGACCAATTTTAGGCCAGCTTCTAAGAAAACATTGGATGTAAAAGAATAGTTCCCTGAAAACAAAGTATTCCTTCAACAGCTCCCAGTGCAAACTGTATGGGACTTGAGTTCAGGTTTACCTAAGATGCTTGCCACCTCTGTGAACTTGAAGAGCTCACTTTAACCCCCATGGGTCTCAGTTTCCCCATTTGTAAAAAATGGATTAGACTAGATGGCCTCTGAGTTCCCTTCTAACTCCAGAGCTATGTTCCTATGATCTAAAATGAGGAAGAACTGCACTTAGGTGAGTATTGGGCAAGAGCAAGGCAAGAATAATTGGAACTGTTTTGGTCATTCATGGGATCTTCCATCTCCCTTCTCCTTCATCTTATGATTTCTTCCTCATAGAGAACTCTTGAAGAGGAAACTGGCACCTTCCCTGTAATTTATGGTCTTGAGGAGTTGCCTAGGGCACTGAGAAGTTAAGTGAATTATCTAGGGTCACACAGCACTAGGGAATCAGAGGCTGGACTCGAACCCAGGCCTTCCTGCCTCAGAAGCCTACTGTCAATCCAGTGATACTATGTTGCCTCTCTTCATGGCATTTTCCTTTGTCTGTATATTTCTTAGGCCTAGAGAGTAGACCTGTGATTTCATTGGTCTTGAGGATGCCCTATGAGGAAGCTCCCCTTACCAATGGAGGCTGGTACCTTCCCTGTAACTTATGGTCTTGCCTAGGGTATTGAGAAGTCTAGGCTCATATAACAGGTATATGTCCGAGGTGGCATTGAAACCTGCTCTCTATCCACCATCCCAGGGCTGCTTCTTGGGGAGGAGTGTATGTGGAAAGGAGGGGAAACAATAACACCTCCCAAAAAAAACCCAAAACCATGGAGACCCACATGAGAACAAGTGAGTTGACTCAGTGGCTGCAGACTTTGCTCCCATTGGGTCGGTCACCTTACTTCTCTCACAAGCATGATCTTGCTCTTTGATGCCTGAATTTCCCTTGTCCTATTATGGGCAACTGTCTGGTAAGAGTCTGCCAACCCCAGGTCACAACTTGCCTTTCATCTCTAATGTATCCGCTACAGAGGAGAACGAAAATCATTTCTTTGTGGTTAAAGCTCAGTTTTAAGCAACTGTGATACCAATTAAGTTTTCAGGAAGTCCGCCTTATCCTTGAGGAATTCAATCCCAAGGGCAGGCTGAGAGGGACCGTTGCTGGGTTAGGGGAGAGGAAGGGGGCCAAGGGAAAGATGCCCTTCTGACAAGCTGTTTTTGATTATCTTTCAGAAATCCGGAATGGAAACCTGAAGGCCATTCTAGGTCTTTTTTTCAGCCTGTCCAGATACAAGCAGCAGCAGCAGCAGCCCCAGAAACAACATCACTCATCTCAGCCAGCCCCTGCCGCAGTGGTGTCACAGCTGGCCACGCCTCCCTACCAGTGTCAGGTCGGGGGGCCGCAGCCTCAGCAACAGGTGCCGGCCACCCCCCAAAGCCAGTGCCCGCCGCACCCGCCAGCTTCCCATCAGCAAGCAAAAGTACAGCCAGAAATGCAATCCAGGTGGGGCTTTGTTTTTGTAAAGCACAGTTCTCTTCATTTCTGAGCATCTGTCTGGTCAGGGAATGTGTTCTTCCTCTAAGGATCTTTGGTGATAGCGACTCTTCCCAGTCCATGAGAGATCGCCACGGCACAGAAGTAGATAGAACGGTCCAGTCTTCTGTGACTTCGAGGGATTGCTCATTTTTATAGGTCAGGGTGCCGGTAGCCAGAATTCATTAGCTGGTTCAGCTATAATTTTGGGCCCATCAAATTCATACTAGCTTGTAATAAAATGGCCTGTATAACAGATTTCAGAGACCTCTTACAGTTTTCTTTTACATGTATAGGGGTATCACAATGGTAAGTGGTAAGTGAAAACAAAAACCTTCCTTTTGGAAGGCAGCTTGGGTAAAGTTCTAGATTTCCAAATCTTCTCTCTGCCATTTACCAGCTATATGGCCATGGTCAACAATGTTATCTTCTTTTATCCTCAGTTTGCTCATTTGTGAAATGGGAATAATAATGCTGGTACCTTCTGTCTTCAGGGGCATTGAGATTTAGAGCTAATCCCATTCCTTCATTTAACAGAGGAGGAACTAGAAGCTCAGGGAGGTGAAGTTACTTACCTGAAGTCACATGGGTAGTAAGTGGCAGAGTCAGAATTTTAACCCAGATCTCTCTGAGGCCAAATCCAGTGATCTTTCCTAAACCACATGGCCACATGACTGTCTTTGTGACTTGTACCTTATGTCTGTTTGTGAGGATCAAATACAGCACTGTGTGCAAAGCATTTTATAACATTCTATTGTTATCCTTACTAGTTTTTACCTCTGCCTTGATTTTATATATACATACATATAAATATATATGTTCTTATTTTTATCTTTAAATATACTTTTATCTGTATAGAAATATATAAATTAATATATAATATATTATAATTACAATTAATTCCTTACAGCATCTAGGTGATACAGTAGTGCACTGGGCCTTGAATCAGAAAGACTCATCTTCCTAGTTCAAATCTGGCCTCAGACACTTACTACTTATATGACCCTGAGCAAGTCACTTAACCCTTTTTGCCTCAGTTTCCTCATCCGTACAATGAGCTGGAGAAGGAAATGGCAAACCACCCCAGTATCTTTGCCAAGAAAACCCCAAATGGGGTCACAAAGATTTGGACATGCTGAAACAACCAAACAATAATATGATATAATAATATATAATAGATATACATAAAAATATATAGGTACATAAATATATAACTATATGTAACCTACATATTTAACTATATTTAATTATTTATAATTTTATAATAAATATTTGTATATTTAACTAACTATACATAAATAGCACATTTAAATATATTTCTGCATTCAAATATATGCATGCGTGTATATATGACACGTAAATAGCACACATATATATGTCATATCTTAGAAGGGCCACAGGTAATATGGTGCTCATGTGCCTAGAAAGGGAAAGATTCCTTATTGCTTAGTCAGAATCTAAAACAAATTATATAGCAATTAAGGTTAGAGTTGCCATATTGAATAAGAGCAATGCTTTCTCCATCTCATATTATCTCTGAAGATGGGGCTACCAAAAGACTATTAATATGACTTGTTTCTCTATCATCCAAAAGTAGGGTCCATGTCCTCAAATATCCTAGCTTTCCTAACTTTCTTCACAAGCCCGTGGTGAAGGATATGTCATAAATGAGATTATTTGAACCTTGCTTTGAAGTTATTTCTATTCTCATTCTCAGACACCCCTTGGAGGGTGACACGTTATATAAGTTTCCAGCTTTTCCTATGCATTCTTCAAAGAGAGAGAAAGAATGGGGACCTTTTATGAAAAACCACAGGAATAACACAACTGGGTCCTCATGACATCAGTGGGCTATTTCACACTTAAGCATTCTAAATGAGATGTCATATTCCAGCTCCTCTCATGACCCATGCACCAGACATGTGTGCTTTTGTAGTGGTTTCCTCATTTTGTTTTCTTTTTAAAGCCATATGCCATTTCATAAATTAGATTATGACATCATGAGGTGTTTGTTGTTGTTGTTTTTTTGGTAGGGTCCATAACATAAGGACAAGTGCCAAGGGCTTATTCCCTTGGCTATATCTACATACAACCAGATATTCAGATTTAGAAATATTCAGTTTCTCAAGTTGTTTTTTCTCCTAGTTGTTTGATATCCTTAGATACCCTTTACATCTGGGAAAGGCTAAAAGTATCATTATAGATTATTTTAAAACCAGCAAAGTTAAATTCAAATTATTTTAAATTGACCTTTTTAATTAAGCTAAGGTAATATTCATCACAGAGAAGCAAATACTTTTCACTATTTCTTGATCACCAAGTCTTATGGACAATAATTTCAACTGTTGAACAAGTTTGGTAGACAACAAATTTCCATTTAGAAGCACCAAGGAGTACTAAAATTAGCTTCAGCCTTGGAGTCAAGAACACCTGGGTTCCAGTCCCATTTCTGATTCATGCTGACTGTCTGACCCCAGGCATGTCTCAGGTGCTTCTCCAAAATTATAAGTTGCAGAGAAGGTACCAGCCTGCATTGCTTGAGGGAGTTTCCTTGCCAGGAGTTCCTTGTGCTAATGCAATAGTAGATGCAATCCAAAAACACAAACTAAAAAGCTCTCCATTTAAATGACTTTCCACACCCCATAGAGCAAAAATGAAGAACAATTATGTGAGCTTATGATGTTAGACTTGATTGGTAGAAAAATCCCTACCCATTGATTTGAAATACTCTATGGAAGCCCTGAAAGAGACTTCTAAATATCTGTTTTATTGGTATTATAGCCTGACAGTTGTATTTGTCTTCACGATCCTCCTAGAAATGATGGCCAATAACACAAATACTTATAATATACCTATATATGTACATACACATTCAGGTAAGGAAAAATAAGGTAGGCAAAGAAATTGCAACCAAAGCAAGAATGACAATCTGTCTTATCACTTGCAATATCTTGGATAATTTTATATCAATTCAATAGAAATTGATCAGCTAGTGATGTCAGAGCCCAGTGATCTGGTTGGTAATAGAGAAGCACAGTGGAGAAAGCAATACATTTGGAAGTGGAGGGCCTGGGTTTGAATCTTGTCTCTCATCTATTACCTGTTTGAACCTGAGCAAGATATTTTACTTTTTTGGATCTCTGCTTTATCATCTGTAAGAAGAGAAGAGTGGACCCCATGACAAATGTGGTCCCTTTTACCTTTAAATCTATGAGTCACTGAGATAAAAAGGGGAAACTAGAAATGGGACATTTCCATCCATCACTGGTGTCCTTTAAGTTGTGACTTATTTGGGTAACATATCTTCTTTCTGCTCATTTATCTCTTCTCCTTTTTTTCTCTTTCCCTGTTGTGCAGTGCATCATCCAGGGACCCATCTCAAAGCAAACTCATCCGGTTCACTCTGGGTCAGAAAAAAATCTCTAGGTTAGAGTTTCTTCCTCTTCTGCAAAGCATGGTTTAACCCATTCGCCTTTTACCCTCTGCTTTTGCCCAGTTTCCTTTTGGATTTTCCCCCCATTTGCATGTTTGGAATTCAGGTTAACAAAAAAGATGGTGATCCTGATTACCCAGGATCAGGGATCTGCTAAAACTTACACAGTAGGCATAGGAGATATTGAAAAGTACTTCTGTGTGTCTCTATGTGTGTGTTGCTTTGGCTATGTTTACTTTAATTTGGCTTCTAATTTTGTGAGTTTTTTCCCTTCCTTACTCTGCTTCTATCTTGCTCAACTCTGGTATCTTTGACACTTTTCTTTTCTATGGTTGAAATGCTTAACAAGTGGTTGGCATTTTCTCTGAGGCAATAAAGACCTGAAACGTGGATCTAGTAGGTAAGATGAGATAAAACCTCAGTGCAGATACATGTCTTCTGTTTGCACCCTGATGTACCAGAGCCAAGAATATCTAATCTCCCTGAAGATCAGTAATAGGCACAACTGCCTACTTTTGCCTGCATTTTTAGTTTGACTTGCACACTATGTCCTGGAAGGGCTTCCCCACAGTACTGGGGAATGACATTCAAATCATTATTAATTCTTTGTTTGAGTTATTCTTCTGCTATTTTTATGATTACTTCTTGTACTTTGCCCTCCAATTGATGAATTTTTACTACAAATGTCCCATGAGACATTCTAATGGATGAATTTTTCTTTGTTATCATTTGAATTTATCTTCTTTTGAAATTCCCATTATAGCCTGGAGTGCCCCAAGGGTTTAGGGTGGTGTTGTTTTTTTCTTAATAGGCATAAAACCAACTCAGAATTGCTCAGGTTTATTTTTGGTACTAGTGGGAGACTTCTTTAACCAGAATCAACTGCTTTAAAGGGCCTAATGCCAGCCAAGTAAACAACTTTGATTCTGGGTCTTCCAGAGGTAGAGGAGATGCTCACACATTGACTAGTCGGGAAATATGGATGAATCATCAATGTCCTCCTGAGAATGGATCAGAGCATTCCTCTGCAATGGTGCCCAGCAAAGACTCATACAAACTAGGATTCTGAATGTAGCCTTCCTGGGCATGACAATGCCAGAGATACTTGCTGCTCTCCTTGACAATGACTATGTAAACCAAAGCAAAGACAGAAAGAATACATGTTTCCCTGGAATGTCAGTATGTTCCCAGATATAATAGCATTCCAAGTGTCTTGAATGTATCCTCTGTGCACCCCACTCTTTTTCTTGAGCTGAGCTGTTATAACAGGCCTTTCAGGTTCAAAACTTCCCATGAGTATCTTAAGGAAAGAAATTGGTAGGGAAAGCAATATAATCCCACATACAAAAAAGGGAACAAGGTGGTAACATGGAATTTTAAATGGAATGATGTTTGAAGAAAGAACTTCTTTGCTGGACCTCCTGCAAGTTTCCAAGCATATGTGTACAAGCTGTTGCCCTTCCTATGCTGGGTTCTCCCCACCCTTAACCTTTGAAGTGGTAGTGGGAGAAAAAACTCTCTCTTCTTAGAAGCATGTTGGGCAAGGAAGAAATCAGTAGCGCCTTCAAGTTGCATGCAATGAGTAACAGTTTTATAGTCTTTTCTCCATTCTGTGCAGATTGAAAAAATCACTTGCAAATTTTAACAGATGATCTTTCTTTCCTCTTCTGTTAAGTCACTTCCCTTACATTTAACTAAAAAAGCAACAGGTGGGCTTTAAAATGCCCATATACATTCCTAATCATTACATAAGTCTCTGCTTGGTAATGCAGGCAGATCTTTGCAAGTCAGGTTTCTTTTAAGAATGAGCTATCCAGACATGACTCCTACTATGAGCAACATCTAATTCATTTATTTTCCTCCAACTTGTTTCCCTTTTTCAGCAAAAGGGGAAATGCTTGTAGCAGCTACTGCTTTGGTGGTACCTGTTCTGATGATGAGGCAATCAATCACATGAGGACAGAGCAGAAAGAGATGCTCTGGCATGGGCAGCAATTGTTTTCAGTCAAGGGGGTTGGCAGAAATGTCCCTCATGCACTAAAAAGATGATAATATCTTTTTTTTGGAAATGAGGTAACAGTGCTTGGAGTTTCTATAGCAAGTGACTTGTTTCTGGCACCAAATTAAAAATCATAGCTGACAACCTGAACTATTACAACCCAGGTATTAGACTGGTAGAAAACACCCCCTGCACTTGGTGAAAACTGTGCCTACCATGAAATAAAATCAGTAGAGCTGGCAGTTAACCATTCTGGAACCAAGAAAATGCAAGTGGGGAAAGCACATGTTAGAATAACAATCTAACAGCAGGGGTATGATCTCATAATTTGAGACCTACCCTCAGGTTGAAAGTTGTTAGCATAGATTATAAGAACCAGCACCAGGGACGTCCCCAGTGATGGTGATCTGATTCTGGCCACTTTTTTCAACTTTTTCTGAGATGTTCTTTCATCAAAAACACTGTGTACTTTTATGGTAGTGAAACGTGAACCTGACTGTGTGATTCAAGGAGTTCCTCACCTGCATGTTTTTAAGGTCTTACCCCTATCACAGCTTCCGAATGTGGTTGTTGTGGGATTGCCTCAGGAAGGAAACAAGTTCTGTTCTAAATCCTGAAATCAGAGGCCCTACTCCTGTGTCTATATGGATATCTACAAGGAAATGGGAAACTGCCTGAACAGGCTATGAGGATTTGTAGTGGATGAGAACTCACCCCAGGCTTGATGAAGTAGGCTTTGTCTATGAGTGAGATACTAAGGCAGCAGCATATACCTGGAGATGAAGGTCGTATTCAGGGAGGAGCTGGATAGTCCCTTGCCTTTCCCCATCCTTAAGGTTAATGATTGCGTTTTTGTTTTTGTTTTTGTTTCTGTTTTCCAATCTTCATATAGTAGTAATAGCACTGGATAGATAACCTGGATTCAAACCCCAGCTCTGGCTTATGTGACCTTTGGTAAATGACGTAACCACGTTGGGCTTTAATTCTCATTTCCAAAACAAGGGGATTGAGCTAAATGGTCTCTGGGATTTCTTCCAGTTTTAGATTCCATGTATTCCTACATATCTTAGTATTCAACCAAGCAATCGATCAATATTTATTAAGAACCTACTACTGCCACAAAAAAGGCCAAAGGCAGTCTCTGCCCTCAAGGAGCTTACAATCTAATGGGGGAAGGGCAGCTGGGTGGCACAGTGAATAAAGCGCCAGCCCTGGATTCAGGAGGACCTGAGTTCAAATCTGACCTCAGACACGTGACACTTACTAGCTGTGTGACCCTGGGCAAGTCACTTAACCCTCATTGGCCCACAAAAAAACCAAAGCAAAACAAAACAATCTAATGGGGGAGACAACATGCAAACAGATATATACAAAGCAAGCTATATACAGAATAAACCGGAAGTAAATAACAGAAGGGAAGGTAATAGAATCTAGAGGGGTTGGGGAAAGCTTCCTTTAGAAGGTGGGATTTTAGTTGTGTCTTAAAGGAATCCAGGGAAGTCATGGGATGGAGCAGACGAAGGAGAGCATTCCAGGTATGGGGACGGCCAAAGAAAATGAACAGAGCTGAGAGACGGAGTATCTTATTGGTGGAACAGCCAGAAAGCTGATGTCATTAGATTGGAAAGTATGTGTCAGCAAATGAGGTGTAAGAAGACTGGCAAGGGGGCAGCTAGGTGGCGCAGTTGATAGAGCACTGGCCCTGGATTCAGGAGGACCTGAGTTCAAATCCAACCTCAGACACTTAACACTTACTAGCTGTGTGACCCTGGGCAAGTCACTTAACCCCAATTGCCTCACTAAAAAAAAAAAAATAAAAAAAAAAAGAAGACTGGCAAGGAGGGCACTGGGTTATGAAAGGCTTTGAATTTCAGAGGATTTTTTAAAGTTATCCTAGAGGCAATAGGGAGCCACTAGAGTTTATTGAGTAGGAGACAGTGACATGATTGGACCTGTTCTTTAGGAAAATCACTTTAATGTCTGAACTAAATTCACTAAAGTGATTGAAGAGGAAGAGACTTGAGAGAGGCTGACTGACCAGTAGCTACTGCAATAGTCCAGCTATGTGGTGATGAGGACCTGCACTAGGGTGGAGGTAGTATCAGAGGAAAGAATGGGGTATGTATGACAGATGTGGCCTTGGCAAGAGCTTGGATATGGCGGGTGAGAAATAGGATATCCAGAATGGCTCCTAGGTTGCAAGCCTAAAGGACTGGGAGGATCATATTGCCCATCACAGTAATAGGGAAGATAGGAGAGGAAAAGGATTTAGGGGGAAAGATAATGAGTTTAGTTTTGGACATATGGAGTTTAAGATGTCTATTGGAGAGCAGCTAGGTGACGCAGTGGATAAAGCACCAGTCCTGGATTCAGGAGGACCTGAGTTCAAATCTGACCTCAGACACTTGACACTTACCAGCTGTGTGACCCTGGGCAAGTCACTTAAGCCCAATTGCCTGGCAAATAAAATAAAATTAAAACCACAAAAATTTAAAAAGAGGATAAAGACATCTATTAGACATCCAGTTTGAGATGTATAGAAGGCAATTGGAGATGTGAGATTGGAAATCAGCAGAGAGTTTGGAGGAAGATAAATAAATTTAAGAATTATCAGCCTCAAGATGGTAATTAGCTGTGGGAGCTGACAAGATCACCAAGTGAAGTAGTACAGAGGGAGAAGAGAAGAGGGGCTGGGGCAGAACCCCAAGAGACACCTGTGGTTAGAGGGTGTGAGCTAGAGGAGGGGCCAGCAAAGGAGACTGAGAAGGAGTACACCAATAGGTAGGAGAAAGCCATGTATCAAGGACAAGAGACCGACTGACAGTGTCAAAGGCTTCAGAAAGGAAAAGGAAAATGAGAATTGAGAAAAAGCCATTGGATGTTCTATTAAGAGATCATTAGGGGGGCAGCTAGGTGGCGCAGTGGATAGAGCACCGGCCCTGGAGTCAGGAGTACCTGAGTTCAAATCCGGCCTCAGACACTTAACACTTACTAGCTGTGTGACCCTGGGCAAGTCACTTAACCCCAATTGCCTCACTAAAAAAAAAAAAAGAGAGATCATTAGTAACTTTGGAGAGAGCAATTTCAGTGGAATGATAAGCTTGGAAGCTGGATTGTAAGGAGTTCAGAAGAGAGTGAGAGGAGAGAAAGTGGAGGCATCTATCACAGATGGCCTTTTCTAGGAGTTTAGCCACAAAGGGAAGAAGAGATATAAGACAATATGTAGCGAAGATGGAAGGTCACTTGAACTGAGCCTTTAAGGAAGCTAGGGAAACCAAAAGGAAGAGGTGAAGATGGAGTATATTCTAATCATGGGCAATAGTTTGTTCAAAAGCATAGAGATGGTAAATGGAATGTTGCATTTGGGATTCAGCAAGTAGGCTCGTGAGATGATGGGAATCCCTCAAGACTTGCTTTAATCAATCTACAAGCATTCCTTTAGAGGCTGTTTTGGTCAAGTCTTTCTGAAATTAGAGATAAAGAGTCAAAAATCTGTCTCTTGCCCTCAAGAAGCTTACGTTTTGTCAGGGAAAACAACATTTGCACGTATAAGTAAATACAATCTATATACAAACTAAATGCTAGCCTATGCTCCTGCAGAAGACTCCACCATCTGTGGGTGGCCACCTGGGCTCTTCTCAGCTGCTCAGGTAGGATACAACACCCCACTCAAGAAGAGAATCTCTGTCTAAAGTAGCTTCTCTTGTAGACTGATTCCTGATGCTATCTCTGGCTTTGCTGAAGCTCATCATCTGCCTGTGATATCACTAATCTTAGACTCCTTGACCTTGATCTTCCCTAACCCTCCATGATCCAGAGGCTGACCTGGTTATGGCTCATGGCAATCCTTGCTTGTCATTTCCACCATCTCATGCTTCATCCTGCCTGTTGTCACCTGAACCAATCTTGGCCAGCTATGACAATGTTAGGGTGGATGGTGACAAAAATACCCCACTTTAAGATTTGTAAAGCATTTTATATGCTACCTTACCTCATCTCGTCCTCACCAGAACTCTGTCATGTAAGTGATGGAACCATGGTTATCCCCATTTTACAAAAGAGGAAACTGAGACTGAGAGTGGTCCAGTGGATTGACCAGGATCATATAGCTAGAAAGAGTCTGAGTGGGGATTTGGACTTGGGTCTTCTGAACTCCAAGCTCAGTATATAGTTGGTCCAGGCTCCTATCAAGCCCATGACATGCAGATAGATGGTTTTCTATCACTACCAATGCCTGCACCCCACATCACAGTCCTACCTGAGGTTTGCTACTTGCTCAAGATAGTAAGTAATGCATCTGCACAAGTCTGGAATGAGAAACCTCCTTTCCTCCTTTTTCTCCCTTTGGACTCTGAGGTCCTTCCCTCTGATAGGTACATTTGGAAAGGTGTGGACATAAACCTCTCCACTATGTGTCCTTCCAGGGATAACATTCCGGGGTAAGCCTATGAGCCACTTGATTGGGTATAAGGGCCCACCACACAAATTACCAAAGAGGTTAAACGAGTCTAGCCCCCACATTTCATGAATTTTCACCAGTGTGTATGCACCTATGTCTGGAATCTTACCTTGACACTTCCCCTCAAATTGAAGACATTCGGCATAGCTTACCAGAACCAGCACCAGGGATGCTCCAATGAGAATGATCTTATTTGGTTAGATGGTACAAGTGGGTAGAGTGCTGGGTCGGGAATCAAGAAGACCTGAGTTCAAATCTGACCTCAGACACTTATTACCTGTATGACCTTTGGCAAACCAATTAAACATCTGTCTGCCTCAGTTTTCTCATCTGTAAAATGGGGATATTAATAGCACTTACCTCCCAGGGTTGTTGTGAGGATCAAATTGAGGTAATAATTATAAAATAGTTAACACAGTGGCTGGCACATAGTAGGCATTTTATAAATGTTAGTTATTATCATTATTATTAACACTAATTATGGATTTTCTGAGTCAAGCGTTTATACCACCCTGCAACAGAAGGTAGCAGGATTCTGAGATTAAGTTCCTCAATTGGGAGAGGCCTACAGCAGACCTTTGCCAATTAGACTATTGCCTCCTCCAGTTGCATCCCTGAAAATCTCCCCATTTGCCTTGACCACCTTGTATCATCCTTGGAATTGGCCTTTAAGGCAGCAATTGACTTCCCTAAAAGGGACAAAAGAAACAAACCCCTAATTGAGGCAAGCATTCAAAGTTGTGTGGGAAGAGACATTCTTAAGGCTTTGTTACCATTTTTTAGAACAGAGCTGTTCCCTCCTTCCCTCATCCTGGGCTCCTCATCATAGAACTGCCTAAGAGTCTTAGCAGTATAAATTTTACAGCCCTTCACAGGAGCTCATGTTCTCTCTGTTCTCTACAACCATCTTTCTTGCTCCGCCAACAAGGAGATGTTTAAAGAGGGTGCCTGCACATGTATATGTATACACATAATGCTTTCCGACTATGGTCATCATTGCCTGGTGCTCAACAATTTACATAGAAAGAGATTGTTACATGCTTTGAAAGTTGAGCATTCAGCATTATCACTTGATCTAATGAAAGGCGGCTGGGATGTCTGCAGCATATAAACTCGACTCTTCAGCTCTCTAATTATTGGAAACAACCAGCCGTTAAACTCCCAGACCAAAATGTTGGCATAGATGGGCTGTGTACTGCAGGGGAAAGAGGTCTGGACTTAAACTTAGCATTGCCTGGCTTTAAATCTTGCCTCTGACACTTGCTGGGAGATCAAGAATATGTCATTTAATTTCTCAGAACCTTAGTTTTCTCTCTTTTTTCTTTCTTTCTTTCTTTCTTTCTTTCTTTCTTTCTTTCTTTCTTTCTTTCTTTCTTTCTTTCTTTCTTTCTTTCTTTCTTTCTTTCTTTCTTCCTTCCTTCCTTCCTTCCTTCCTTCCTTCCTTCCTTCCTTCCTTCCTTTCTTCCTTTCTTTCTTTCTTTCTTTCTTTCTTTCTTTCTTTCTTTCTTTCTTTCTTTCTTTCTTTCTTTCTTTCTTTCTTTCTTTCTTTCTTTCTTTCTTTCTTTCTTTCTTTCTTTCTTTCTTTCTTTTCCTTTTTTTTTTGTGGGGCAGTGAGGGTTAAGTGACTTGCCCAGGGTCACATAGCTAGTAAGTGTCAAGTGTCTGAGGCTAGATTTGAACTTGGGTCCTCCTGAATCCAGGGCCAGTCCTCTATCCAAAAACATTTATTGTGTGCTTACTATGTGCCAGATACTTTTCTAAGTGCTTTGAATACAAATAAAGCCAAAAACACTCCATGTCTTCAAGAGGTTTATAGTGTAATGGAAGTATAAATGGGTTGTAAATAGGAATATATATATATGTGTATATATATAGATAGATAGATAGATAGATAGATAGATAGATAGATAGATAGATAGATAGTCCTATGTGTACACACACACACAAGACCTGTACAAAGCCAGTGGGAGTTCGTCTCAGGGGGGAAGACACTAACATCTTGGGGGAATGGTAAAAGGCCTCTTGTAGAAGGGAAAATTTGAACAGAGACCTGAATTTAGGAAACCAAGTAATAAGACAGAGCATTCCAGGCATGGGGGTACTAAGTATAAAGGCATGGAAATGGGATGTGTTGAGGCCTGTGTGAAAGGCCATTGGAGCCGAATTACAGAGTGGGTGGAGGGCAGTGAAGAATAAGAGGGGGTAGCTAGGTAGTGCAATGGTTAGAGCACTACTCCTGGAGTCAGAAAGGCCTGTGTTCAAATCCTGTCTCGTATACTTACTAGTGACTCTGGGCAAGTCACTTAACCCTGATTGCCTTAAAAAACAACAAGAAGGAGACTCAAAAGAAAAGAACCAGGTTACGAAAACTTTGAATGCCAAACTGAACATTTTCTATTTGATCCTGCAAATAATAGCTCACCACTGGGTTTTATCGAAAAGGGTAGTGACGTGCTCAGACATACCTCCTAAGAAAATGACTTTGGTAGCTGAGTGGAGAATGGTTTGAAGAGGAGAGAAACTTGAGGCAGGGGAGACTAAATAGAGGGTTCTTGCAATTGTTGAGGTGATGAAGGGATGAACTAACATAGTGATTATCTAAGTGGAGGGAAAGGGACTTACATGTGAGGTATTGTGAAGGTAGACATGACAAGATTTGGCTAGGCTTTTGGTATGTGGAGTGATGGTGCTGAAATTGTAAGCCTGGGTTATTGCAAGGGTTATATAAATGTCACTCGTTTTCAACCTTATTAGCAAAAAGACTTGAATATCCTCAAAAAAGGAGTTCCACTGATTAGATTTCCAAAGTCAACCAACTCAACAGTGTCCTTCCTAAAACCAAGAATTGAGGTATATATTGAAAAGAAAAGCGAATGATTGTATTTAAGCCAATAGTTAGTATTCTTGGAAGAGTTATACATATTTAGCCATTCATGATCTGAGAAGACTGACTTCAGTGTAAAATCTCTAAGGAAGCTATTGATTAGATATCAAAAGTAGTTAGTTATTTGTTCTCATGATTGCAAAGTAACCCACCCGTTTTCATTTCAGGTGTCTGAGTTTCTGTGGTTGGGAATTCTGTCTCTGTTGAATATATAATATAATGCTTTCTCAATTTCTGCATTGCCATATAAATTAAGCACCTCCTTAATAACTGAGGCAAGAGCTTGACACCCACATCCTTTTTATCATTCCATATTTCTTAATGTATCCACCTAGGTGTGATGAGAAACTGGTTGACAATGAAAGAATATATACAATCAAGACAAAAAGCCAAAGGAATTTCAAGAAGGATGTTGATAAACTAGAGGGTTTCCAAAGACAGGCAATCATAATGGTGCAGGGACTGGAGAGAAAACCATGTAAAGATCAGTTGAAAGAACTAGGAGTTGTTACCATAGAGAAGAGAAGGGTTGGGGGTCCCTGATACCAGTCTTTAAGAATCTGAAGACCTGTCACATGACTGGAGGGATTAGATTTGTTCTGCTTGGAGTCAGGACAAAGCTAAGATTGAGGGTGATAGTTGCAGAGAAGGAAATTTAGACTTCAGGGTGGGAAACACTTCCTAACAACTACATTTATCCCAGTATAGCCTGGGATGCCTTGGAAGGTAGTGAAGTCCCTTCTCACTGGTGCTTTCTGACCATGATAATGATGTAAAGGGATACTTGCTAGAGTATAGGTTGGGGACATCCCTTCCAATCAACTTTGATTCTGAGGTTCTTTGAACTTTATATTTTTAAGCACTGCTTTTTTTCAGAGAAAACACTCTGAAATGTTTTTCTTTAAAAAAAAATAAAACTACTCAAAAGTTTATGTTTGAGCATTGAATCATTCATTCAACAAGCATTTAGGACATTCTGGTCACTGTCCTACGTACTAGAGATACTAAGACATTCTCTGCCCTCAAGGAGCCTCATATCAATTGTGTTTGTTCTTATCCCCTAAATATTTGCTGTGGTTTGTGTGGACAACTTGAACCTTCTTGAGACCCGGTTAGCCTGGATGCTCTTTTGTTCTTACCTCCTGCATGGTTGCAGCCCTCTCTCCTAAGCTACCTTTCTCTTCCCCTTCCTTTACCAGCCCAAATCAGTCACCTGTCAATTTTTCCATTTCAGACTCCCAGGTCCTACCGCGAGGGTATCAGCTGCAGGCAGCGAAGCCAAAACTCGTGGGTCTGTTAGTGCCAACAACCGGCGCAGCCAGAGCTTTAACAACTATGACAAATCCAAGCCTGTTAACTCCCCACCCCTCCCGCCAAACAATGAGCAAGGTAAGTCACCTTCTTGGGAGTATTTTTAGCTGTTTCCCTTTGCTCTAAATCTATGGGAGAAAGGGTTTAAAAGCCGGGTGAAAACTTTAAGAAGAATAAACTCAAGGGGGAAAAAACCCTAAGACACCAAATTGCCTGAAATGTTATTCCCCAAAGTAAAAATTATGTCAGAGGTTTGAAGTTGTATTCCAGGCTTCTGATTCTCTCAGTAGGTCACTGTCTCCTTTGCTTCCCTTGTGGGAAGGTAGACAGCCCACCCAATTCAACTCTTTTAAGATGCTGTCCTTCTTAGTCATGTGGGAGCTCTATGCACCCAAGGTCCATGTGGTGCCTTTCCCAGTGAGACCTATAAACTGGGTCTGAACCCAGCTGGCTTCAGGAGGTCTCCATGTCTAAGAAAATTCTCCTGCTTTAGCCTCACCTTTGCCACCACTGGCCTAGCCCCGGGGAGACCATCATTCTTCCAGCTCTCTGTGGACTTCCGTCAACTTTGACTAACAGGCACTCATTCTCAGGAAAGTTGTTAATCCAGGCACCACTGTATTCCCAGGATGCAAGGAAAAGAAGAGGTGTGAGGTGTGAATAGTATCTGTGTATATATGGGTATGTGTGTATGTGTATTGAAATCAGGTACTTATTTGTTGTAGTGTTTCCAAAGTATCCCATATGTTTTCATTTAAAGTGTTTGGATTTCTGTGTTTGATGGTAATTTTGTCTCAAATATAAATGATGATGATTTCTTGATTTCACATTGCCATATGAATTAAGTACTTTCTTTAAGAACTGAGGCAAGAGTTTGACACGTCCTTCTATGGTTCAATAGTTTTAATGTATATACGTACATATATGTATACATACATATCTACACATATGTATATACACAGGTGAAGAGTGAGAGAGAGCACAAGGAAATTTGAAAGACCCATTTAGTACATCCCAGCAAGCCTATAAATCCTTATGATTTCTCTCAGGTCCAAGACCCCTTCATTGTATAATGGTTATTGGGCACCTCCCTCTCTCCCTTTTGGGGCTTTCTTTTTTTTTCTTTTGAGTTAAATAAGCATTGATTTAGGGGCACCTAGGTGGTGCAATAGATAAAGTACCAGCCCTGGATTCAGGAGGACCTGAGTTCAAATTCTGCCTCAGACATTTAACACTTACTAGCTGTGTGACCCTGGGCAAGTCACTTAACCCCAGTTGACTCACCAAAAAAAGGCATTTATTTAGCTCCTACTATATGCAGAGAATATTGTGCTAGGTGCTAGGGAAATACAAAGATGAAATACAACTAGGTCTCTGCCTTCATCTTTTTGTTTGTTTGTTTTTGTGGGGCAATGAGGGTTAAGTGATTTGCCCAGGATCACACAGCTAGTAAGTCTGAGGTCAGATTTGAACTCGGGTCCTCCTGAATCTAGGGCCAGTGCTTTATCCACTGTGCCACCTAGCTGCCCCACTCTGTCTTCATCTTAATTCAAATAACTATTGCAAGTAAGTGTGCATGAGAGTTCTAAGCTAAGTTGTCTGAGAATCAAGAGGAGAAGCATTATTGCTTCAGGAATGGAGGTGAGGTGAGCAGCAGAGAGGGGAGGGATATCAGGTAAGGCTTTTAACTTGGACCTTAAAGAAATCGAGCAGATTTCTGTATGGGGAGAGGAGGAAATCACATTTTAGAAGATTTTCCAAACATCCACTGATGGAGTGAGCAAAGGCAGAGGTAAGATGGAGGCTGGACCACTTTAGGTAGAACATAGTGCCAGTGGAGGGGAGGATTATGAGATAAATCTAGAAAATCTGGGTGGGACCAGATTGTTAAGGACCTTGAGTATCAGGTTGCTAAGTGTTCATTTCAATAACAAAGTATGATCTTTTAGCAAGCTTACCCCACCCTCCCTACTGTCCATCTGTAGTTAGGAAAACCGCCCTCTCCTTTAGAAGTGTCAAGATTGGCTACTAGCATATTAGGAGATTTAAAAGATCACAAAGTCCCATCATCTGGAGTCTGACTAGGTGTGGGAATTATGCCTGTGGCAGGATTCTATACACACAAGGGGTCACAGGCAGCAGGTCAGCTACTCCTTGAAAGTGTGCACAATGCAAATGCAAAATCAAAGTTGAAAGACCTATACAAGCTACAGTCAGAAGAGACTGAAGTAGCTCCTATTGAGCAAGACCAAATTTCCATGCCCAGGAATTCTCCATAAACAGGAGGGAATAAGTAGCAACTAGTGGGTTCTACATCCGTGGGCTGGATGGAAATAGTATCTTGGGGTCCAATGTGGTGGTATCTGTTCCATACTTTGGTTAGTGTGGGTGGAAAACAGCTGGTAGGTAAATGTTGGCAGATGTTGAGGCAGGGCTACCTAGGTGCCAATAGCAGTGGATTGTGGCACAACAGTGAAGGGCTAGATCTAAGCACTTTAGGTACAAGGCAGCCATTGACACCACATGACTAAGGCTAGGAATGCAGCAATGGAGAATCAGCTAAAGCTATCAGTCAGAGCCTTCTACTAACAGAGCTCCTTTGTCAAATGCTTTTTGCTTAGAATTAAAAAAAATGAGCATTTCAAGAACCCCATTTACATTGTGCTTCTATCTCTGGCAAATTAAGGATGTTGTTGATTCACAATTGGGGGTGGGGACAGCTAGGTGGTGCAGTAGATAAAGTACATCCAAGAGGACCTGAGTTCAAATCTAACCTCAGACACTTGACACTTACTAGCTGTTTGACCCTAGGCAAGTCACTTAACCCTCATTGCCCCAGAAAAAAAAAAAGGGAAAAAAAGATATGCAATTGGGATTTTAGAAGCAGAAGGGTTACTGTATCTTTTCAAGTATTTTTTTCATTATTATATTACCTAATATACATCTTAACCCAATATTGAATACTGTTAATTATAAATTTTGTAGGTAGCACCTCTTTTTCAAAAAAAATTTCCATAAATTAACCTATTTATTGTTGAATTATGGGCTATAATATTTGATTTGGATTTGATAAGAAGTTTTTACTGGCCTTTCAATTCCTTCCATGTTCTGATGGCAGCTATGACTGTAAGTGCAGGGATGGTATAATATAGGTCCATGTACCACCAACTACTCTTTTCCTACAGGATGCACAATGCCAGATATGCCCACCTCATCTCTTCATTTTGATCTTGTCAGAGAGGGAGAAGGTGTACTTAGCATGCTGGCTAATTTCAGTTTTCTTCACCATTTTTCTCAGGGATGCACCACAACATGCTCCATATTTACCAACAATTCTGACCTTCTCGGTACTTTTAGCCATGCTGGTGGCCGCAGGACCCAAGTTTGGAGAATGATAATACCTCCTTGATAAGGGTTTCATTTCCTTTTGTAGCAAATGTTATCCACATAGGTTGAAAATGATTTGTGATAAAAGAAGCACATTCTACAAAACTTAAATCTGGTCTGCTTTTATATTTACCAACTACTCTTGAGCCACATAATTGTGTTTTTATTTTTTGAAATGTATCTGATCTTGTTCTCCCAGAAAAAAAAGAAGATTGCAGATATGAATTAGAACTCAAGAGATGTCTGTTCAGAGTTTATGATGTGCAAAGTACTTGTTAAACCAGAGGAAAAATGCAAAGATAGATAAGACACAGGCCCTATTTTAATGGAGTATTATAATCAAGTTGGAGGGGAGGGAATATGAGACATTCTAAAGTGCTATGGTAAGGACCAAAGGGGAAGAAAAAACTCAATCTGCATTGAAAGGCTCCAGAAAGGAAACATGATTTGAGTTCAGGCTTGATGGATGGGTGGGATTTCAACAGGTGGAAATATGGGAAGAGAAGGTGTGTTCTGAACACAAGGATGACACAAACAAAGGCATAGAAGGGAGTGTGGGCCACATATATTTAATGGGTATTGCTGAAGTGATTTGGACTGCTCTTGGCTTTCATCTCATTCCTATGATATGAATTAAGGACAGAACGTCAACCACATTGCGTGACTTGAAAACAAGGCCTGTTGAACATGTGTGTCGGAAGGTGGCTTTTGATGAACTGGTCAGGACAAAAGCTCTGAACTTAAAGATTCAGAACCAAAGTTGTCAGGGGTGGGGGAAATAACAGTCACTGAAGAACAGGGTGAACTTTTTTTTTAAATAGGGTTACTAGATGAATGGATGGGTCAAGGGAATGCTATAGACATGTTATACTTAGCTTTAAGTAATGCTTTGGATTAAGTTTCTCATGCCACCCTAGTGGGCAAGATGGAGAGATGTGTTGTCCATGGCAGTATAATTAGGTAGGTTCAGAACTGGTTGAACAGCCAGACCTTAAATTCTAAAGGACCAATGTCAAAATGGAGCGAAGTAACAAGCCAAGTGCTCCTGGGATCTATCTTTGGGCCTGTGCTATTGAACAAACCAGTTTTAATCAATGACTCAGCAATCACAAACCTGAGAAGGCTAGTCAGTATCAAAAAAGACCTTGACAGGATAGTCCATGAGATGATAATCAAGCATTTATTAAGCACATACTGAGTGTCTAAACACTGGTGATAGAAATACAACCAAGAGAAACTAAAAGAAAGACAGTACCTGCCTTTATGAAGCAGTGAGGTGGTACAGTAGATAAAGTGCTGGGGGAAGACCAGAGTTCAAATCTGGCCTAGCTATGTGACCATAGGTAAGTCACCTTACCAGTACCTCAGTTTCCTCAACTGTAAAATGGGGCTAATAATAGCACTTACCCCCCAGCCAGGGTGGTTGTGAGGATCAAATGAGATATTTGTAAAGCACTTAGCACAGTGTCTAACACTTAGCACAGTGCCATAGTAGGTGCCTAAGAAATGCTTGTTTCCTCCCTTCTGTCAAGGAGCTTACATTCTAATGGGGGAAGAAAACACAAAAGAGGGCTGTGTAGGGGGTTATCAGAGACATAGGTGGAATATAATAAAATTGAAATTGTAGGGATAAAAATAAAATAGAATACTTGAGTTAAGAATAAGTCAGCTTTGGGTGCAGCTAGGTGGCGCAGTGGATAAAGCACCAACCCTCGATTCAGGAGGACCTGAGTTCAAATGTGACCTCAGACACTTGACGCTTACTAGCTGTGTGACCCTGGGCAAGTCACTTAACCCTATTGCCTAGAAAAAAAAGTCAGCTTCATAAATACAAAATGGGGGAAAGGTGGATAGACAAAAATTCCTATGAAAAAGATCTGTGAATTTTCACGGATTGTTGTAGTGTGATGTGGCCTGACATGGAAGCCACAAAAGTTTATGTCAGCTTAGGCTACATTAAGAGCTTTAATGTACTGAAGAAAGGAAGTGATAACCCTACTATGCTCTTCCCTGGTCAGAACACATTGGGAATGATGCACCATCTTCTGGGTGCCACCTTCAGGAAGGACTTAAACAACCTTGAAAATGTCCAACAAAGGGTAATTGGGATGATGGTAAAGGCCTAGTGACCACATCATAGGAAGATTGATTGAAAAAACTGTAGATGTGTAGCCTGAGGGGAAAAAAAGATTTGTGGACACATGATCCCTACCTCTAAGTACTGTCATACAGAAGAAAGGTTCAACTTAACCCCAGAGGACATAACTAGTGGCCGTGATGGAAAGTTACAAAGGCAGGAAGAGTAGGTTATGTGTAAAGAAAATCTTCCTGATCTCAGGGCTGTCCTAAAGGAAATAGGCAGCCCCAGGAGATAATGGGCTTCCTCTCACTGGAAGTCTTTTAGTAGAAGCTAGATTTGAGCACTTGTTCAGAATTTTGTCAAGGGGAATCCCAGTGTATGTATAGTTGAGACTAGATGACCCCTGAGGTCCCTCCACAGTTTTGTGATGCTTGGTGAGTATCTGGAGCGTTTTCTATTTTTCTTACATCCCCATACTTACATTTTCAGGGGGTGTGCACATTAACAGTGACTATCCACTAGAAACTAAATAACTGAGTCTGTTATCCCCAAACATTTGCAGCTTCTCTTCCGGGCTCCATCATTTCTCTTGAATAATGTGATCTTTCCATTCTTTTATCTAAATTAGGTAGGTATTTTAAGAAGCTGAAATGAGAACATAATCACCTGATCAAAATGAACTCATTTTTTCTCATTTTCATATTTACTATGAAACATGACAAATGGAACTCTTCTTTTCCATTGAATAGACAGTTTCCATCTATCTGGATTGAAACTTCTCTCTGACACCAGTCGTCTTTCCATATGTCACTTTGATCATTTCTTTGATCGCTGCTGCCTTTTATGGAAGGGAGAAGAGAGACAGACATTGCTGGAGACAGAGTTTTATAGCCTTCAACACTGTCATATCTGGAATATCACACGGTCTGCAGAATAAGCTGAGCCATTGATTTAGTATCTCTATAAACTTGTCACTTTGTGGTTCAAGAAGCAAGTTCCTTATCCCAGTTAGTGATTGGAAGATATAACCGTAAAAGCTTTGTTCATATCATGCCTTCTTAACAGGGCTCTGAAGTAAAAGTCAACAGTTTGGTCAGAAAGTATGCTTCAGCATTGCTGGCTTTGTTGAGCAGAATATGGTTAGCATAACCCGTTTGTGGATTCCTAAAGGGTATGGGAACTAGAACTATCATTTAAGTAGCACAGAGACTCCCAGATGAGGAAACTTCCTTCACCAATGCAGATCAGCACTTTCCCGGCAGTTTGTAATCTTTTAGGAGTTGCCTAGAGCCCTGAGAAGCTCAAGAACTTACTCTAGGTCACAGTCAGTAGGTGTCAAAGGTGGCACTTAAACGCAATTCCTCTTGACTTCAAGGCTGCCTTCTCTCCAGCACACCAAGCTGCCTCTCTGAAACTCATACTTGGAGAAAGAAAATAAGCAAAGGTGGGCTACATGTTGGTGATGTTGCAACTAATACCCATGATTTTTTTTCACTTAGTTATTTTGTTGCTTCAGTTTTTCAAAATTATTTCCCCCATTTGGAGATCTTTCTTAATACAAGAAGGCTTTTACAAAATACTTTCCAGAGTCTTTAAAAATAAAGAACATTTTAGGATTCCTGCTCCTGAGAACTAGATGGAAACGTATGTTGCAGTTATGGCCAGAAATAGTTAGCTGGACATGGAATTTGTTAATTTACTTGACCCAAAGAGGAGTAGTTAATGGGATCAATATCTACTTAGAGAGGGGTCCATAATGGAGGGAGTGATTTGTGATTGGCCTGGAAATTTTAAACATTTTCATCAATGACCTGGTACAAGTCCTGAATTGCACACTTATTAAATTTATAGATGACACAAAGCTAGGAAGAGTACCTAACATGTTGGATATCAAGATCCCAAAAGATCATAATAGAATAACACATTGGGCAATATACAAGATGAAATTTAACAGAGATCAATGTAAAGTATTCCTCTCGAATTAAAAAGTACACATCGGGGTAGCTAGGTGGCACAGTGGATAGAGCACCAGCCCTGGACTCAGGAGTACCTGAGTTCAAATCCGGCCTCAGACACTTAACACTTACTAGCTGTGTGACCCTGGGCAAGTCACTTAACCCCAATTGCCTCACTAAAAAAAAAAAAAAGTACACATCACAAGTACAAGATGGGTGAGAAATTAGTCAAAAGAAATTCATCTTTAAAATGCTTGGAGGTCTTTAGTGGATTTAAAGCTTAATCAGTGCAATTTGGTATCACTAAAGCTAGTATTTTAGACTATGTTAAAAGAGAAATAGAAAAAACCAAAAAGTTAAAAATAAATTAAAAAAAATAAGAGAGAGAGAGAGAGAATGAGATTATTCTGAAAAGGGAGGTAATATTCCCACTGTACTCTACCTTCATCAGACCACATTTGGAGTATTGGACTATGTTTGGCATATGTTGTATTCCCTTCATTAGAATATAAATGCTTTGAGGTAAAGGACTGTTTCGTTTCCATTTTTGTATCTTCAGTGCTTTGCACCTAGTAGGTACAAGAATCATGGAAAGAAGGTGCCCTTTGGTCATCATTTCCTTTTTCATTTCACTAAGAAAGAGTCTTCAATTGAGAAGGCACATCACTCTCCTTTAATAGTCAAAGCCAACTACCTTTAACATTGAAATCATTGATTGTAGGTTTAAAAAAAGAATGTATAATTTTGTTTTTAACAAAAAGCAGTTGTGTTTTGAAGCTCATGTTGGAGATTGAGATTCTAATACATACTGGTGTCTGGCTTTTAGTGCCTGAGAGGAAGATCAGAGGCCTCAAAATCCAAAATGAGCCATTAATTAGATGAAATATGTAATTTAAATTTAATGTCAAGGGATATTTAGCTGAGGCTTGGGGGGGAAATGCTTTAGTTTTCCCCTCCCCCTGCCTGGTTCATTTTGTCCATATGTCAGCTACAATCTAGTTGTTTTTTTTTTTTTAAAAAAAACAGATATTCAATGTAGTGGCATTTATTTAATCTTCTTAAGAAGTTTTATTGACAAAGTTTTTGTTTGTATATGATATATTATAAATTGTATCTCTCTGACACTTTCCCTATAAAAGATAGAAGCATGACAAATGGTGATTAATTATCTCACAGTTCTGATGACCATCAAATGGTCATTTTCTATTCCTGTCATTGGATAGTCAGTGTGTACCACAAAGTACATGAGTGAGTGTAAATGACTCATGCCCTTCTTGTGATTGGCAGGCTCTCTGTCCTCATGAGTATCTTAACAAATGATAAGGCCTGTGTGGCTATGTTTCTGTGACCATGTTTCCCTCACAAAAGAAAAAAATAAAATGAGAATTCCTTACCCTTTGCCTTGTTTAACAGCTGGGTTCACTGCATTTCTCTGAAATGTCAAATGGGGTTTAAAAAAAATCAATGATCTGTAATAATTCACAAATAACTAGAAAAATAAAATGAAAATATTTGATAGGAGAAAGCTAGTCTCTGCTGCCCTCTGATGGCCGCGTTTTGAATAACTTCTAATCTCCCATCTTTCACTAGCCTCTTTTCCCCTCCCCTCCTTTTCAAGATTTGTGCACTGGTATATGTGTGTGTGCATGCACACATTGGACAAAATAATGACTTGATCGCTTTTTTTAAGATTGTCCTCTGACATATACTTTCTGTATGACCTTTGTTAAGTCATTTTTTTAACTTCTCAGTACCCTAGGCATTTATTCCAAACTATTAAGTTACATAGAAGGTGCTGACCTTTCACTGGTACTGGGTGCTTCCTTACCTATTGTATGGTGCTCAAAATGGATAATGTTCCAGTTCCAGTCCCTAGTCCTCAAGACTGGAATATTTTGGTATTTATTTTCTGGATATGTAGACTATATATTCATCATATCCTGTCATTCATTTGATGCTTTGGGTCTGTGATCTCCTCTATACTGTCCTCCCTGAAACAGGGCCAGACACATTCAATCCACCCTTTTTCGTACTGCACAGCTCTTGTTCATGGGTTTCTTCCTATTCCTTCAGCTCAGTGGTGTAGTGGATAAAGTGCTGGCTCTGGAGTCAGGAAGACTCCTCTTCCTGAGTTCAAATCTGGTCTCAGGAACATAGTAGTTCTGTAACCCTGGGCAAGTCACTTAATCCTGTTTGCCTCAGTTTCCTCATCTGTATCTCTCTTCATCTCCACTCCAATATCTATGCCATGAAAACCCCAAATGGGGTCACAGTCGCACATGACTGAAATGACTAAACAACAGCAATATTCCTCCATGAAGGATCCTTATGTGCTGAGGCCTTATTCTATGTCTCTGACTGTTACATGGACACCAGTGGACTATGCAGATCATCCATTGCCATGACCAAGTTCATGGGGAATGGTGAACAACATGTTCTCTAAGATGGGGAAGAACAAGCAGTATCTATTCGCTGAAATACAAGGGGAAGAAAACAAGTTCTCCAAGAGAAGCTGCTTTGATGCTTGGTGAATTGGGAAGATGGTCCATTGAGCTCTTAGAAAAAGGTGGAGGTGCCACTTAGAGCTACCATGGTTCAAATTAATTAGCCAGCAGTCTGTGTCTCTGGGAAGCAAACCTTTCGAAATTCTGATATATTGTCTAGAATAAGGTGTTTTTGCTTTTCCTTCTTTGTTGTAGAACACATTTTTTTTTGTAGTTCTGAAGGAGTCAGGGCAGCATAATGTAGTAAGAGCCAGCCTTGTGGTCAAGATTTGTGATCAAGTCTTGCCTCTGTTAAGGGCTAAAATTCTAGCTAGTCTGTCTAAAATATCTAATGAGTGGTCGCCAATAAATTATAAGCTTTAGCAAGAGTTAGACTTTTAAGCGTTTATTCAGGAGAATAAGAGTTTGGTAAAGAGAGAAGAAAAGGCCTAGATTCCTATATATTAAAGGGAGAGCACATTTCTAGCTCTGCTCTCCACCAGTCCAAAGGAAAGAGAGTCAGAGTGAGCGCCAGTCTCTTCCTTTCTCCTCCCACTACCCAACGTCACTTCCTGATGCCAAAGAAAAGACTCCTGGTCTTGCCCTCAAAGACCTTCGCTTCATGGGTGGAACTCTTCTATAGTAAGTCTCCAGCAGGTGGTGTCATTCCAATCGTTACACTTCACAAGACTGATTTGGGGCAAGCCTCTTTACCTCTCAGTAACCTAAACCAGGGCTTCTTAAACTTTTCCCACTCACAATCCATTTTTACCTGAGAAATTTTTATGCAACTCAGTGATGGCATGCACAGTGCAAAGTTTGCATGTTGTGTGTTCAAAATCGAGGCTGCAGTGATCCCCCACATTCAGTGACCCCCCATATTGCAACCCACAGTTTAAGAAACCATGACCTAAACAACTCTCTTGATTCTATGAATTACAGGACAGGTATACGCATTGGTAGAGGGAATTTCCTTGTTAGGAGTCCCCTCTTCTAATGAAATCATGGGCCCAATCCAAAATTTTTTAAAGTAATTGATCTGGATTGGGACTGCAGTAGATGACACCTGCTGACATTCTATCTGGAGACCTAGAACTTTCCCCTTGAACTCTGCTGTATGAGATCATGGTTAGGAAGGAAGATGTTTTGAGACAATTGATTAAAACAAATACAGTTAGGAATGTAGTACCTATGCCCAGGACTGGCCTTAGAGATAAGTAAGTGGAATAGGTAGGTTACTAGGTATGTGCCGTGATCTGAAGGCCCTATTCACTAAATAACTCCTTCCACCAGTGATGATTCCTAAAATGTCACCATTGCAGATTCAAACCTTTGAGTCCTAAAGTTCTCAGCAAAACCCATAAGTACTGATTGCTTACCACCTGCCACATGGGACATATCTGAAGGAGACTGCATTTTAGGGAAGATTTTAATAACCCACAAGATCAAATTTTGTCTGTACACATTCATTTTCTAGAGATATCAGGGAGTTCAGTAAAAAAAGTGAGGATTTTTGATTCCTTATTTTTTTTTTTTTTTGGCAAAGCATTACTCTATTTCTACCCAGGTGTTTCAATAACTCTTTCAATAAAAGCAATGTCAAAGGGCTTGATGTAGTAAGTAAACCCTTGGGGTCGATCCCCACAGTGCATTCTAACTCCAATTTGGAAATGTTTGAGTTTATCTGGCCTTTCTGAAGCATAATTTATCAAAGGATGCATTTCCTACATTTGCTGTGGGGGGGCAGCAAGTACCCAAGAAAAAGCAATTATTCTTCTAGTATAAATTAAAGGTTAATAGGATTTTGTGGAAGGAAATATTCCTTATTAAAAAGGTGAAAATTATGTTAGTGCCCCTCTCATGCATACCTTCTAAGGTGAATGGATCTTGGGTACTTCACTAACAATCCCTCCCTGAACGGGATCCAATTGTGTATATAAAATGCTTTTTGTAACCACAAAAATCTATAGAAATGTGAGCTGCCATCCTTATAAAACTGATTAATATAAGATTCTACCGCAGAAAAAGGTTTTATTTAAGCAGGCCCCTGGTGTTTTTTCACAGATGCACATAATATCAGAACCAGAGGGGCCTAAGAGGATATCTAATACAACAAATGCCCAAACATGAAAAGACCCTGCAATACACCATGTCGTTTGATTGCTCTGCTAGGAAGTCTTTCTTTACATTAAGTCTAAATGTGTCCCTTTATAACCTAGACTGATTGTTCCCTGTGAGGTCAAGCAGAAAAAAATCTATACCCTACCCCTTCCACATGGTATACCTTTAGATACTTGAAGATAACTATTATGTAAACTCCTCTGCCATAAATGTTCTAGTCTCTGGGCTAAGCATCCACAATGTCTTCTACCATCCTTTTATGGCATGATCTTGAAGCCCTTGGCTAATCTGGCTGCTTTACTTTAGATGCTTTCTAGCGAGAGAAATGATTACTGATAACCAATGATTTGGGGAGATTCAGATTTCTCCTTTTTTTCTCTGATCCTCATTTTAAGACCTAAGTCTCAGAAGTTGAGCTAACCTTCTTCTCTATCCAGACCCCACCCAGGTAGGGGCAGCCATTGTTTCCCACTCAGGATAAAGTCTTTGAACAGATTACCCAAGGCTGGGGGTAACTTAAGAAGTAAATGGCGTAACCAAAGTTCAGGTCCAGCCCCTCCTTGTCATATTCATTCTCATTAATTTTTAACCAATCAGAGTTGATGGCCACCCTCAGGAACACTTACTCTTCAAAGGGCATATAAACCGTGAGCCCACCATCATGATGGTCTTTGGCCTAAGAGAGACAGCCAAATGACCTTTTTTTTTATTAAAAGGCTGGCATTATTAATAAAATGATTAAATTACCCAGAAATTATATCTGCTTAAACTTTTAAAATACCACACTAGTTTGCAAATGTCCTACCAAATATAATGCCTAGAATCGAACATGGTAATCCAGATATAGCCTGACCAGACCAGAACATAATGAAACTATCCCCTCCCTAATCCCAAACACTATGACTTTGTTAAAGCCTCACAAGGTCGTGTTAGCTTCTTTGACTTGCCATATCACACTCTTGATGCTTACTGAATTTGCAATCCACCAAAACTCTGAGATCTTTTTCACACCAACTGGTGTCAAGTCACATGTCCTTCCCAAACCTCTTGGCCTCAGTGTTAGGCCTTATCCAAGTGTAAGACATTCATCCCTATTCATTTTCACCTTAAAGAGTCAGCCCGAGGTAGTAGAGAACTGGCCTCAGAGACAGGGGTTCACGTCCTGCCTCTGACAAGTTCTGGCCATGTGCCCTGGGTGAGGCACTCACACTCTCAAGGCTCTAACCATGTCTCTAAGCCACAGAGAAGATGCTGGCCTGATCTGTATTAATGGAGGGAATTTCCTCATTTCTTCACTATACCAGTGAAATCACAGGTCAAGGCCCAGTGTTCTCATTATTAGATTCAGCCCAGCGGTCTATTTCCTTGACATATTTTGGCATCCTGATTCCATCATCCAATGTGTTAATTGTTCCATTCTAGCTTTATATTGCTTCCATATTTAATAAACATGCCATCTGGACTTCTGTCTGAGTCATTGATAAAAATGTTAAATAGCACAAAGCCAGGAAGAGAATTCCCTCCCAGATGATATTGAACCATTAATTGTAACTACTTGGATCTGGTTGTTCAATTGATTCCTATTAGTTCTTTAATTCTTTTGATGGCAACACCATCCTTTCAGTTACCTAGGTACATAATCTTGATTCCGTTCTTGACTTTTCCATCTCCTCATTCCCCTATATTTAATCTGTTGCCATGTGCTATTGAGTCTACCTCCACAACATGCTTAACATCCTTTCCTTGATTTCTCTGATCTGGAAGGGAGGGAAGAAGGAAAGAAGGGATGGATGGAAGGAAGGAAGGAAGGAAGGAAGGAAGGAAGGAAGGAAGGAAGAAAGAAAGAAAAAAATTACTTTGGTATAACCCATCCTTGATAAAACCAAGCCAGCTAAAACTGAAGTCAAAAAGACCAAGTTCATAACCTTCATCAGATACTTACTAGCTGAGGGACCTAAATAATTAACCTCTCAACCTCAGTGCCCCTCGTCTGTAGAATGGGGATAAATAGTACCTCTCCTACAGAGTTGTCATAAAGATCAAATGAGATTTTTTTCTAAATTGTTAAACACTTTGCACATCTTAAAGTGTTATAGAAATGCTAGCCATCATCATTACCATCATTCACCAATACAGCCACTACCCAGTTAAATCCCTTAATATCTCCTATCGGGATTATCCTAATAAGCTCCTAATTGGCTCTCCCTCTCTACCCTCTCCAAACCATTCTAACACAGCTAATAAATTGATATTACTTAAACATAGTTCTGGTCATATGGCTTTTCAGAGAATCTTTATTGACTCTAGGATTTAAAAAGAAAAGAAAAAAAGAAAAATGCTTAGCCTGGCATTGAAAACCTATACAACCTGGTTCCCACCTATTTCCCTGGTATTATTTCCCATTACTTCCTTTAGATGGTCTATCATCCAGCCAAACTGGCCTTGGGGTTCCCTAAATATAATCTGTCTCTGCTTCTGACTTCAAACAAGTGCTCTTCCATCCCAGGAGTAACCTGCCTTTTTACCTCTGACCATTAGAATCAGAGCTTCCTTCTAGGTTTGGCTGAGTCGCCATCTCCACAGGGGTGTTTCTGATTCCCCAGGTTATTAGTGCTTTCTCTTACATGACGTAACTTTGTATTGGTTTTGATGTATATTGTATTTGCTTATCTATGTGCATGTTGATACTTCCAATGGAACTGTTTCTTTGGTAGCCCCAGCAATTAAGATACTGCTTTGCACTAGTAGGTACTTCATTACTGCACCTTAACGACAAAAAGAAAAAAAAAATTGCATAAGATACTTTGCCATTGCTTTGTTAAAATTTAGGTAAACTGTTTCTCCAGAAATTCACTGATCTCCCAGGCTAGCAACCCTGTCCAAAAAGGAAATGAGGTTAGTCTAGCATGACCTGATCTTGATGAAAGTGTGCTGACTCTTTGTGATGAAAACTTCCTTTTTCTAGATTTTTCACCGATGTGAAGTGGGTATTTTTACATCTTAGGCCCTCGTAAGTCTTTGTACTTTCAGGATCCTTAAGCCATTTGACTTCCCAAAAAACTTTAGATAAAAATAAGATTTGGACGTGCTAATTTTACAGTGCCCTGAATAGGTATTTGTTGACTGACCTTAGTTTGGGTGAGGAATTGTTTAATTCCCATTAATTAGAAAGATGGGCTATTGTCTTATTTGTATGAGCTGCAATAACATAACAGTTAGAACTTCTGAATCCTATAAAAGCCAAGTAAAGGAATACCTAGAGTTTCAGGTATGGTGGCAGTAGATTCCCAAGAATTGCCTTCCTTTCCTCAGCTATTCTGCAAGTCAATGTGGTAGGTGCTTGATTGAGAGGCAACATGGTAGAGTGGTTAGAGTACTATACCTGGATTCAAAAAGACTGAGTCCAAACCCACTTCAGATACTTATTAGTTGTGTAACCGTGGACAATGTTCTTAATTTGGCTGGGCCTTAGTTCATCATCTGTAAAATAAAAGAATTAGACTTGATGTCTTCAGAGGCTCCTTCCAGCTCTAAATTTATAATCCTATGGTTTCCTGTGGTCAAGATGAAGTTTACAAGAGAAGTGCCAGAACTATGTTCATCCCCTATTGGTCAAAATGAGGTGAGAACAATTTGGGACAGTCTTCCTGCTACCACACAAGTGTTAGCCTTCATAAGAGCTCAAAATCTTTCAAGGTCTTCAGTACAGTAGCCCCAGGTTCTGATTTTGTGCCCCTGCTGCCCAGAAGAGACCACTAATGATTATAATTGATACATATAGATTGCCTTAAAGTTTGCCAAATTTTGTACATACGTAATTCCCTTTGTGCCTCACCCAAACCCGTATTACAAATGCAATTGTTCCCATTTTGTAGATGATCAATCTAAGACTCAGTAATATTAAGGGCCTTGACCAGGATCCCACAGTCAGTGTCTGAGGTGGGACTTTATCCATGACTTCCAGATCCCAAATCCAATACTCTATCCTGTCTTCCTAGTGGTTCCTTGAAGCTGCTAGTATGGTACATTTTATAGAACTTAACATTAAACACAGCTTTGCTCCTTAGATTTCTGGACCCCCACTCTCTCCCTGTTTTATGCACATATCTATTCAGAACTAGCCTGAGGGCTCAAGAATTAACTTTGAAGTATATCAAATATATTTGTAAGATTATTTATTTTTGTCCCTCCACTCCCCCCGCAAAAAAAAAATCCCAGTGTTTAGCAAAATGCTACCTAATTTAGCAGTGGTAATCCGGCTATCACAGGCTACCTTCCTGCCTCAATATCACCTCTCTGGTAATAGCCTGGATAACCTGATTTCCTCTTTGGCTATAATGTACTGGTGAACTCTGACTTGATCCACCATGATTTCTGGTTCCTCTCTATTCTCTACACCTAGATCTCACCCCATTTCCCCAAAGAGTTCCTTCTTACAATCCTGTTCCTTGTCCTTAACTGATGGGTTAATACTACACACACACACACACACACACACACACACACACACATTGGAGAAGGGGAAGGCTTAGATAGCCTCAAGCTGCTATGTAATATTGTTTGTCACAGCCTTGACTATTGAGCATTACAACCAATTCTTTCTGGTACCTAAGTCCAGGGATCTATAAAACAGAATAAGGAGCCCATTGTAAAAGGATTTGTTCCACCCAGTGTGCTAGGTGCTGGACCTTCTAATAATCAACAAGCATTTATTAAGTAACTTTTATGTTTCAAACACCTCTGCTAGGAAAATGGTGATTAAAAATATATATATATAAATTAGGGCAATGGTAGTACTTCTGATAAAGGCCTCATTTCTAAAATATATTGAGAACTAAATCAAATTTATAAACATCCAAGTTATTCCCCAATTGAGAAATGGTCAAAGGATATGAACAGGCAGTTTTCAGATGAAGAAATAAAATCTATCTATTCATATATGAAAAAATGCTCTAAATCACTATTTATTAGAGAGATACAAATTAAAACAATTCTGAGGTAACACCTGACACCTATCAGATTGGCTTATATGACAAAAAAGGAAAATAATAAATGTTGGAGAAGCTGTGGGAAAATTGGAACACTAATGCATTGTTGGTGGAGCTGTGAACTGATCCAAACCATTCTGGAGAGCAATCTGGAATTATGCCCAAAGGCCAAAAAGCTGTGCATACCCTTTGACCCAACAATACCACTTTTGGGTCTTTTTCCCAAAGAGATCATAAAAAAGGGAAAAGGACCCACATGTACAAAAATATTTATAGTTGCTCTTTTTGTGGTGGCAAGGAATTGGAAATTGAGGGGCTGCCCATCAATTCGGGAATGGCTGAACACGTTGTGGTATATGAATGTAATGGAATTCTATTGTGCTGTAAGAAATGATGAGCAGGAGGAGTTCAGAGAAACCTGAAGGACTTGCATGAACTGATGATGAGTGAGATGAACAGAACTAGAAGAGCATTGTACACAGTATCATCAACATTATGTGTTGATCTACTGTGATAGACTTCATTCTTCTCACCAATACAACAGTACAAGAAAGTTCCAAAGAACTCATGATGGAAAAGGCTCTCCAAATCCAGGGAAAAAAGAATTGTGGAATATGGATACGGATTGAACCATACTATTTCTTTTGTTTGAGGTGCTTTTGCTCTGATTCTTCTCTTATAGCATGACTAATGCAGAAATATGTTTAATGTTATTGTACATATATAACCTATATCAGATTACCTGCTGTCTTGGGGAGGGGGAAGGAAGGGGAAGGAGGGAGAAAAATTTGAAATTAGAAATCTTATAAAAACAAATGTTGAAAGCTAAAAAAAATAGGGCAATGGTGATACAAATATAAACATTAGACAATTCTTGCATTCAGGAAGTTTATATTCTAACAGGAGGCTACAATACATATCTGGGAAGGGTGTTAAAGGAAGGGAGTTTGAGACTCAGTCACAGGGATTATGAGTGTCATCACTAGCCAATAAATTATCATGCCCTTTCCAATAGTGATTGTAGTATTCATTTAATTATTAATCCAAGAGCAAGAGGAGGAATAGAATGAGTGGGAAAAGGAGATTGGAGGAGATGGCTGGAGGGAGTACACATATGGCTTTAGGGTAAACAAATACTAAAATGGCCTGCTGGATGGCAGTAGGATGGGGTTTGAAGTATTGTATGTGGCTGGCCAGATATAGTGGTTCAAGGTGAATTTTCCCTACCTCATTCACACATTAATTAGTATGACTCAGCCCCCAGGCCCCAGACAAGACTCCTAATCTTCTAACCTGGGAAAATGAAATACCAATAAATTTCCAACTCACATATGGGAATACAGCCCTAAGAAGACCAGTAGTATAAGGGCTTACCTATACCCCTGGCCCTACTGAACTCTAAATCCAATGGCATTGCTTCCTTGGAATTAAATGGGCTAATAGAATAACCACCAGCATCAATCTTGGAGCTGGTGTTGCCTTAAATAATTCTGTTCTTAGTGAGGCAGCTAGATGGCCCAGTGGATAGAGTACCAGGTCTGAAGTCAGAAAGACTCATCTTTCTGAGTTTCAATCTGGCCTCAGATACTTTCTAGCTATGTGATCCTGGGCAAGTCACTTAACTCTGCCTCAGTTTCCTCATCTGTAAAATGAGCTGGAGAAGGAAATGGCAAACCACTCCAGTATCTCTGGCAAGAAAACCCCAAAAGGGGTCATAGAGAGCCAGACACAACTAAAAAACTACTAAACTGGGGGGTCGTTGGAAACCCTTGTCCATGATGAGTTCAACTGTACCAGTGATCTGGCCTTCTGCCTCTCACTGGATCTTTTTAGGGAGTATGTCAATCTCTTCTATCCTTGTCTACATCAGGGGCTTTTGCTCTTTCCACCCTCCTCCTCCATACACTTTTCCTTCCTCCTTTTTCCTTGAGATCACAGATTTTGCCCCCTTCTACTGCTACTCAAGAATGGTTTATCCTTCCTCCTTTCCTGTAGTGCTGGGTCTAATCAAAGTATTGAATAAACTTCAGGGCTTCAGAGTTCTAACACTAGGGTTCATATCCTGATTCTCCCACTTGTGACCTTGGTTTAAAAAGTCATCTCCCCTCTAATCGTCAGCTTCTTTTATGAAAGGAGGGCTTGTAGGACTGTATAGATTTAGAGTCAGAAGGGATTTTAAAGGGCATCAGAACCAACTTCATCATTTTACAATTGAAAAAAAACAACTTAAACCCAGAGTGGTTAAGTAACTAGTCTGGGGTCACAGGGCTAGTAAGAACATCTTCCTGTCTCAAAATCCAGTGCTCTAGCCTTTATACAATACTCTTATCTCAAAGGAATTTGAAAGAGATAATTGTCAAGACCTCTTCTAGCACTAAATCCTGTGATCTCTCTCATTGACTAAATATGGATCATTTAATTATTTCTATATCTATCTCTCTTCTTGACAAGACCTCTCTTTCCTAGCACTGAATGAGAAACTGAATTATTGATGAAATTTCACACCAGCATCTATGGAGGGCTATATGGGAGTGATATTTGAAGTACATATTTTCACTTTTACTGACAAACATTCCTCAGAAAAAATTAGCTTTCTTGAATTGGCCATCGAAGTTGGAAAAAATATCATGTCATTTCTTTAATCCAATCTTTAAATCATTATCAATAACCTATATTTGTTAAGGACCTACTATGTACCAGGCATTGTGGGAGGTAGTGGGAACCCAAAGATAAATGAAACAGTCATAACAATAGAGTTTACATTCTATTACTGAGAGAGAGAGAGAGAGAGAGAGAGGAGTCAGAATCTACCCCTAAATTAATTAAAAATGAAATTTTGCCCTTCAATGAGTGTTTGAAGCTTCCATAGTTAATTTTGGAGCAAGGGGTTTTGCTCTGGAAGGCATTTTGTTGTTTGTTTGTTTTTCTGTGCACATGCATTTGGCAATGGCTAAGAATAAGAACCCTTTCATCAGAGCATTTTCATAAGTAGGATCTTTTATTTCTTCCTTTCCTTTCTCTCTCTCTCTCTCTCTCTCTCTCTCTCTCTCTCTCTCTCTCTCTCTCTCTCTCTCTCTCTCTCTCTCTCTCCTCTTCAATCTTACCACTATACCACATTAATGTGGCTAGACCCATATTTTCAATCATCTTTTTTCACTTCCACCCTCAGGACTGATGACAGCAGGAACGTCTGATTGGTCAAATAGAAGGATATATTTCGAAACAGGAGGCAGTGAGAAGTAATGAATAAGGTGCTCAATCTGGAAACCAGAAAAATCTGGGTTTGAATCACAGCTCAGGTCCTTATTCGTTCTGTTATCCTAGTCAGCTAATTTTATTTCTCTGGGGCTCAGTTCCTCATCTGTGAAATGGAAGGGGATGGATGGATTGGATTTGTTGGCTTCTAAGATGGAGTTCAAAGTCTCTGATCCTGTGATCAGACTCTGAAACACACTGGCTTTGGCCCCCCTTCAGGGGTCACATCTGCCTGTCTTCTGCAATGCTGTGGCTCTAGACATAGGGGACTGCCAGCACTGGCTGCCTGGTTAGGACAGGTGCTGAGTCCATTGCAAACAGCAGTAGCAGGATAATGTTTGAAAATGCTCAGTTTAATTAAGGAGTCCCTCTGATCAACCTCTAGACCTGAATGTTTCCGAACTCATCCAAGGCCTGATGTGGAGGCTGAATTCCTTGAAGTGTTTCCAAGGTGCCTTTTGAATGATTTTCCCCAAACAGAGATACTATCTGGTGCACACAGCTGGGAGAATGTTGCTCTGACTCTCTGGGCCCTTCTAACAATAGGGTTTTGTTTCACTCTCCCCCCCTCCCCATTCTAACTCTCTTCTCCCCTTTATTGGCCCACTGTTCTCTTCACTCCCTCTCACAAGGAGTGTGCTGTAGGTAATTCCCCAGCCCCAGAAGTGACTACAATCTTGTGGTGAGATGATCTGTACCTAATCAACAGGGGGTTTGTGTATCCTCTGGATAATAGTTAAGTTCAGAATCAAAGAATCCTTCAATCAAATTAACAATTTGCTGGTAAAAACCCAGATTCAAACAAACCTGCTTCTCTTGAGAATGAGGGTCTATTTGGCATTTATCTAATTCCAACCATGTACTATGCACTGAACTTCATTTAGAGATAATATTGCACTTAGGGAAAGGGGAAAGAAACAGAAGCAAAATTCTTCCTTTGCCTTAGGTTTAGTCAGGAGGAATATTTCAGGACCACCTTTTTCTGTACTTCAAAAGAGGAGGAGGAAAGGCATAGGATCTAGTTTTTAATATGGTTCAGATGTAGTATTTCCAAGTCTGGCATATGGTTTGGAATGCAAGCTCTCTGATGATCTGAGAATCAAAGGAGACAAGAAGCAGGTATCTACCTTAATTGATTAATTCATTTCCTTCCAGGACATCCCAGGGTGACTTTTTTTTCTCTTTAAATTCATTAAGGAATTTAATGTAGTGGCTAAGGCATCTTTAATCTTATAACCTTTGATCTATGCAAAGGAGACTGTTAGGAATTTCCAGGGGTAAGTGACTGTCAATCAACAAGCATTTATTATGGTCTAAAATATACCAAGAACAGGACAAAATGAAGTAGTCCTTGTTCTCAAGAAGCTTACGGTTTGTCAGAGCAATGGAATGTTACATAGTGTCCCCAAAGTCTTAGTGCAGTTTTAAGCTACTAAAGTTTAAAACTGCACTAATATTTAGGGGACTCCCCTTGGGTAAATATATAAAGAATAAATAAAAAGTAAGTATAAGATAGTCTAGGAAGGGAGGGCGCTAACATTTGTGGGGATAAGTTACAAGGGATCACGTCCAGAAAGAGCTTTTCATATAGTTAGGTTGGCTATAAGGCTTGTTTTGAAAATGTGTATTTGCTCCAGAGCCATTGATCTATATTACAGAACAATATGAGCATGACCTGAATTTTGCCCTGGAGAAATAGTGAGAATGCAAGAAACTGCACCATTTCACAATAACTCACAAGCTGTAAAGGCTTCTAACTCCCACTTCCATAAGCAAACTTCAGGTCTTTTTTCAAAGTAAAGTGCCATATTTATTGTATGTCTTCTGCTGCAGTTGGATAGAGGATGGATGGAGGAGGACTGGTGGGCACCCAGAACTCCATCCCTGCCTTCTTGCCTTCTGCCACAACTGATCCCCACACCCAGATCTTGAAATTACAGCCTACCAAGCCATCAACTTTGCCAGCCCAGCCCTGTGAGAACCAGGTTACAGGCCAAACAGCAGCCCAAGGCCCAAGATGTTACTGATGTTTATTATAGTAGTTTTTGTATTCTTTAACTATTTAACTTGCAAAAACAGAACTACCATTTTTATTAGGTTCCTATCTCTTTTTAATGCGTCACTGACAGTTTTGAATGTTGCACCTCTCTCTCCATTTTCCCCATAAGACTTATGGATTTTGTATAGCATGGTGATTTTTAGTAATACATAGGTCCTATTACAGAAAAAGTGATCCATATTCATGTGGTTAAAATGTTTTCTTTTGGGGGCAGCTAGGTGGTGCAGTGGATTCAGGAGGACCTAGGTTCAAATCCGGCCTCAGACACTTGACACTTACTAACTGGGTGACCTTGGGCAAGTCACTTAACCCCCACTGCTCCACAAAAAAAGTTTTCTTTTATAGAATTTCTTTTTTAAAAGAAACAGTTGGAAGTGGCACTCCATGTTCTGAATTCTAGAATTCCTCATGGTAATCTCCCAGAAATCTCTGAAATGGTTTTTGGTCTGAGAAACTTCCATAAGACTTAGAGTCTTAGAAGCATGTTTGTCCAACAATGGGCATAATTGAGTGCTTGCTTCCTCCCCCAACTCAGCCCAAATTAACTCAGCCTCAATAGAAGTGAAAATTATGGATTATGCAATAATCACCATTGTCATCATCAAAAATAAATGTGTTGAGCACCTACCATGTTTGGGCCACTGTGGTAAGGGAGAAAAAATACAAAGTATCTTCAAGGGGCTTACAGTATAGGTGGGGAGACATTACATGTGCAGGAAAGATAGCTTTCAGACAAGTTTACCTGGTTGTACTCAATGGAAATTTCCTCTACTGATGCATATTAGATGGCTGATTTTGTGTTGTACTTTTCCCCCCACTTACTTCATTCTCAAATATTTGCATTCTGGCTTTTAACTCCATTACTCAGCTAAAACAACTTCCTCCAAAATTACCACTGGTCTCTAAATTGTCAAGCCTGATGGCCTTTTCTCAATCCTCACCTTTCTTGACTTTTCTGTGGCATTTAACACTCTTGACTGCCCCTGTCTTCCTAGATACCATCTCCTCTCTGGGCTTTTGTGACTCTGCTCTCTTCTCTGTTTTCCTGCCTATCTGATAATTTCTTCTCAGTCTTTTTTGCTGGTTTGTATCATGTCTCCTGTCTGTAGGTCTTCCCCAAGGCTCTGTCCTGGTGTCCTTCCTGCCTTCTTTTTATAACATCTCATTTTGTGATCTCCCCAGCTCCCATGGGTGCAATTGATCATCTCCATGCAGGTAATTCCCAGAGTCATATATCCATCCCTAGTATCTCTCCTGAGCTCCAGTTAGATCTCCAACTACTTAAGGGATGTTTCAAACTTCATGTCTTTTAGGCATCCCAAACACTGCATGTCCAAAATTGAAATCATTGTTGCTCCCTACCCCCAGCTTCTAATATCCACCCTCTCCCAAACTTCCCTGTTTCCACCAGGCCCACCACCAACCTTCTAGTCACCTTGGTTCACAATCTTAGCATTGTCCTTACTTCAACCTTCTCTCTTACCCCAAATAACCATTCAGTCGCCAAATCTTGTCATTTCCCTGTGAAGAGCAGCTCTTCCATATGCCCCCCCCCCGCAAAAAAAAAAGTGATTTTTCTAAAATGAACGTCCAACTGTATCTCTTCCATACTCAAATGCCAGTGGCTCCTTTTGACCTTTAGCATCAAATATAAACTGGGTGTTTTTGACTTTTAAAGTCCTTCCAACCCTTGCCCCAACCTACATGTCCAACCTTCTTATTCTTTAGTCCCCTTCCTGAATTCTGAGGTCTAGCCAAACTGGTCTTCTTACTATTAATCACATAAGTTCCACACCCCATCTCTGCACCTTGCATGAGCTGTTACCCAGACCTGGAATGCAATTCTTCCTCACCTCTGTCAACCCTTGTTTCTTTAAAAACTCAAGTACCAACTTCTACAGAAAGCCTTTCTTGATCCTCCCAGATGCTTGTGCCCTCTCCCCTCAGATTTACCTTGTTTCCATATGTGTGTGTGTATGTGTGTACATATATGTATATGTATACTTATGTGTTTACATATACATTTATACCTATGTCAGTATGTATGTATATGTATATAGAAACAATATAGGTGTGTATATAACATATATTCTATATAATCTTATATTTTGTGTGTGTGTGTAATTCTGTATATACCTGTTTATGTGCATGTCTTCTCCCATGATAAGATGCAAGCTCAGGGATGGCAGAACTGTATCACATTTGTCTTTGCAGCCCCAGAGCTAGGTTTGTTGATTGACTGACTGATTGATACTTAGATATCTTTTTTTGTGGGGCAATGGGGGTTAAGTGACTTGCCCAGGGTCACACAGCTAGTAAGTGTCAAGTGTCTGAGGCAGGATCTGAACTCAGGTTCTCCTGAATCCAGGGCCGGTGCTTTGTCCACTGTGCCACCTAGCTCCCTCGATACTTAGATATCTTGAGGCACTATGAGGTTGTGACTTGCCCATGTTTACACAGCTGATATGTTTTTCTTCTAGACTCTAAGGTCAGCCTTCTATCTACTCTTCCATGGTGACTTTTGAGCTTTGTGGTGGGGTTTACTTAAGATTTTGATAAGATATTCAATTGTTTAAAAAGCTAGCTAACAGTCAGTCAATAAATGTTTATTAAATGTCTGCAGTGTACATTGTGCTGAGGCAAAAGATAGTCCCGGCCCTCAAGGAGTTCACAATATGATGGAGCAGACAACAAACAAATATGTAAAAACAAACCATAGATGGGGTAACTAGGAAATATTTAAAAGAGAGAAGGCATTAGAAATAAGAGGGGTTAGGAAAGGTTTCTTGTAGAAAATTGGGTTTTTAATTGGCCCTGAAGGAAGCCAGGAAAGTCAGTAGGAGATGAGGAAAGACAGACAGACAGACACACACACAGAGAATCTCAGGTGTGGGGAGTAGCCAGAGAAAATGCCTGGAGCTGAGAGATGGAGTGTGTTGTTTGAGGAATAGCTAGTAGGCCATCGTCACTGGATTGAAGAATATGAAGAAGGGAGTAAGGTGTAAGAAGACTGAAAAAGTAAGGGGAGGTCAGACTGGCATTTTAGGAAAATCATTTTGGTGGTAGAAGGAAGGAAGGAAGGAAGGAAGGAAGGAAGGAAGGAAGGAAGGAAGGAAGGAAGGAAGGAAGGAAGGATGGACCGGAGTGGGGAGAGACTTGAAGCAAAGGGCCAATCAGCAGGCTATTTCAGTGGTCCAAGCATGAGGTGATGAAGGCCTACACCAGGAGGGTTGGCAGTATGAGAAGAGAGAAGATGGTGTATTTGAAAGATGTTGCAAAGGTGAAATCAACAGATTGGACATGGGGAGGGAGACAAGGAGGAGTTGAGGATGAGGCCTTGATTCCTGGGAGGACGATATTGCCCTCAATGGTAATAGGGATGTTTTGGGTAGGGAATGGAAGGAGTAAGCCAGCAGTGAGCAGCACATACAAAGAGCCAAATTCGTGGCACTGATGTTGAATTCAAAGGAAGAAGAGATCATTAAGGGTTGGAGCAATCAAGATGGTTTCAGGGAATTGGGGGACTTTTTTTTTTTTGGGTGAGGCAATTGGGGTTAAGTGACTTGCCCAAGGTCACACAGCTAGTAAGTGTCAAGTATCTGAGGCCGGATTTGAACCCAGGTCCTCCTGAATCCAGGGCTGGTGTTCTATCCACTGCACCACCTAGCTGCCCCCATGAGGGGGGCTTTTAACTGGACCTTAAGAAAGGCCATGCCTTCTGTGTAGTGTTGCCCTCTAGGAATTTATAGTCAAAGGCAACCTTCACATGGTCAGACAGACAGAGAATGATTGAATTTCTTGTTTGAGGCTGTTAGAGTTGTGACCACTCTGGTCTTCTCCAAGAGCTACACCAACTGGGAATCATGTTGATACTTAGTCATATACTACCTTGTTTTAATCAAATTCTGACCCTGACACTTATTTCCTCAGTGGCCTTAGACAAATCACTTCATTTGCATAGACCTCAGTTTCCTCATCTTTAAAATGAGCAGATTGGACCCAATGGTCTCCCAAGGTCTTCTCCAACTACAGGTTTATGAGCCAATGATCCCCTCTGGCTTTAAATGTATGATACAACAAAAGAGATATGAAGTCAGAAGACCTTAGTTTGTGTCCTAGCCCTTGGCTGTAGTTACATAGCGGGTATGTTTCTCTTCCAGACTCTAAGGTCACCCTTCTACCAACTCTTCCATGGTGCCTCTCAAGGAGTGTGTGTGTGTGTGTGTGTGTGTGTGTGTGTGTGTGTGTGTGTGTGTGTGTGTGCGTGTGTGTTTTAAGATTTGGGTAAAATATTTAATTTTTTAAAAGATTGCTAACAATCACTAAACATCTATTAAGTGCCTACTTTGTGCCAGGCACTTAATAGATGTTTATTGACTGCTACCAGTGAGAGCTTGGGCAAATCATTTATTCTCTCCGAGTCTCAGTTTCCTCATCCGTAAAATAAAGAGGTCTCTGAGGTCCCTTCCAGGTCTAATACTGTGTTACTATGATTTTGTGTTTGTTTGCATCTCGTCTCCCCCATTAGACTGTAAGCTCCTTGAGGGAAAGGACTTTCTTTTGCCTCTTTTTGTATCCCCAGTACTTAGCACACAGCCTGGCATATAGTAGGCACTTAATAAATGTTTATTGAATTGAATTGTCTTGGCCATATTATAAAGCATTATGTTCTAATACAAGACATTAGGTTTATTACAAGGTGGTACAGTAGATAGAGCACCAGATCTGGTGTCAGGAGGACCTGAGTTCATATCTGACCTTAAAAATTTACTAGATGGGGGCAGCTAGGTGGCACAGTGGATAGAGCACCGGCCTTGAAGTCAGGAGTACCTGAGTTCAAATCCGGCCTCAGATACTTAACACTTACTAGCTGTGTGACCCTGGGCAAGTCACTTAACCCCAATTGCCTCACTAAAAAAAAAAAAATACTAGATGGATGATCCCGGGCAAGTAACTTAATCTCTATTTGCCTCGGTTTCCTCATCTTTAAAATGAGGATGACAGGGGCAGCTAGGTGGCGCAGTGGATAAAGCACTGGCCCTGGATTCAGGAGGACCTGAGTTCAAATCTGGCCTCAGACCCTTGACACTTACTAGCTGTGTGACCCTGGGCAAGTCACTTAACCCCAATTGCCTCACCAAAAAAAAAAAAATGAGGATAACAATAACACCTATTCCCAGGGCTATTGTGAGATAATAATTCTAAGAGCACTTAACATAGTGCCTGGTACATAGTAGGTATTCTAGAAATGTTAACTATTGATATTTTTGCTGCTGCTGCTGTTTTTGTTGTTAGAGGGCAAGTATTTTTCTCCTCCATAGTGATTAGAACTGGGAAGAGTATTTAAACAGTGCTTTTTAAAATACCAGAAATTACCTTGAACTGAGTGGAACTGAACCCCTCCTAAGTTAGATGCCACTCAGATGAGTGAAATTTGTTGTCCATGAGACATTTGATACCTGGGGAACTTTCAGTTCAAGTCTTTACATGTCCTACATTTGGCTAAGTGCTGATGGGACTTCCCAGTGAGAAATTGTGATTTATTGAAAATTAACTCAGGAATGTCAGTGACCCCATCTGCCCACATACTCTTGATTTTAACAAAAATCAATTTTCCCGTCAGCCACCCTACATACACAGCAATAGGAAGGAGTGGAAAATTCACCCACCAAGGGAAAGAGCAGAAGTCTGAGCTGTTGGACTTGCATGGTGGGCTTGGGGGATGGGAGAAGAGAATGAATGAACATCCATTAAGAGGAATTTGTGGACACATGAAAACTGGCGAGAGTACTGTTAAGATGAAGCAGTTGACCCTTCTAAAACCCAGTAAGTCTCAGTTAACAAAAGGCAGTTATCGTTTTTCTGAGTGTGAGTGCTAACTTCGCCTGCCCCCAGACAGGGTCTGATTTGTAAGGATGATGGATTGCAGGGATTGAACCTGTTGTTTTTTGCTTTAAGTTGGCTCTGGACCAGAGTAACATCTTTTGGCTCTAAAGTGTCTGTGTTTGGTAGCCATTCTTCAACTTTATCTTGTAAAATAAACATAAAACAACCACCAAAGGGAGAGCGTCTTGCCAATGTTTTTTTTTTTTAAATCAGAAATATGTAAATGAAAACCATCTCTGCACATGGAGCTTTTCCTTCTCTTACTAGCAGAATGAGGCAAGAAATGTGATCACGTGATCACGCATCTATGCCTATGTGTGCAGATGATTTCAAATTGGTTGGTTTGCTTTCAAAAAATGCAGAGTTGAACAAATTGTTTGCGTTAGATGTAAACACATCTGAACAACTGGCAATTTAAACTTCTGTGCTGATAGTTGTGAAAGCCATCACAGGCTCACTCCCATGTAACTAAGAATGGGTGGGTAACTCATAAAGGAACCGAGGGCCAGGTCAAATAGAGACTAATAATTTACAACAAGGTTGGTGGGAGGGAGGGAGGGATGGATGGATGGAAAGCCATCTGGCTTGCCTAGGGAGCTCTCTGAGAAGTTATAGCCATTTAAAAAGGATTATCTCCTAAACTGATGTTTATTCTCGTCATTTGATTGAAGTCTTCTTTAAGCCTGACTCTGGCTCTGAGCTGTCCTGTGATAAGGCAACTATGTGACTTTGGGGGCACTTCCAGGAATCTAAAAAGCCCACCTACAAAATAACTAGCATTTTTCTTCCAACCTATTCATCTAGCAGGTTTGGATTATCCTGTTTTCTTTAACCTAAGCAGGGCTAAAATAATTTGAAAAGAAAAAAAAAACTACTTAAGATGGCTAATTTGAAATTAGTTTTGATGAAAGTTTCCCACTACTATGTGTTTTTATTTGGGCCCTATCTAATAAGATTAACTTTCCTCTTTGCCTCCCATTTCCTGCTTATGGCTGGGAGGTCAACAGGTTGGCAATTAATAGTAAATGGCACTTTCCCCTCACTGGATTGGGAAGAAAACATGGCAGATTTCTAGCTCCCTACCATCACTTTCAGACCATCCCTCTCTTGTTATCAACATAATCCTTCCACCTTTAAGATTCACTCCTTTTGCTTTACTTTACCCCACCCAGATCCTTGTTGTCTCCCTATTATTCTCTTTCCTCGGTAAAGGAGTTCAGTACCAGATCTTCTTCCCCACCCCCACCCCTTGTTATGTTTTTGGTTTTGTTTTTACTAGGGGACTTGAATATTTACATCAATGTCTCTTCTAACACCCTGACTTCCCTGCTCATCAACCTTTCATTATCCCTATGACCTCTCCCTGTCAGTTCACCCTAATCCCCTCCAAAGATGGTCCTATGTGGTACAATGCAAGGGGGGCTATTTCTGGACCAGTGTTCAAATTCCATCTCTGACACTTATTTACCTGTGTGACATTGGGCAAGTCACATAAACTCTCTGATCCCCTAGTTTCTTCATATAATAATAACAGCTGACATTTACAAAGCAATTTAAACTTTGCTAAGTGCTTTGCATATTCATTTAATTTGACCCTATGAAAAAAGGGCTATTAGCCTCCATTTTACTGGTGAGGATCACAACACTAAGAAAAGTCAAATGACTTGTTTAGGATCACACAGTTATTATGTATTAGAGGCTAGATTTGAACTCAGATCTTTCTGACTTCAATCCTGGTCCTTTAGCCACTAAACCACCAAAGTGTCCATTATGTGAAATGGGAATTATTATACCTGTTGTACTTACCTGGCAGGGTTGTTGAAAGAATCAGTTAGAGATGATCTATGTAACAAGTTTATTGTTCAGCCATGTTCCATCATGTCTGACTCTTTGAAACCCTGTTTGGGGTTTTCTTGGTAGAGATACTAGAGCAGTTTACCATTTTCTTTTCCAGCTCATTTTACAGATGAGAAACAGGGCTAAGTGACTTGCCCAGGGTCACATAACTAGCGGCGGAGGCTGGATTTGAACTCAGAAAGATAAGTCTTTCTGACACCATGCCTGGCATTCTATGCACTCTGACACCTAGCTGACAGGTTATACTCTTTTAAGTCTATATAAATGGCATTATTTAGTGCCTACTATGTTAGGGTACTATGGTAGAAGCTGCTGGGTATAAAATGCTTAAGAAGTTACAGTACCTTACCCAATTTTTAAAAATCTGTAAGAATGGTAGAGTATAATGGTAGAGTCTAATATGGGCAAAAAAGCTAAGCATCTACCAACTTGCAATCCATTAGGAAAGAAGTATTCATAACCAGAGAATGAAGAGGAACAGAAATTCTTTAACTTGTCAACTACTCAAGTTGCCTCCTGTTTCTCAGGGAAGAGGGTGTGTGCCATGGAGTTTTGTGTTTTTTTTTTCTTGAGGAGAACAATAAAACTTCTGTTAACTGAAACTCAACTAGATATTTGTCTGGGTTATGTATTTGCCTAATACTTGAAAATTAAGACTTAAGGGATATAATAGCTGTCTTTAAATATTGAAGTGAATTAGAATATTGTCATAAGGAAGAAAAAAATCAGTTTATTCTGTTTGGCGCCAGAAGAAAGAACTGGCACCAATGGGTGAAAGATTTAAGGAGACAAGTTTTGTTTCAATACATTTTAGATGAGAAGAAAGGGTGGAGGGAGTTATATATTTTCAATAGAAAAGACTTTGTGCAGAGTAAAGTATCAGCTCTTAATTCTGGAATTCAAAGACTATCTTCCAAGGCTTTTTTTTTTTTTTTTTTTTGCAGGGCAATGAGGGTTAAGTGACTTGCCCAGGCTCACACAGCTAGTAAGTGTGTCAAGTGTCTGAGGCCAGATTTGAACTCAGTTCCTCCTGAATCCAGGGCCAGTACTTTATCCACTGCACCACCTAGCTGCCCCGGAAGACTATCACAATATGGCCTTAGTCTACCTTTACCATTTTTATTTCATATTGCTCCCCTTTATGCACTTCATTTTCCAGAAAAACGAAACAATTTTTACCCTGTTTCTTGTGCTTTCTTCTCCCATTTTGGTGTCTTTGCTCACACTATTCCCCATGCCTACAGTGTATTTCCCTCATATATGCTCCTTAAAGAAAGAGACTCAGTCACTTCCTTTTATATTTGTATCCCTAGACTGCTGGTCCTAGAGTCAGGAACGCCTAAATTCAAATCTGGCCTCAGACAATTACTATCTGTGTGACCCGGGGCAAGTCACTTAATTCTGTTTGCTTCAGTTTCCTCATCTATAAAATAAGCTGGAGAAGGAAATGGCAAACTTCTCCAGTATCTCTGCCAAGAGAATCTGACACAAATGAACAATGAAGTTTCTAACAGCACATGGCATACAGGAAGTATTTAATAAATGCCTCTTGGTTGATTCACCTCCTCTCTATATTACAGTCCTCTTCTCTTCCTTTCCAGGCCTAGCATGAGGGGTAACTCCTTCATGCAGTTTTCCCTAAGACCCAGCTAAAAGTGATGAAATTTCTCATAGCACTTTGCTGGACTTTCCTTTGTTTTTAATCTCCCTCTCTCTTCCATCCTAGTTATTTGTGAGATGTTTTTCTTCTCATTAGATGGTTAGTTACTATGGAACAGGGTCTGCATTGTGTAGCACTTTTGTATCCCTAGGCCTAGCACATTATCTTGGGAATATTAGGTGCTTAATGCATGCTTGTCAAATTGAAGACAACTGGGATAGCAAGAGGCTTTGAACTAAATGACCTCTCTGATCCTTTCCAATTTTGATTTTCTAGGATTCTAATCTCACTGAAATTCATAACACTTGGTAAAGTTATTGACATTTCAGCGTGACTACTCCAATTATTGTTATTAAACAGTTTGTCTTTTAATAGAAAAGTTTAATCATTTACTCTTGACCAATGCAATCTATTTTGATGGCAAGAAGCAACGATGTCAACACTCAGCTAGGGGATTATTTGAAATTGTGATGAAATCAGAAGTTTTGTCCCAGGGTTTTAAGTCAAATTTGGGAAGGAATAAAAACTTATTTAAAAAAAAAAAAGACCCTACTTTGCTAGCCAGCTCTTTCCAGTTAGTACTGGGTGGTGGCTTTCTAAGAAAAAATACACTATGTGAAATTGAATAAGCACAGTGTATACGTGCTAGGTGAGTAATGAAGAACAGCATTCTGGTTGAGTTAAATGTCCCATTTTTCATTTTGCGTGGGTGAAATAGATATACCTCTGAAATTGCTGGTTATGATTAGTAGAGTGGACGGATTTGGCTGACCAGAGTTTACCCTGATCAAGTACAGCATCTCGATGTTTTGACATTCTCAGTTTGATTTTAATCAGTAGGTGTGAATGAAGTAGACTTATTTTACTTTTAGCAGGGCAGTTTATTTTGGAGCTCAGCACTTTCTAACGCCTGTGAGTTGTAAACAAGAGGTCTGTGAAGTGTGAAAAGAGTAAAGACATGAATTTTAGCACCAGAGTCTTAGACTCTGGAGATTTTTTAAAGCTGGAAGTGATTTTAGAGGTTCTCCAAATGAAGACTTCTTCCCTTTGGTGTATTGTAAAGTCTTTCACCACCACCATCATCATCATTGTCATCACATGAGTAAAGAGCAGAACCAGGAGAAAAATTTTTTTCCATAACAACATTGTGAAAATATGTAATTCTGAAAGACTCAAGACCCCTGATCAATACAATGACCTCTCCAGTTGTCTTGTCCTTACTTATTTGAGTTCATGTTGTTAACACATACACACACACACACACACACACACACACACACGCTCATTCATTCATTCACTCACACACACCATCACCACCAAGAAAGCATGAGATCCTTGAAGACAGAGCCTCTTTCATTTTAGCTATTATCCCCTGCCATATAAAAGATAACTAGTAAATAGGATCAGCTGAATTTAATCAAGGGATCACATATCTAGGGGGGACCCTAGAGATCACATAGTTCCACTTCCTCACTTCACAAATAAGGGAAGGGAGGTGAAGTATCTTGCTCAAAGACCTAGATAGTCAATAGCAGAGCTAAGATTTGAACCTATGTTCTTGGATTCTTTTCCCCCTGTCCCACACTGCCTCTCAGTTTGACCCTCTCATCTCACAAAGTGTGGGGTACAAGTTAATATGTACTGTTAGTGAAAACACTACTAGTATAAATTTAATTAAATAGCTAATTAAAGGTTAAATTAGCTGTTGGAAACTCTGCATCCTAATCATATCCTTTTCTGGGAGATAAATATCTACAGATATTGATGTAGATATATAAAACTTAGCTTTCTATTATACTTTATGGTTTATTACATGGGTTTTTCCCCTTCAACCACCCAGGAAGATGTCACCCAAATATCTTTATCCCCATTTTACAGATGTGGAAACTGAGGCTCAGAGGGATGAAGTTATTTGCCTATTATCTCATAGTGCCTAAGTGTCAGTGCCAGTATTCTCAATCTGACTCCAAGTATAGTGTGCTTTCCACCAAGACACTTTGCCTCTCTTTATACCACATCGCTATCTGGGAGCAGCAGAAAGGTACTCCTTTAAGAGCCCAAGAAAGAGAGGCCACCAGGGCCCAGAGAAGCTGTTTAAAGGTGCCAGGTCCCATGGAACATTGTCACACTTCCGTTTTCTTCTGTCTAACTTCCTTCTTTGTGTCTGTCTGCCCTTATTCTAATGTCGACCTGTGCTTCTGGACTCCTTTTCTGTCTACTCCCTTCTATTTTGAGGAATTGGTATGCCTATGCCTAAGCTTCAGATTCCTTGATGGTACATTGTGCTTTTCAGGATGCTCCTACCTCCTGTTGTACTTGTTGCTGGTGGACTTTCCTTTGAAGCTTTAATAGAAGTTTGTTCATCAAGGGCTATAAAGTGTAGGTGAAATTTCTACTATCCTTTATATTCAGGGGTAACATTTCAAATCCCTTGTACTCCCTGGTTAAAATAGTTATCATTAAAACATTCTTAGTTATGACTCCCCCTTTTGGGTTATTACATTGGTAATCAATTCAAACTGTCACAAACTTTTTGATCATTTGTTTGGACATAAAAAGAAAATCTATACAAATAAGATTAACTAGTCTGGCCATCAATTAGGGAATAACTAAGCAAATTGTGGGGCATAAATGTAATGAAATACCACTACACCATAAGAATCATAAATATGAAAAATTTAGAAAAGCATGGAAAAATTAATATGAACAGATGTAGACTGAAGTAAGCAGAACCAGGAAAACAATAGAAGGGCTCAGTACCCTAATGGATTTGTGATCTTGTCAATTCAAGGGTTCTTTCCAGTGATAACAGATTGCAACTTAACCCTGCTTGCCCATCCTGTGCAGCTCCTGTTCATCTCCTCTCCTAATATAGCCTAGGGGTTCGTCCATTATTCTGGAGACTTTTCTCACTTTATGCTGACATTAAGAGAACACTGTGGCTTTCCATCCATTAGCCATTTGTATTCTAGATCTCATTGCCATGCAGAAACACTGGTATAATGTTGATATTAAAAAGGTGGGTCTTTGCTTCCTTGCTAAGCTTGGAATCATTGAAGGATCTTTTTTTTTAAGGTTTTATTACACACAAAAACAATTTTTAACATTCATTTTAAATTTTTTTAGTTCTGAATTCTCTCACTCCCTTTCTACCCCCCTAACTGAGAAGGAAAACAATTTGATATAGGTCATACATGTATGCTCATGCAAAACATATTTCTATATTAGTCATGTTGCAAAGGGAAACATAGACCAAAGTTTTAAAACCCAAGAAAAATGAAGAAAGTAAAAAGTATGCTTCAATCTGTATTCAGACTCCATCAGTTCTTTCTCTGAAGGTGGATAGCATTTTTCATCATAAGTTCTTCAGAATTGTCTTGGGTGGTTGTACTGCTGAGAATAGCAAAGTTGTTCACAATTGATCATCATATAATAAGACTGTTATTGTGTACAGTTTTCTCCTAGTCCTACTAATTTCATTTTGCATCAATCATTGAAGGATCTTTACAGTTTCCTAAAAACAATCCAGGCTACTCTCTTCCTCTTCCTATTTAATTGTGAGCCCAATTGATCATCTGTCTGTCTGTGCTGTCTGCCTTAGATGTGCACACTGATGGACAAGCCCACATAGGTCATAGATCCAAATTCCTGTTGTAATATGGGCAACAGGCATTCTTTTTTCCCCTTGGTCTTTCTGTATAGATGGTCCAGCCAAACTTCTTTGAGTGATTGCAGATCACTTCTACGAGGCCCTGCAGTTTGCTATATCTTGATACAATCAGCACAATGTCATCCATAAGCAGGAGCATCTGGAAGACCTCATCACCCACAGGGAATTCCTCTTCAACTCGGACTCTGCACTAGAGCTCCTCTCACAATAGTGTGAACACTTCGGGCAAGCATATATCTCCTTGTTTTATGCCTCGCCTGATATTTTATGAGCAGAGGGTCATTGAATACAGTTACTTCTGTTATATCTTTCGAGGAATCACACATTATTTTGATGTATGGGTGGGTAACACCTTGTTGTAAAGGAGCCAGTAAGACAGCATTTTGTAACTGAATTAAATACGTTTTCATAATCAGTGTGCAATGGTATTTTACATTCTCTTTGTCTTTCCATTACTTGTGAAATAGTAAACAATCGGTCCATTGTTGAATATCCTTTGTCAAGGCCTGTTTGTTTTCTACTAATATTCTCTTTGAGGATGACCTCAATTTGTGCACATGGGACTCTCATAAATGGAAGAATAGATATATAGATCAATAACTATTGAGATTCTCTGTCACTCTTTTTTACAATATTAATAAGGTCTGAGTTTTTTTCCCCGTACCTCCGGTATCCTTCCCTCCTTCAAATACTTCATGTATCTCAATCTTTCAAGGCCAGCACAACTGAGTAGTCTCCAGTCTGGTTTTGCTCCACATGTACTTGGTTTGTAACTCTTAACTAAGAACTTCCAGGACTGTAATATTAATGTCCAAGTATGGGAATCCCACTGACCTTAATGAGAAAAAAGCTTAGCAAAATGATCCTTGAAAATCTTTTCCATTTTTCTGTATTGCCCTTCTTCCATTTTCAGTGTTGAATACAATGACTATATAAAAAGCAAATTTATTATTTTAAAGAAAGTAATAAAACCTGTCTAATTACAAGGATCAAGTTTGGCTATAGAGAAGAGTTGAAAAAATGTACCTACCTCCTTTCTTTGCAGATGTGAGGGAACATGGGAGTTGAATATACTGTCAGACTTGGTTGGTTTATCATTTATTTTTCCCAAAATGCTACCCTCTTTTATTTTTATTCTTTGTTACCAAGGTTGGTTTATTGAGTGGGAAAATGGGGAGTAATATGCTCTGAAACCAAGACACCAATAAAAAATTTTAAAATAAATGGCAAGGATTTATTTTGATTTAAATTAAACTTCTAGGTGGTTTTAAAAGGAAGGCTGGAATCATGGAGTGTTAGAGCTAGAAAGCATCTTAGAAATGAACCAATCCAAATCCTTATTTTATAGAAGAAAGTGAAAGAGAAAGTGGAAGGCTGACTTACCCAAGGTCACATACCTCTTTAGTGACAGAGCCTAGACTCTAATGTCTTCTGACACTGAGACCAATACTTTCCCCACTATACTATGCACTTCCTCCACTTGCTTCATTACTCCTTATATTCCAATGTACATATGTGGTTCGACTAACCCTTGTTCATAGCTATTCATGTGAAGATCCTTTGGAGTCTTACAGTAAATGCAACAAAAACAATCAGGGTTTCAAGTGTCTGTCTTTCCAGCTAAGACAACGAGGGCAATGTGTGTGGAGTGTGCTGTCTCCATTGAGATTGCTGGGGCTTGACTAAGCACAAGGCTAACCTTGTTTGCTGTCCTAGATGAGAACAAAGGGGAGCTTGATAAAGCTAGAAAGTCTTCCTGGGGGGCTTTTGCTTGGGTGGACTTCCTAACAGACACAATTTGAAAGCTATTTCTGAACCTCCACTGCTGATGAATGTGTAAGAAGACAGTAAGTGAAAACGTTAACAAGCTCTATCGGATTTGTTCAGGAGACTACGGCTTAATCCCCATTTCTAAAACAGGTGTCCAGATTAACTAAACCACTCTTCCCTTGTCTAAGGTTCTCAAACTGAGGTCCAAGGGGTCTATGGATAGATTTCAGAGGGCTTTTGAAGTTGGGTGAGAAAATGACATCCTCCTTTTCACTAATCTCTAACTAAAATTGGCCATTTGTTTCAATTAAGATTTTTTTAAAAATATATTCTGAGGAATTAATAGGCTTTGCCAGGCTGACAGAGGGTTCTGTAATGCACGCGCACACACACACACACACACACACACACACACACACACACACACACACACAAAATGTTAAGAACCCCTAGATTGAGAAACCCAGAGAAAAGAAGCATTTTTGGAGACTTTTTAAGCCATGCTATTTTAATGTACTTTAAAAACATCCTATATGGGGGCAACTAGGTGGCACAGTGGATAAAGCACCAGCCCTGGATTCAGGAAGATCTGAGTTCAAATCCAACCTCAGACACTTGACACTTACTATCTGTGTGACCCTGGGCAAGTCACTTAACCCTCATTGCCCTGCAAAAAACAAAAACACAAAACACAAAACATCTATTATGTCCAAGGCACTATCTTAGGTGCTGGGGACACAAAGACAAAAGCAAAATATTACTTGCCATCAAGGGGGAAGAAGGTAAGGGAACAAGCACTTATTAAGCACCTATTATGTCTTTGCTTTACCAAGGCTGATCTCAATGAAAAGATCCTCATATATTTAAGAGAAAATATCATTGACAAAAAGGTGATTGAGTGTACAGACAGCTTGACAGGGAAATGTCTGTTGCAAAAGGCAAGACCCTTGTATTCACCTGAGGTAGAGAGTTGCAAGCCCTGAGTGAAGAAAGGCGAGTGGGTGTTCACAAGAAGAAACTCTCTGCCACTGTTTATTCTTTTCCCAGGGAGGAAGTAAGAAGAAAGTAATCAGTAGAGAATTCCATAACCCTAATAGAGATAATATCTAAATGCCCAACTCTGGCAAAATACCTAGAATGTTGGTCTATGCTATTTGGCTATATCTGGATAATTGTTCAACATTCATTCACACACATAAGCACAGACACATCCTATATAGTGTTCAGTAACCAAGTTCAGCTGTAGGGGTTCCATGTGGGTCACCCAGGGAAACATTTGGAGCTGGCTTGTTTTGCCAACTTGTGATCTTTGATCATAGCATCATAGATTCAGAGCTGCAAGGAACCTCAAAAGCTATCTAGTTGAACTCTGTCATTTTACAAATAAGAAACTGAGTCCCATAGAAGTTAAATGACTTGTCTAATGTCACATGGCTAGTATCAGAGTTGGGATTTGAACAGGGGTCCTGTGCAGTTGGCAGCAAGGTAGTGCAGTAGATAGAGCCGGGGGACCTGAGTTCAAAAGTGATCTTAGGCACATACTAACTGTGTGACCTTGGATGAGTCACTTCACCCTGTTTTCCTCAGTTTACTCATCTATAAAATGAGTGAGAGGGCGTGGCTAGGAGGCGCAGTGGATAGAGCACTGGCCCTGGAGTCAGGAGTACCTGAGTTCAAATCCGACCTCAGACACTTAACACTTACTTGCTATGGGACCCTGGGCAAGTCACTTAACCCCAATTGCCTCACTAAAAACAAACAAACAAAAAACCCCACACACACATAAAATGAACTAGAGAAGGAAATGGCAATCCACTCTCCAGTATCTTTGCCAAGAAAAGCCCAAATGGGGTCACGAAGAGTCAGACACAACTAACTGACAACAACAACACAACAACCCTGTGCATCTTGTTTACTTGGAGAGATTGATAGCAAGTTCACATTTTCTGAAAACAGTCAAAATTTCAAAGGACAGACCCAGTGTTACCGACTTCCCTTTGCTATTAAACCAGATATCCCCCTTCCTTTTTGAATAGCCTTTTCAACAAGTTCTGATTTTCTCCTCAGAGACTGGATTCAAGTCTGTAATTTCCACCGTCTCCGAGTAGACAAGGCTGGAAAGACTATTCGATGAAACAAGAGTGTAATGCCTCCCATCCCCACCCCCCTTCCAGGTCTTTTCACTTCTGGTTCAGGATCAGAATTCTGGCACAGTTCAGTGGTGAGACAAGAAGGTTTGGTGTTTTGGTTTGGGTTTGGTTTGGTTTGTTTCACACTTCATCATGGTCACACTTAGTTGCCTCAACCCTGATATAGCAGAATGAGATAGTAGAAAGTCAAGAATCCTAGGGCCAGGATTTGAATCCCAGCAGCATCATTTACTACCTTAGTGACCTTGGACAGGTCATTAAACCACCTCAACAGTAAAATGAAGAAACAGAACTAGATGAGATTCGTTCCAGCTCTGAATCAACCTATGATTCCTATTTTGTGTTAATAATGCTTCTTTTTATGGATTCCGTTGAAATGAGATGTAAAAACTTCTCATGTCAGGGGGGTAATTGCTTATGTGCTGATGGTGAAAGCCCAGTGGCAATTCTAGTAGCACAGGCAGAGGACCGATGGGCTCTTCCATTTATTTATTTAGTTATTTATTTAGCAAGCATGTATTGTGTACTTACTGTGCACCGGGCACTGTGTGGTCTCTGACCTCAAAGAGCTTATAACTGTCATGTTTAAAAGATCTGAGAGATGGGACAGCTAGGTGGTGCAGTGGATAGAACACTGGCCCTGGATTCAGGAGGAACTGAGTTCAAATTCGGTCTCAGATACTTGACATTTATTTAGATGTATTACCCTGGACAAGTCGTTTAGCCCTCATTGTCCTGCCCCCCCCCCAAGAAAAAAGTTTAAGAGACATCCTTTCTGGGTACCTAGTCATTTTGTTAATAATTCTAGTGTTTTATTAATAAAAGAGGTCAGTGATACTCTCAAATGACAAAGACTTTTCATGGCAGTGGGTTCACAGCGTATATGGCCTTGGAAGAGCAGGTGTCTCTGAGGGTGGCCATCTACTTTGATTTGGCTCCCAATTAATGAGAAAGCAAATATTACAATGAGAAATGGGCCTATTCTGATGAGGGGGGGGGAGTATAACTTTGATTATGTCAATTACTTCTGAAACACCCCCCAGCCTTGAGCAATCTAATGCAAGAATTCATCCGCATCCAAAATTGAGTAGAACTCAATGGACTTCCCTACCTTAGATTAAATTCCTTTTAAGGTTGGGAGAAGGATCTGACCACCATCGATGAGAAAATGAATTCAACCTTCAAAGACTGAGATGTCAAATGACAACTTTAGAAAAAGAGGAAACTCTGGATCTCCCCAAATCATTGGTTATTAGTAATAATTTCTCTCATATTGTACTAGGATGGGGGAGAGGGGACAGCAAAGTAAATATAAAAATAGCCAAACTCAATGCAAAATAATTCGATGGGAGAGCAGAGCCCTGAGATCTGGGGATTCAGAGCCAGAGGTCCTGAGTCCAAATCCTGGCTCCGATCATTGTGCTTGTTTGACTCTGTATACGTTACTTAATCTCTCTGGGCCTCAATTCCTAATCTTTAAAATGAGGAGGTCGAACTCAGTGACTTGTAAGATTTCTTCTGTTTCTAAAACCGTGATCCTCTGACTCCTCTGCAGGAGATGGCCCTGAAACTGAGGCTTGCTGGGATCTAGAGATTAGGGGACGCTGAGGTGAAGAAAGAGGGCATTTCAGGCTTGTCAGACAGTCAGTATAGTGTCGTGGAGATGGTCAAGGGACAGGGGAAGGGAACAGGCATTTATTAAGTACCTACTTTGTTCTGGGCTCCGAGCTAAGTACTTTATAATTATTTTCTCATTTGAGGAGAGGGCAGCTAGCCTATGTGGCAAAGTGGCCAGAGCACCCAGCCTGGAATCAGGAAGTCTTATCTTCCTGAGTTCAAATTTGGCCTCAGATATTAGCTGTGTGACCCTAGGCAAGTCACTTAACCCCGTTTGCCTCAGTTTCCTCGGCTATAAAATAAGCTGGAGTAGGAAATAGCAAACTTCTCAACAACAACGAACTAGTCAGGCAGGGTAGCTGGGTGATAAAAGGAGTTGAGGGAAGTAAAATGTAAGAAGACTGAAAAGGTAAGAAGTGGCCCTATTGTGAAGAGATTTCAATGTTAAATAGAATTTGTTATTGGATCCTGGACATAAGAGGGAGCCACTGAAACTTTCTGAGTAGGACCTACACTATAGGAAAATGATTTTGGTGCTTGAGTTGGGGGTATACTGGAAAGGGAGGAGACTTAAAACAGAATTTGTTTAAAAAGCAATTAGAAAAGGACTGTTGTGATAATCCAGGTGAGAGGTGAAGACTAAACTCAGGCGGTGGTTGTGTTAATGGAGAGAGAAGGACACATAAACCAGAAACGTTGTGATGGCAAAAATGGCAAAACTTTAAAATGGTCTCAACTTTGAACATACTGAAGGAATGGGAGTGAGCAATTGAGGATGGCACCAAGGTTCCCAGCCTAGGTGAACAGGAGGATGGAGTTGCCCAAAATAGTAATAGTAATTTGTCTAGCTGTGTGACCCTGGGCAAGTCACTTAATCCTCACTTCCTCACACACACACACCCCACAAAAATAGTAATTTATCTATTCAAAGACACAGAGTCAGGAAGTGCTGGAAGAACAAGCAAGAAGGTCCATTTGGCTTTTGGTATATGGTCATGGAGCACATTTGAGGCCTTGCTTTAAAAAAAAATTCTGAATTAGGCTTTTAACTCTGAATTTAGAGTTAACTCTGAATGAATGAAAAAGCATTTATTAAGCTCTTAATATATGCAAAGCACTGTGCCAAGAAATGGAGATACAAAGAAGATGAAATCTGCTGAAACTTGGGTTATTGGAAACTTTGCTTAAATACTCCAATACTCTTTGTACTAAATACATCCAGATGCAGGGCTGGGCCCACAGAAATGAAATGAACACAAGTGGAGGACCCAGGCAGTGGACTTGTGGGTTCTCATCTCACTAGTGGGAAATCTGTGGTTTGGGGCATAGTGGGCCCCTGCTGAGTTCTGTGGCTGTGTTTCAGTCATATATCATTTTCTATAGCTTTTGTTGAAGGCGGCAGGCATCCTTGGTAACAGAAGAAGACGGGTGTGCTTTAACTGGATTTATGTTGAAAATGCATATGTACATATCCCCAAAGCATCATCTGTGTTGTACCATAGTATAATTTCACACAAAGCTCTCAACTTCTTCATTTCTCTCAGAAGACTTGGAACCCTACTGCATCTAAAGAATCTTACAATAAATGACATTTACAAACTTTGAGTTGTTCTCCTTTGCCGTCACTGAGACTTGGTAGAAAGAGAGCTAATTACATCCCTCCTTTTCCAGAGAATAATAAAGAAAAGAGAAACAGAAAAAAAAAGAAAATCAATTTCACTATATCCATTTCCTGGTTTTTGGTCGTTTTTGCAATAAGTGACTTCTTTGATATGGTAAGGTCCTTTAGTTTTTTCCCCTTTTACTTGAGTTACCTTTCATTGCCCCAAGAAAATCTGAGGAGGCTGTGCTTAGGCCTTGGGGAGGGAATGCTGGGGGCTACCCCGTGCCAGAACTCCTCAGCCAAGAATACTGTGTAAAGAAGGATTTCCAGGACTGTACAGTGTTTTTCTCTGCCAAGGAACTGTTAGCTGGGTATGGTGACCTCCTGAAAGGACAGTGTTTGGCACACAGTGCAGTGTTTACAATTCCTCTGTGAAATTTCAGATACCCTTGGAGAATGGGAAAAAGGTTTTGTATGGTTGATTTGGGACTTTTTTATAGCCATATATGGTAGTAGATAAAGAAATGGTGACACTGATATAAAAACGTCTGTTTCTCAAGTCAACCACTTAGGGTTTTGGGGGGTTTTTTTATTCTATTGTGAGGGTTTTCAGGAGATAATGGAGATAACTTGTAGGTGATATAGCCTCAAGAAACAAAGGAAGAAAAATAGGCTATTGAGGAAAAAAATAACTCTATGGAATCTTTCTTCAAACATAGAAGCCAAGTGATATTTTGTCCTTATAGAAACAAAGTGGAAAGATTTTTAAAGTATGCAGTTTAATGTTAGGTTTTTGGTGGAGTTTTAAGTATTTACTTTCCATTAAAAAATATTAGTACAAGGTCTGACTTAGGCTTTGAAATATAGATGAATTTCCAGGCAGTTGCATTTAGTTGAGCTTTACCAGTTCCTGCATTATTAATAGGAACCCTGTTGCTAACTTTGGATAACTATTTGGAAAATATATAAAGGAAACTATTTGGCAAACATTATTTCCTTGTTTTCTGTTACAGTGATAGCCACCAGCTGAGAATCAAGTGATCACATTACCTAGCCAGGATTTCATGTAATTGGAATGAGATTTTTCCCTCCTGTCACCAGTTGTTAGCATGCTCTCAAAATAAATCAACTTGTATCTATCTCATATGGATTTGCATTTTGGATTTGCTTATCTGTATATGTTTTTATTCCCAGGTAAATTGTGATTTTTGTATCCCTAGTGCCTAGCATAAGACCTGGAAGATTCTCTGTGTGTACATGCATACACATACATACGTACATACATACATATACATACATATATTTAATTTCATTATATTCAAAGCAATCCACCTAGTTAAAAACATTGCCTTGTCATTTTAAAAAATAGCTCTAGATGTCAAGGACCTCTTCTTTATTTTAGTTGTTTGTTTGTTTGTTTATTTGTTTGTTTGTTTTTCTGAAATTAAGGAGCCAGAGAGGGAAACTTAAAAATCTTGTAAGTAAAAAAGAGAGAATTAGGGCAATGCACGTTTCATTTCAGATTAATTTCTGTTCTATGAGCATGCCACAATAGGATGCCTGAGTACTTATCTGGGAAACATAGTCAGTTTACTACTATAGGAAATTGTCCACCAAGAACTTAAATCATAAAACAAACAAACACAACTCTGCCAGCTTTCTTGTTACCATTACCTCTTCTCAGCTTTCAAGAAAGCGACCAAAAATGATTACAAGGTTGGGAAATGGCTGAGAGCAAAGGCTGAATAACTGGTGGTACCTAATTACAGTCTTCAGGCATGTTAAGAAATAGCATATGAGTGACACGGAGCAGCTGTTCTATTTTCACTAAGGACAGAGCAAGAAATAATGGGGCTGCTTTTGTAACAGGGAGACATTATGACTGATTTAAGGAAGCATTTCCTGTGTCGCCCTTAAAACTTTCAGAAAGGAACTTAGAGCTTAACCAGCCCATGGTTCTTATATAAGCATGCATGCATGTATATACACATATGTATATACACATATTTATACATATGTGTATTTGTATCATGGACCCCTTTGTGTTTAAATGCATAAAATAAAATACATGTGATTACAAAGGAAACCAGTTTTACTGAAGTGCAGTTATCAACACATATACAAAAAAAAAATTTAAGTTCACAGACCCCAGGTTAATAACTGCTGAATTCCACTCTAACCCAAAGCTTCTTAAACTGTGGGTCATGACCCCATGTGGGGGGAGGAATCATGTATGTGAGTATGGGTTCACAAAAATTTGGCAGTAAATGTTTTTCAATATGAAAAAATGTTTGTATACCTATTTTATATACTTATATACCCAGGATTGCATAAAAATTTCTTGGGCAGCACAGTGGATAAAGCACTGGCCCTGGATTCAGGAGAACCTGAGCTCAAATCCAGCATCAGACACTTGACACTAGCTGTGTGGCCCTGGGCAAGTCACTTAACCCTCATTGCCCTGCAGGAAAAAAAAAAGTTTCCTGGGAAAAAAGGGATCATGAGTGGAAAAAGTTTAAGAAGCCCTGCTCTAACCCACCTCAGCTGACAGATGAAGAAACAAGTCTAGAGAAAGGAAAGGATTTGCCCAAGGTCATGTGACTGTAGTATATTATGAGTTACTCAGAGGATGTCTTTTTTCCTTGGTAAGAAATTTCCAAAGTTCCAGGAGACTTCTCTGGGTACAGTTCTCCCCAAAAGCAGGAATTTGGATTCTGTCAAGTTTCCTGCAGAGTATTTTGGTTCTTAACAGCTTTGTCTCTCCCTTTACACCTATGATGGCCTGTTTCTCAGAGCTAGTGCAGGTACCTTACCCTGGCTTCGATTTGTTTGTTTCAATGACTACAGTTTCATAGGAGTCCTATATCTCAGGTAGCCCATTCCTAAAGTCCCCAGGGGCTATTGCTGCATATACAACATAGGGGGAGCCAAAGAGTAAAGAAAGTACTAGACTGGGAATCAGGACATCTAAATTCTAGTCCAGCTTTGCTTCTGACCATTTTAGTGACATTAGACAAAGTGAAAAATGAACCATCTCTGGGTCTTCATCCCATAGAATCATAGATGTAGCAGAAATATGGACCTTAGAGATCTTCTAATTCAAAGAATATTTTTCCCTCTCCTTTCTCACCAAGGCTGGACATATAGCAGCGATTACCAGGGCCAATCCTTCATGGGACTGCTGATCTTCATGGGAGTTTTCACCTCCTAGATTTCCTACCTAGGCTGGTTCTCCCCTTTTTGGGCAGCCTGTTGGTCCCCACCACTCTCAAGGGTTTACTAACTCAGGATGACCCCCAAATGGTTGGTGTAGCTTTCATAGCTTAAAACAACACTAAGACTTTAGGGATGTCTTGTGTTATTGGTGCCAGACTTCCTATACATTGGTGTTAGTCCTACACTAGCTGAGAACTTCTATGCACAAGTGATCCTCTAGCCACTGCCATCTCCAGGTAGCAAGTTTACAGGAGTACACCATTACAAAGAGCCTAAGACTTTATTTTGCAGAACAGGAAATAGTGACCTAGAGAGAAGGGACCTATTCTAAAAGACCTAACTCATGTAACTATACTCCCTGTCTCTGCCTTCCACTTAATTATCCCTTCATCTTCTTTTCATCTCTTCATGTCTTCATTTTCCATTCTTCCCTATCTTTTCCCTGTGAAATGGGGGTGGGGTGGGGTGGGGAGAAGGAGGAGAAGCAAGTTATAGTAATGATAAGTTTAAGAAAAGGAATAAAGTTTAATGCTTTTAAATTAACGTCATGTAGAATTGTCTAGATCATGGGCGGAAAAGTTTTAGAGGAGGAAATAGAAAAGAATTACACAGGATGGGCAGGCATCTGTCAGTAGAGGAAAATTCAAAATTAATGAGATCACAATTCCACTTGAGTAGTGTTGTATATTATAGTTAGATGTTTGTCTTATCTCAACTTTTTATCTCCCCCAGCACTTAGCATGGTACTCTATACATAGTAGTTGCTTAATAGATTTTTGTTAAATCTGTTGAAGCAAGAAGGGCTGCCAAACCACCATCTTTATGAAAAACCAGTTTCTTTCTTAGAACTGTGAAATAAAGAGGTCGTATATTTCAAGGGTCTTAGAATTGAAAGATGAATGCTAAAGAGATTGACCTGAGTAACAGGAAGGCATCCTAAAAACAATCTGCCATCTATGTTGCTGTAGTTCATGCCCTTAAAAAAAAAAAAAACTGGTTTCAATTATTCTAACAAATTTGCATGCCTGAGATTGACAGCTTGACAAATTATAGGAAATTGCAAACATTTTCTTCAGTCCCAATTATCAAACCCATTCCCTAAAGAGTTCGGTGGGAGATTTAAGCCTGAAGCTTCCATGGACAGGGGGGGATTTCCCCTTCCACAAGGATTGACTTTGTGCAATAAGAACATTGGTTGGGAGCACAGATCAGCCAGTACACGATACTTTACCCAGTGATGCCTTTTGGCATTTTGACCAGACCACCAACGTATGCCTAACTGAAATGCTGGGAACAAAATAAACTTGGGGCCAGCGTTTGCCTTTGGAAAGGGGGTGGTAAGGGGGAGGGAGAAGAAATGCTTATTTATGTGACCTAGACAGTATTTTCATTTAGAATGTATTTTGGTTATTGTAAGTGAAGGTTAAGGCAGGTTTTTGGAGAAATCAAACATCATTCCTCCCTGGAGGATTAACCCCTAGCTTTAAAGGAAAGAAGGAGGGGGGGGGGGAAACTTTTGCCTCAAGGTAGTGTGTCTCTGGCCCTGGTTGAACGAAACTCTCTCCTCCACACTGTGGTTTGTGGGCTGGGGATGACATTCATTAGAAAGCACAAGGTTTTATTATTGTTTTGTTTGGGGGGGGGGGGAGAGGGAAAGTGCTCATCCAAGCAGATCCAATCATTTTGCCAAACATGTGATACATTTGAGGGGGGGGGAAAGTATCAGGAAAATAAATTTAATTAGTTACTCAAACTGTAAAGCGGAAGGTTAGGATTAATTCTCCCTTAGTCCCTGATTCCCCCTTTATAATTGATTTTTAATTTAATAATAGCTAGCATTCGTATAGTGCTTTGAGGTTTGAAAAATGCTTCATACAAATATCTTTTTTTGATCCTCCCAATAGTCCTGTGAGGTAGGTGGTGTTGTTATCCCTGTTTTTACCAAAGGTATAAATTGAGTCTGAGTTTAAGTGATTTACCCAGAGATGTATAGGCATTAAGTGTCAAAGATAAAATTTAAATTGGAGGCTTTCTGACTCAAGGTCCCTTTACATTATCTACTGCACCTGTTAAAGAGATCACCTTTTTTTTTTTTTAGTGAGGCAGCGAGGGTTAAGTGATTTGCGCAGGGTCACAGCTAGTAAGTGTTAAGAGTCTGAGGCCGGATTTGAACTCAGGTACTCCTGACTCCAGGGCCGGTGCTCTATCCACTGCGCCATCTAGCTGCCCAGAGATCAACTTTTTAAAGTCAATCTTTAAATCTTAAGTCAATCTTAAATCTTAGTCAATTTTTAAATCTTTAAAAAGATATGACTTTGGGGGGCAGCTAGGTGGCTGACACTTACTAGCTGTGTGACCCTGGGCAAGTCACTTAAACCCCATTGCCCCGCCAAAAAAAAAAAAAGAGAATTAAAAAAGATATGACTTTTTAAAAATGTTTCTCAATGATTTGCAATAAATTCTTTCATTTTCCTCCCCCAACTCCTTATAGGTTAAGAATTTATCTCAGGGGGGCAGCTAGATGGCGCAGTGGATAGAGCACCGGCCCTGGAGTCAGGAGTACCTGAGTTCAAATTCGGCCTCAGACACTTAACACTTACTAGCTGTGTGACCCTGGGCAAGTCACTTAACCCCAATTGCCTCACTAAAAAAAAAAAAAAAAAGAATTTATCTCAGATAAAACTTTTCAACAGAGAAATGCATTTATTCTCTGTTCTCGATAGAGAAAAGTATATAGTCATGTGGACCCTGATAGAAATCAGTTAAAGTAGTTCTACTGATTTTAAAATTGGAGTTTTGCTTAATATGTTTCTAGCATTTTTGGAGTTGTGCATGAATTTGCTGCAGTTGAATATATCAGTTTTAGTCATCAACTGTTAAATATTAAGTGAACTTTGTAAGGTCAACAAATTCAGAGATAAGGAATGAATCTGTCAAACTTTGGACTGCCAATAACTGCATGGATTTCCTAGGTAAAAATGTATTTGGAGGGAAAGCACTGACCACAGCCCAGTCTTAGTTCTGCTGTTCAGGTATTTGGAAAATAGGGCTCAAAAAGGTGCCTCCTCTCATTTTACAGATGGGGAAACAAAGTCTCAAAGAGATTTAGTGGTTCATCCCAAGTTAGTGACAGGACAAAAAAATCCAATGATCTTTCTGGTATAATATTCTTCTTCATTAACATGGTAAAGGACACAACAAATTGGAACACTTAGGGTGGGGGGTGCTAGCTTTCCAAAGAAAGGAATTGCCTTCAAACAGCAATTTTTTTTTTGCAAAGATCTGTGTGATTGTGTGTGTGTTATTATCTCGAATAGCAGTCAATTTAGTGAGCATCTGTTACAGTTGACCTTGAAAGGATTAACTCATGACATTGAGCTCTTGGTGATATCTAGATATTTAGGACCTCCATGACCACATGAGAGGTTTGTGTCTTTTATCAAGATCAAAGAGCAAGTATTGGAGGAGAATATATGATCCTCAGATCAAAGAAGTTAGCAACACTCCTCATAAGACTTCAAGTCTAGAAACCATGGACTTACTCCATTCTAAAGGTCATTTAAAATCTGCTAGTCTCACGTCAAGGGGGCATAGACGTTGGGTCTTGGAGTTTAAACAGGCAAGTGAAAATTCTGGAGCTCTGGTTTCTCATCCTGGTCTTACCTCTGGCTTTTACAAACCAAGGGATATCCTTTTTTCCCTCAATCTTAATAATATATTATTTTTTTCCAGTTACATGTAAAGATAGTTTTCAACATTTGTTTTTATGAGTTCCAAATTTTCTCCCTCCCTCCCTTCTCTCCCCCTCCCCAAGACAGCAATCAATCTGACATAGGTTGTATATGTACAGTCATGTTAAACATATTTCCACATTAGTTATGTTGTAATAGAAGAATCAGAACAAAAGGGAAAATCTCAAGAAAGAAAAAGAAATAAAAATAATATGCTTCGATCTGCATTCAGATTCCACAGTTCTTTTTCTGGATGTGTATAGCACTTTCCATCATGAATTTTTTGGAATTATCTTGGATCATTGTATTGCTGAGAAGAGAGAAGTCTATCACAGATGATCATCCCACAATGTTTCTGTTACTGTGTATTATGTTCTCCTGGTTCTCACTTCACTCAGCATCAGTTCATATAAGTCTTTCCAGGTTTTTTCTGAAATCTACCATTTCTTATAGCACAATAGTATTCTATTACATTCATATACCACACCTTGTTCATTCATTCTCCAATTAATGGGCATCCCTCAATTTCCAATTCTTTGCCACCACAAAAAAAAAGGTGCTATAAATATTTTCGTACATGACATCCTTTGCCCTTTTTTATGATATCTTTGGGATACAGACCTAGTAGTAGTATTGGTGGATCAAAGGTTATGCACATTTTTATAGCCCTTTGGGCATAGTTCCAAATTGTTCTCCAGAATTATTGGATCAGTTTACAACTCCACCAACAATGCATTAGTGTTCCAATTCTCCCACATCTTCTCCAACATTTATCATTATCCTTTTTTTGTCATATTAGCTAATCTGATGATATGAGGTGGTAAAGGGATATCCAAAAGCAAAACAGGAAATAGTCTGTGTCTCTAATCCTCCCCATGTAATTGTGAGAATCTATAAATCCATGGCCAGTTCTTTAGGGTAAATCTGGAAATGATTGTAAGTTCTAACTAAATGCTCTTTGAGCACATAAAATGTCACATGAGAAAAGATACTCAAATAGAGAGCTTTTAATCCATGAGGGTAGATGGTGTGTCTCTTAGGGAAAACAATAATAGATGTACCATGAGGGAACATCATCCATACTTTTCTTACTTCTTCCTACATCTTATAAATTCCTTCCAAGGAATTCAATTCATTACACATTTATTAAGCAAATACAGTATTCTGGGCAGTGTGCCAAGTGCTGGAGATACATAGTAAGGAGCTTCCTTTCCAATTGGGGAAAGAGAATGTAAACAAATAAATAAGCATGAAATATGTATACAAAATTAAATGTGATTTGGGAGGCTGGAGAGCACTAAGAATTGATGGTGGAATATCAGGGTAGTCTTTGTGTAGGAGCTGAGATCTGAAGGAAATTAGAGATTTTAAGAGGCAGAGGTAAAAGGATTTTATTCCAGGCATTGTTGGTTTTTGGTTGTTTCAGTTGTGTCAACTCTTCATGACCTCATCTGGAGTTTTCTTGGCAAAGATATTGTAGTAGTTTGACATTTCCTTCTCCAGCTCATTTTACAGATGAGGAATTGAAGCAGACAAGGTTAAGTGACTTGCCCAAAGTCACACAGCTAGTAAGTGTCTGAAGCCAGATTTGAACTCGGGAGGATGAGTCTTCCCGACTTCAGGTCTGAGACTCTATGCCAAAAGATGGAACATCTTCTCTGGGAAACAGTAAGTAGGATGGCTTGGCTACAGTATAGGGTAAAGGAGATGTATTACAATAAATCAGTAAACCTTTTAAGGGTTGTTCTATACCAAACATCTGTAAATATTGGAGCCAGTCAATCATAAGCATTTATTTAGCACCTACTATGTACCAGCTACTGGCTAAGAGCCAGATATTGGAAGACTTCAAATGCGCAACAGAGTTTATATTTTACCCTAAAGGCAAGTGGGAGTCACAAAAGCTTTTAGAGCAAGGAAGTGACTTGGTTGGATCTCTGCTTTAGGAAAACCTCCCCTGGGGTTTTGTGAGAGATAGACTGGAGAGAGGAGAGATTTCTGGCAGAGAGACCAATCGGGAGGCTGTTAGATTTGTCCAGGTAAGAGGTGATGAAGACTGGGATCAGTGGGACAGCCATCTCTGTTGAAATTTATTTATGGGGGCAGCTAGGTGGTGCAGTGGATAAAGCACCGGCCCTGGATTCAGGAGGAGCTGAGTTCAAATCCAGCCTCAGACACTTGATACTTACTAGCTGTGTGACCCTGGGCAAGTCACTTAACCCTCGTTGCCCCCCCACACACACAAAAAAAAGTTATTTAAAAAAGTGTAATTACCAGGAGAGGAAAAAAATGAATGGCTAATCTGAAAACTATTTTAGTCTGTGAATCTTCCTTTGAAGTGTTATAATATATGCTTATGTTGCATTATATTCCAGTAATCATATATGAGATTATAATAGCTATGAAGGAGTTCTACAGAAAAGGAGACATGAGTCATTTTTTTCAGACCTACCACACTGCTGATCCAAGGAAGGGAGGAATGGGAGCGATACAACTCTGATTTGAGTGAGAACAGGCTAGACAAGTATAGCCTTGGTCATTCCCTTCATTTCTTGACACAATTACACAGGACTCCCAGGTACAACTTGCAGCATTTTGCCCACCTCTGTAAGTGACCTCTTTGCCTCTCCTTCCTTTGTGTCTAGTCCCTACCTGTTCCCGAAGAATATTATATTAAAGCTTGAACAAAGCACTTGCAAAAACCAATATAGTCTCTCCAAATATATAGGTTCAATGATGCAAAGTGAATTGAGAAGAAACAGAAAGATCATTGTACACAGTGACAGCAATGCTATACAACAAAATTGAATGTGGGGACTTAGTTATTCTCAGCAATACAATGATCCCAGACAATTCCAAAGGACTCATGATGAAAAATGCTATCTGTCTTCATAGAAAGAGCTGATGGAGTCTGAATGCAGATCGAAGCCGACTATTTTTCACTTTAATTTTGGAGGGGGCTGGTGTTTTTCCCTTTTGGTCTGTTTCCTTCACAACATGACTAATATGGAAATGTTTTACATGATTGCACATATGCAACCTATATCAAATTGCTTACCATCTTAGGGAGGGCAGAGGTGAGAGGGAGGGAGAAAATTTAGAACTCAATTTTTTAAATAAATGTTAAAAATTATATTTACATGTAATTAGGAAAAATGAAATACTATTTTTTAAAATTGTACACATACATGTATGTGTGTATGTATGTATGTTCAAGAGTTCAACAACAGTTACTGTGATCAAACAGACTATAAGAAAGGACTAGGTAGGCAATTAATTAGTTACCCAGTCCATTTCCAAAAGAGACTCTCACATGGTCATCTCATGTGGCTTCTTTTAAGGGTCTCTAATGACATTCAGTCCAGAGATCACAAAGTCATGGGTGGGGGGTGGGGAGGATAGTTCCTCACTAGGGAGGGTAGTCCAATGAAAGTTGTGACCATTGATTTCATGAAGCCAGAGTCCACATTCAGTACCACATTATGGTACCACTAATTAAATAGGGACTGCCATACTAACAAATTCTAGCCAAGACAGTATTGGAGACAGCACTTGTCAGTAGCACTGGAAAATGAGAGCAGGGCTGATGTGTTCAATCAACAAGCATTTATTCCATAGTGATTATATGCCAGGTTCCAAAGATACAAAGACAAAAGTGAAACTTCTTTGCCCGTAAAGAGCTTACATTCCATCAGAGAAACAAAGTAGACACATACCTACAAAAAATCAACACTAGATAGTTGGGGAGAGGGGTGGGGATGTGGGGACGGGAAAGGAGAAAGCATTAGTAGCTGGAAGGATCCATCGAATCTATATGTACAAAGTAGCTTTTGAATTGAACCTTGAGGGAAACTACAGTTCTAAGAGATGGTGAGAAAGGAGTGTATTTCATGAGGGATAGCCAGTGCAAAGTCACAGAAACAAGAGATGGAGGGTCATATATGTGGAAGAAGAAGAAGACCAATATGGATGGACCATAGAGTATATGTAGAGGAAAAAATATGTAATAAAGCTGGAAAAGTAAACTGTGCAACTTGAGGTCTGGTCCCTGAGGGAATAACTGTACTATATCTGACACTGAACGTGACAGGTTATTCCTCCTGATATTAGAGAACTCTGTTTCTTTTTTAATACCAGGTTCCTAGGGTTCAGTTATTTATATTTGTTTTTAAAAGTCTCATGGTGGTGGGGGGCAGCTAGGTGGTGCAGTGGATAAAGCACCAGCCCTGGATTCAGGAGGACCTGAGTTCAAATCCAACCTCAGACACTTGACACTAACTGTGTGACCCTGGGCAAGTCACTTAACCCTCACTGCCCTGCCCCCCCCAAAAAAAAAGTCTCATGGGAAACTTGTTTTGCCCCATTAATTACTATTATCTAGAAATAATCATCAAACACTGGAAAAGTCTACTGCTTGTGTCAAACTTGGGTTTTGGTAACCTCTTCTGTTGCCCAAGAGAATTGTTTGTTTGCTTGGTTTTCCAAACTCTGTGGTCTGAATGCCCGTGAGGTTGTCATCAGGGAACATCTAGCCCCCTCCCCTCAAAATCCAAATCACCAGTAAGTCGGGAAGATGTTTTCAAACATTGGGAGGTCTGTTCTGGATCACACCCGAGCTATATCTTCCCCGAGCCTCTGAAAATGAAGTGAAGCAGTTCTTATGTGGTTACAAGAGCTCCATGATTTACAGTGTTGGACTCACCAGACTGCTCTTGCCTCTGAAAAAGCCCAAGCCCTCAACAGCCGTTTATTTTTAAATTATAAAAAGCAGCTCTATGTACGGTGTACTTGGTTGCTAGAGGGCAGAGAAACATAGGTTTAAAAAAAGGGGGGGAGAAAAATGCCGTTAATCCCCAGCAGGCTCCTGGGCAGTAGAGCAGTTATGGATGACAAAAGTTAATTAGAAACATGAGCAGTTTAACCGAAAACATTTGTGACAATTGGGAGTGCAGCGTCTCCAGAAGGGTAAGTTCTCAAAGACAAACATTAATGGAGAAAGTGACTGCTCCTAGGTAAGTAATCTAATTGCAATCTTTTTTTTCCAGGCTTTCTCTTTAGTTACTGAACTGTCTTTGTAAAAGCAAGATGACTGGACTTGGGGTACGGGCTGTGGGTATCTATGTTAGAGCAGGGAAAGTGGAGAATTGGGGTTGTTAGGATGCCGGCAGTAATTGCTCCCAACCTTTCTTCCAGCTGGATTCACTTAGAAGATAGAGATGTATCATTTAAGTTTGCCGCATAAGGAGACTGTAATTTTATTTTTTTCAGATTTTTTTTTTTGCAAAAACTGGTTAGCCTCTGTCTGTAATGGAAATCCACTTTTGAAAACATACTAATGCTAGTAAACTCCGGTTCTTATTTGAAAGCATTTTGTGGCTTTAATGATGAAAAAAAAAAAAAACCACCACTTTTTGCAAGGGCAGTGCTTACTGAGAGCCAAGGGGAAGCCTTTGCTTTGGGATAAAGAGCTGTGTTCTTCATATTCCCCTGCTTGTGACGGATCCATGTGGACATGTCCGGCTCTTACCTACTTTGTTGTTGAAAGCAATCCAGTTTGATCCCCGTGCCTGGCTAAAAGTGTCAGCGGAGTCAAAGGAGTGTGGGTGTGGGGTCTTAGCAAACTTCTCATTGGGGATTTTCCTCTCTACTAAAAATTGAACTAGGAATACTTTCTTATCTCACTTTTTAGACTGACACTGATGAAGAGTATTTTTTTTTCTTTTTACTAGAACTGTGATTTCATTTCTATAGGGAGCTCCCTATGAGCAAACTCCCTTTACCAATGCAGGTCAGACCTATTCTTAGAGAGGGAAGAAAAGTATTAGGAAGGTTTGAGCTATTTGTTTGTATGACTTGATATTCAAAAATATTTTATAGTCGATTTTATAACATGGTTTCTTAAAATGCAGATTTACCTTTTTAATTGTGCTTTTTTTTTTTTGTCTGGTTGGGAGTAGCATCGATCCACACCCCTGATTTTATCAGTGTAAGGAAAGTCTAGTGTGGAAACCCTAGCAATGCCACAGAGCAACTCTTACAGTTGTTTAGAGCCTTCGAAAGAGTCCAAACACCTTAGAGCCTTAGAAAGTTGCCTGAGGCACTGAAAAGTGAAGTGACTTGCCTTTGGTCACCCAGGTATAGATGAACAAAAGGACATTGTCCATCAATGTGTGTGAGGCAGGACTCGAACCTGGGTCTTCCAGACACCAAGGTCAGTTCTCATCCATGATGCTACATTGCCTTTCAGTTGTGCTTTAAGGAACCTGATATCAAAATCATTGAGCATTCTTTAAATATATATCAAAAAGTGGTTGAGCATAAGATCTGGAAAAAACAAGATGGGACTTAAAATTTAACTATAGATAATACACAAAGAAGAGAATTTCAATGTCACTTTATTCAGATCTTGAAACATTTGTTTTATAATACTTCAATTTCAAAAGATTTGTGATTGTGTCAAGCAATTAAGCATTTATTAAGCACGTAGTTTGTGCCAAGTAGTGGCACACAAATATAAAGAATCAATCCTGAGGCAGCTAGGTGGCACAGTGGATAAAGCACCGGCCCTGGATTCAGGGGGACCTGAGTTCAAATCTGGCCTCAGACGCTTTCTAGCTGCGTGACCCTGGGCAAGTCACTTAACCCTCATTGCCCTCCCCCAAAAAAGAATCAATCCATCATTACTGATAAGAGGCCTGTGGAGACAGTAAGAACTTTCATATGAATATGCAAAATACTTAGTAAAACTAGGAATACAGATAAATATAAAGAAGTTAAATAAAAGGAAATTGGGAAGAAGCAGCTACAAGTCAAGAGATCAAGAAAGGCTTCATGTAGAAGATAGTGTTGGAGCTTGGCCTTGAAGAAATAGAGGGATTCCAATAGTTGAAGGCAGGGGAGATAGACAGAATGAGATCATTATGGGAACTACATCCATTAATGTGGATTTCAACCTTTCCACACTTAAGTAGGTAGTTTTATGAGTTGCTCTGATCAGATATATTTCTTACCTGATGGCCAGCCCTCACTGAGATTGGACTGGTTTTCAGATTATAGGCCTACCAGACCCATTATTGAAGCCATTCAAGTTTGTACAGATTAGCCAGAGTGTGTACTTTGCCAGTGCAACTTTTGAGGCCCCCGGGCCATTTCCATGCCATAATGAAGAATAGGTGGAGGAATATTTTGGGGTAGTGATATTTAATATTGTGTAGAAATAACCTCTTTGCAGCTTATCTTAGTGCAAAGAAGGATTTATAATTGTGCCTGTTTTTCTCCCCTATTTTTCCAGAGCCATCAGAAAGCCCCACCTCCTCACACCCAGGGATGAATGAAAATGGACCTGCCTCATTTCAGAGCAGCAGCAGTCCCCCTTCCATTCATTGCAACAACTCTTCAGCCATCCCCCAGCCAGGCTCAGCTGCAAAACCCTGGCGAAGCAAGTCCCTTAGTGCCAAGCACACTGCCACATCTTCCATGCTCTCTGTAAAGCAGCCAGTGCCCGAGACACCCAGACCCCCTCCAGAGAACATCAAGCCAGCTCCTAACAACCAGAAATCGATGCTAGAAAAGTTGAAGCTCTTCAATAGCAAAGGGGGATCCAAGACAGGGGAGGGTCCAGGCTCTCGAGACACCAGCTGTGAGAGGTTGGAGATGCTTCCCAGCTTTGAGGAGAGTGAAGAGATTGAAGCTGCTGGTCGAAATATCCCCACTACCAGTCCAGCTTCCAATAGCCCCAAAATTGCACTCAAGGGAATTGCACAGAGGACATTCAGTCGAGCCCTGACCAATAAGAAGAGTTCCCCCAAGAGCAATGAGAAAGAAAAAGAAAAACAGCAACGGGAGAAAGAAAAGGAGAAGAACAAGGATACTATCAAGAGAATATCTGTGACAGAGAAGCCAGAAATGAAAGAAGAACCAAAAGAAGAACAAACAGGAATCACTACCACAGAGATGCCCAAAAAGTCATCGAAGATTGCAAGCTTTATACCCAAAGGAGGGAAGCTCACCAGTGCCAAGAAGGAGGTGCCGACCTCCTCCTCCTCGCACAGCGGAATACCAAAACCAGGGATGAAAACCACACCTGGGAAATCCCCAAGTGCCCCACCACCTTCAAAGGAAGGGGAGAGAAGCCGCAGTGGGAAACCTAGCTCAGGGCTGTCTCATCAGAAAACTCCACTGGACAGCAGGCGCTCAAGTTCTTCCTCCAGCTTGGCCTCCTCAGAAGGAAAAGGGCTCGGAGGAATGGTGACCTTGAACAGCAGCAGCAGCTGCAGCCAGACTATCAGTGGGCCAACTGGTACCACCCAGACAACGGGAAGTAATACTGTTAGTGTTCAGCTACCTCAGCCCCAACAGCAATACAACCATCCCAACACTGCAACAGTAGCTCCTTTCATGTACAGGTAGGAGGCCATTCCTTTGGGACTTCTTCATTATTGAGCTAAGGTCATTAGATAGTTCCTTAGGAAGGCAGGTATGGGTTAGCATCTTCTATATACCTCCACAGGATCTAGCATGGGGTGACACCAAGAGGAATCACTCAATAAGTATTGGTTGGAATGAAAGCCATTTTTGACCTATAAGTCTTTGCCTTCCCATTCCATGTGTGATAACTTTTAAATCTTCATAGTCAGTTGCTACAATGTAATCAGCAAGTGTTCCCTAAATATCAACAGTGGTTCTAGAATTACTTAAGAAGCTATAAAGGATACCAATAAGGAAAAAAACATTTTTTATGCTTACAATTTAAGGATACCTCAAAATACCAAGCTGTATCAATTGAATATATAAAATATACATATATAATATGTGTATATATGTGTATATAATATATGTGTATAGGCATATCCATAAATAATCCATAATGCAAAAAATATAGCAGGGTAAAATGTTTTATTTTAAGTAAAATCAGTTTGCAATTATTTGTTCTTAATGTTCATTGGTACCAATAGGAGAAAGAAAACATTTATTATCAAATACATTTCCTTGCAGTAAATTGGTGTACCTGGTCCTTCCAGTGTTGTGAGTTTACAATCTTTTGTAGAAAAAGAGAGAACAACGCAAGCAGTCAAGTACCAGCTTGTATAGGAGAAGATCTAAAAGTTTCTTCCTAGATTTCAGGCTCTTGAAGGACAGGGATTGTGTCTGATGCATCTCTGTATCCCTCTGCAGCAGTAGGGTTCTAGGTAGTTGTCGGGATACATTGTTGGGTGTGCTATAATTTTTACTGACTTAGAATGAAGTATTACAGAAGTTCCGAGAGGACTCAGTATACACTGAAGCCATCAGGGAAGGATATGAATCAGGCAAAGATTCGTTTGTTTCAGATCATTTAGAAAGCTCTAGAGGTATGTTGGAGAAAGCATTGGGTTCAGTGAGAGGGAACATACAGTGATCAACTGGACTAGAAACAGGTAAATAGAATTTAGTTCTACCACATGGAAGAGTTGTAATAAGTAATTCTAGATGGGTCAGTGGAAAGAGTGCTGGGCCTGGACTTGAGTTCAAATCCAACCTCAGACAATTATTGGCGTTGTGACCCTGGGCATATCATTTAACCCTGTTTGCCTCAGTTTCATCTATAAAATGAATTGGGGAAGGAAATGGCAAACCACTCCAGTACATTTGCCAAGAAAACCCCATATGGGGTCATGTAATATTAGACATGACTGAAAACGACCCAACAAGAACAATGAGTGCCTCTGAAGTTGGTACATAACTTTTCCCTTATAAAATCCAATATGAGAAGCATTTGTATAGTGTCTATTACATGTAAAACACCGGGTTAGCTGCAGTCAGTCAATAAACATTTATTAAGTGCTTACTATATGTTAGGCATTGTGCTAAACTTCAAGAAACATGAAAACAAATACATATATGTGTATATGTGTATGTATATTGTATATATACTTATACACATACACATACACATACACATACACATACACATACACATACATATTTTAAGTTCCTGATCTCAAAGAACTGGCATTCTCCTCTGAGCATAAAACATGTAAAACACAAACATACCTACTTTTAAATATTGGTCCTCATGTTGTTATACTACTAAACAAAGAAGTCTTTTTTCCCCTCTTCCTTTGTATTCATGTAAATTTGTAAAAGTTTCACCTGACTGGCAGTCGAAGAGAATGATTGTGGTTTGGTTTTCTCATAGGAAAAAAATCAAACAAGAAAGCTTTGTCAATTGGCTAAGTGAGGGGAGTGGATAGACCTTTTGGCATTGCTTTTTTTTCCTCCCTCTTCTCTTTGGCTGTCCCTCTTCCCCTTCCATGAATGACAAGACTAAACTTATTAGACATGAGATTGTCATCTCTTTATTAATTCAAGTAATATGTTCAGCAAGCCAGACTGAAAAGAATACAAATGCTTAGATAATGACTCACTGCTGATCTACAGGCAGCGTTTGAATACCAATATTCTGTGAAGCGTGAAGGCAGCTGCATTGCCACTCATAAAAATATTATAACTAATAACATATTGACAGTGTTGAAGGAATGCATATATATGTAAGTATTCAACCTAAAATCCACAAATTTCAGTTTTTGCAAAGTGGCAACATTTAAAAAGAAACCATTATGAATTATACAGAAACTCCAGTTAATTTTTCTAAAACTGTTTTCACCAGGATTATTTTAAAAGTTACAAAACATATTCAAAGATACATGGTTGTATATTAATAATACATATTTAAAGAGAAGGAAACCGTGTAACAGATAAGATCTGATGAATGATCTTCAAGGAAAAAGAACAAACTTCCAATCCATTCGATCCACAGATATTAATTTAGCATCTACTACATGCCAGGCACTATGCTAGGCACTGGGAACAAAAAGACAAAAGCAAAAGTCTGTGTCTTTGAAAGAGCATGTAATTTTATCTTCCAGCTTATCTCTTCATTTCAGTGTTCCCCTTAGATTGCCATCTTTGTTTCTCTAATATATTGGCATCTTAAAGGTAGTCACTCACTCATCAGAGCCAGTACGTTTTGTAGAGCCTAGTGTGACCTTTGAGCGTGCAATTACTGTCCATTGATGTTAAATCTGGAGAGAGTCAAAAGTACTTGAAAATTTATATATAATCACATCCATCACTCTCAGACCAATTGCTATTGGGAAGTCAGCCAAAATTGGTCAAAAATTAGCATCATAGAATACTTGTAAAGATGGAATTTTAGCATTCACCAGTCCATACTCTGGCTGAATCTTTTCTTCATAAAAAGTACATCAGACTAAAATAGCACAAAGTGGCATTGGTGAGATACAAATTAATGAGATTTTCCTCTGTGTGTATAAATTCAGTATAGTTTTATATAGATGCACATATGTATGTATTTATATATTTATAAATACTGTTCCTAAATGAACAGAGGTGTAGATGTGTGTCATATAAATGTTTGCATGTTTATACATACATCGTGAAAAACTGTGTGGCTTCTTGAAGGGCACAGGGCTGCCCCTTATGATTTATCGCAAAGATGAGAAGATTTTGAAAGCAGTTATTTGGAGAGAATATTGATTTCAAGTCAAGTGCTGAGATAATAATGAAAGACCCCTTTTATGTCAAAAATTTGGAACCCTGATTCAGACCTGGATGGCAAACACACCTGTGCTGAAAGCATTCTTGATTTGTTTTCAAATAACCCTTTCAGTGAGATGTCATGTCAGGTGACAAATTTAAGGTGTTTGTAAATGGAGTTGCCTCTTTTCCATGTCTATGACTGACTTCCTTGGCAAGGCTGATCACTTCTAAGTTGGTAGTTGGTATTGATGTTATCCCCACCAAGCATCTCAAGTCTGGCAGCGCTGATTACCTTGTTCAAAATTCAAAGAAGCATTTCAGTGCCTCATATGAGGGATTGCAGGCCTTCCATTTGGACTATGAATATTTAATCTTTTACAGTTCAGTGACTGTTTCCATTTCTAGGACATTGCTCAACATGGGACTAATGAATTATGTAAAGTCAGTCTGCTGGTCTCTCTATTCAATGTGTGCCGAAATGGTAACAGAGTCAGTTGTGCAGATGTTGTAGGTGCGATATTTGGGTGATGTGACTACCTCTGTCTCTACTGATAAATGTGTCTGGCTTGATTTGTGTGTAAAGGTCACAGACAGACAATGAAGGGAATGTTACCACAGAGCCCAGCACAGCAGGAGTGAGCATGGAACCAGTACTCTACACCAAGAGTGGACAATCTGGCCTAGAAGAGCTTACTGGTAAGTCTTCATGAGGTGGGGAAATTTTGAGTGTCTGGGTGAGGAGACATGAAATAAAGCTACCAGCAGGAGGGGAAAAGACAGAGGAAGTGAAGTTTTTTGAAGTATCATTAGGCATGCCATGAGATGTAACATTTAGATTTATTTTCCTTTCCTTGTTCATACTTTTGCCTACCATCCTTTCATTTTTTCCATTCTTTTTCTTTTTCTTCCTTGCTTCTTTTTCCTGCCCTCTCTCCTGTCTTTTCCTTCACTTTGTGCTTCCTTTCCTTTGTTTTCCTATTTTTCTTGCTTTCTTTGTTCTTTCTCTTCCTCACTTCCTTTCTCTTGTTCCCTTTTCTTCCTCACTTACTTTTCTTTACTTCCTTCCCCTTCATTTTATTTTTGCTCCTTATCTCCCTATTCATGTTTCCTTTTCTTTCATTTTTATCCTCTTCTTTTCCAGTTCCTTCTTCCTTTTTACTTCTTTTTCTTCCTTTCCTTTTCATCCTTCCCTCCCTTATTCACCTTTTTCTTCTTTCCTTTTCTTCATTCTAATTTTCTTTCCCTTCTTTTTTCATTTCTTTCTCTTTCCTTTTTCCATTTACTTTCCTCCTTTATGCCTTTCCCTCTTTTCTCCATCAGTTTGTACCTTTTTCATTTCCTTTCTTTCCTCCTAACTTTCTCTCCCTCCATCTTTCCTTTTACCTTCCTACCTGCCATCTTCCTTTCCTTTTCTTCCTTCTTTTCATCTTCCCCTTCTGTCCTCTTCCTTCTATTCTTCCCCATCTTCCTTTCCCTTTTTTCTCCTTCCTTCTTTTCTTTTCTCCCATTATTCCTCTCTTCTTTTCCCCTCCTTTTTTCTTCCATTCTTCCTGTCTTCCTTTCCTTCCTTCTTTTTTCTCCTTTTCCTTACTTTCCTACTTTTTATTAGCCTGCCCGCTCTCTCTCCCTTCTTTGCCATAATTGTTCATTATCCCTTGCATTTTGTTGAACACTAATACCATCACATTCAGTCTGCCATCTATTGTCCTGATACTTGCATATACATTTCCTAGTTATTGACTTTTTTTTAAAAAATGAAACGAAGTAATGTATAATAAATCTAGATATCAGTCTAAGCCAAATTAGAAAGGACTTAAATGTCAAATATAGGTATTTGTATTTGTTCATAGTGGTAATAGGGAAACACTGATGGTTATAGAGCTGGGGAGTGACAGGATCACACTTATCCTAGCTCTTCATACCAGAACTCCCAAACAAAATGAAATTTCAAAACAAAAACCCAAGTTCCATCAGTTTGCTTTGAAAGGCTACAGGAACTAGTGAGTCTTGGTTACCTATAAGGAGGTCATAAGAATGGGGAAAGAAAAAAACCTGTTTCTTTACAAATGAAGATATTTCAGGAATAACAAAGATAAATATACTGCAAGCTACATTACCAAGATACTAAATAGTACTGTCAGAATGGATTTAATTGATAAATAGTATTCTTCTTGAGAGCAGAAATTAATGCCATGTGTGTTCAGAAGCTGATAACTGAAAGAATTTGAATCAATTGCTGTGTTTCTGTCTTTGGTTATGTAAATTCAGGATTTCCCTTAGGTACTTGTACTTTGCTGATCATTCCAATGAAAAATACATCTTAGAATTATACAACAACAGTAATGACAATTAAAATTATAATATAAAGTGGTATTTATATAGCAGTTTAAGGTTTGAAAGTGCTTCATCTGCATTCTCTCCTTTGAAATTCACAAGAACACTATGGGGTAACTTCAGTTATCATCCCCATTTTATGGACAAAGTAACTGAAACTCAAAGAAGTAATTGACTTTGCACTGTTATTCAGTATCAGAGCAAACTTTTACAATTCATATGTCATTTGACTACATTCACAAACCATGAGACTATGGGGGAACCTCATTATTCAAAGTCATATAATGGCTTTCCCCATCTTGGTTTTGCTATATCACAGGTTGCCATAAGAAATTAAATGAGAATTTTTTGAGTTTTCAGAAGCCACAGATGACAAACGAAGGCCAGCAGATGACAGAGTCTTTGACCAAATAATTAACCCAAATTTTACAGTAAGGTACTGTAAACACCCATAAAAGAAAAAGAAAAAATTCAGGTTGCTTCTCTGGTACAAAGTGAAGTCCAAAAAATTTTATCTGGATTTTCCAGATTACAGGGGTGCTGCACCCCTAACCCCTGCAATATGGAAGGCATAACTGTACTTGTAGTAAGTGCTGGAGATAGGAAGATGAATAAAAACTGATCAGTGCCTTCAAGTTTTTACAATTTAATGAGGGAATGAGACATCAGGAATACATAGCAGATACTTAGTAAGTGATCGTTGAATGAATGAATAAGTGAGTGAATAATATGAAGTAACACATTGAAAGTACTTGGTGAGTATAAAGGACCATGAGAGTTTATAGGAGGGAGGGGTCACTGGGTTGGTGTCATCATTGCTGCCCAAAGTGACTGCCCCAGAGAGGCAGGTCACTGATGCCCTGTAGCAATGGCAGCCACTAGACCCACTGGAAGAATTAGAGCAATCATGTACCCATTTGGCTAAGGAATTCTGGTATATATGGATATTATCTTTGCCAGACAGGGGAAACAGACACTTCTTGGAGTAATTCTATCTTGCTCCATTCCTCAGTCAGCAAGTATTTTTTGATGATGCATAGGACTACATATGAGGTATAATATAAAGATTGGACATGATTTCTCTCCTCGAGAAGCTTACAGTCTAACAGGGACAAATACTCAATATTTTTGTATACATACAAATAATAATCCTTATAAGTTGATGGTCACAAGGGGAAGCTAGATGGCACAGTAGATAGAGCAACCAGCCCTAGAGTCAAGAGGACCTGAGTTCAAATCCAGCCTCAGACACTAGATGTGTGACCGTGGGCTATTGTGACCCTGGGCTATTGTAACCCTGAGCAATCCCAATTGCCTCAAAAAAAATCCAAACAATAATAAACTAATGGCCACAAGTTCATTTTCTTCAGCAGGAATATCCAACCACCATCCATTCATTCAACAAGCATTTGTTAAATATTTCCAGTGTGCCAGACACTGAGGTGAGAATACAAAAACAGAAACCAAATAATCTCTTCCTCCCAGGAACTCAGAATGAATTTAATTAAGGGATTATAGTTTTTCCTCCTTGGAATTGCTCAGAATGGTCAGTGACACTTTGGCAGTATTGCAAAGATAAAATGTTGCTGAATCAACAATGAAATAAATGTAATTAGTAGTGTAAGAAGAGGATGAAAATTATATTATTTTGAGGTGACTTTGTGGTTAAATCAGAACTCCATCTGAACTTTAACAGAATACATTTATTTTAAAGAATATGTTGGAAAATGTAAGTTAGCTCATTTCTAATACTTAAGAAAAGTACCTTCCAAAATTCTTACTGTCATGAACAAGGGAAAAACTAATAAATACTTGACTTGATTAGTCTTCAGAATGTAATATTTATTTCAAACATAGAAATAAAATGTTATCTGGTATTTCCAGAGAGCCAACTATGGGATAGTGGATAGAGAGCTAGCCTTGGAACCAAGAAGTTGTTATCCCTTCATTTCAGTCACGTCCAACTCTTCACAGCCCCATTTGGTGTTTTCTTGGCAGTGATACTACAGTGGTTTGCCATTTCCTTCTCCAGCTCATTTTATAGATGAGGAAACTGAGGCAAACAGGGTGAAGTGACCTGCCCAGGGTAAGTGAGACCAGATTTGAAGTTGGGTCTTCTTGCTGGCACTATATGCACTTTGCCACAAGGATGAAGTGGGGTACATCACCTAGATGTCCTGAATTCAAATCCCCCCTCTCAGATATGTTGGTTATGCAACCCATGGTGAGTCATTTAACCTCTGATTTCACTATGAAACTATCATAGACTATCAATTACAGAGTCCCCATCCCCTATAGGATGTACTATCATACTTTGCCCTTAAAAAATTCTATTTTTTAAAAGATTATTTAATCTAGCACTCAGTCTTCAGACAGGGCTATATCTGCAGCCAAGACAAATATTATCTTGTCCTGCCTGAGAACAAAATTTCCATAACCTCCCCAAATATTGTGTTCCAGTAGTTAACCATATGGCCTGTGAGAAAGTTCTTACCTTATATCCAATGTAAATTCCACTCGTTACAATGGAAACTCATTTCTCTTAGCTCTCTCCTGTGGAAATAGAAAACTATTTGCATATATCCATTTAGTGATTCCTCTGTCATTTTAGTACCATCCTAAATAAGCCCTTACTTCACTTATTTTTCATGAGTAATTCACCTTTTGATTCTTTCAAAGTAGTTTTTATTTTTTTCTATTTTTAAACCCTTCTTACAGTGTGATGGCCCAAATAGGACATTAAACTCAAAATGACATTTTTCTTGATTAATCTTTGCTTTTCATGCCCATTGCTAATAATATTTCTCATATATAAAGTGCCTTAGAGCTTGATAAACACTTTCCTTATAGGAGGAAAAAACTATGCAAATGAATGGAAAATCATCCTAAATTTAAGTGAGTCCATTTTTTTTTATTACCTGCTGGCTTCTGATTTTATCACATACCTCATTGGGTACTAAAATCCCCTAAAATTGGGAAACTCAAGCCAATCACAAGGCTCTGCCTTAAAAACAATAAAACTGATTAGATTTAGGCAGGAAGAAAGTGTTTCATCAAAGCACATATTTGTTATTGACCTAAATGAATTTTTAGTTCATCTTGGTTTGGATTAAATTAATTTGTAAGGCATAAGCAAACATAGCTAATGTCCAACTGGAAATATACTTACAGTTGCTAAGTTTCAGTACTTTGCCCTATAATGTTCCCTGGCACTGGTGGAAACATGCATGAGAAACAACCTAGTATAAGTCTTTATAAGTCAGAAATGGACTGCATGGAAAGAAGAGAAGAGTCACAACACATTTTTAAGCTGATGTCCAGTTTGGCCAAGCGACATTAACGTGATCCCTAACTATGAGTCAACTAGGTGGTATAGTCAATAGAGTGCTAGCCATGGAGTCAGGAAAACCTGAATTCAAATCCCCTCAGATATTGCCTTAACTGTGTGATCCTGCGTATCACTTAAACTGCTTGCCTCAGTTTCCTCATCTGTAAAATGAGCTGGAGAAGGAAATGGCAAACTATTCCAGTATCTTTGCCAAGAAAACCCCAAATGGGGTCATGAAGAGTCAGACATGACTGAACAAGACAATGAATATCCCGGAATTGTGGTGAGGATCAAATGAGATAATGCTTGCAAGTTTTAAAGTGGTATAAAAATATACTTTATCATCCACCTGCTCCTCATTATTATCCACCATTCAATAAGGACCTTACAGGGTAGAAACTTTTTTTTGTTGTGACTCTTCTCTTTCTAAAATCTTTTTCTAGCAGAGGATCCTGAGACTCGGCGACTTCGAACTGTGAAGAACATTGCTGACCTGCGGCAAAACTTGGAGGAGACCATGTCCAGTTTACGAGGAACTCAGGTTACACACAGGTAACCGGCAGCATGAATAATGCCTGTCAAATCCACGCCTAATTCCACTCTGCTAGCTCCGGGCCTGGATGGACCACCAGTCAAGTGATTAGTGTTGATAACAAGAGAAATGAAATTAATCGGAAAGCATACTGGAATTCAGAGAGAATTACATGGAACATGGAAAGGAGAACTTTAGAAAACAGATTTCCACATAGACAGGATTTCCCAAAATAATCCTTAGAAAAAGAAGGTTGTTAAGTGCACCAGATTACATAAAACCCAGATAACATCGTAGCGCAAGTAGTTATTTAAATTTGATTCAGTTTGCATTTTTTTAAATCTCTATTATGCTTGTGTCCATAGGCAGGTAAACTGTATTTAATTTGCTTGGTTACATACATGCTTTGAATTCTTTCATAAATCCCTGGACTATTGTTTACCATGCCCAGGTACTTATATATGTATATGTGCATGTGTGGTGTGTGTGTGTGTGTGTGTGTGTATACATGTGTGTATATCTATATCTACAACATATAGATGCACACATATCCATGCATATATGCATGCATGCGTGTGTGTGTGAATATATGTATATATACATATATATGTGTAGGGTGGTACTTTTAAAATCCATGATAATATTTAAAATATGTTTAAAAGGTATATCTAGATTCTGTTTGAACACCTATCAGGTTGCTATTAAGGCTATTTTAAAAGTTGGGCAAGAGGTTTAAGCGAATATTGCTGTTGGCTATACTAAATTATTCTGGCAGATCGAGGTTCTATAGTTTACCATCGTTAAGCAAGGCTAAGTCTGAGTTTCCCCTGTTGAACTCCCAATGAGTCTATTTTGATTTTCAAGTTTCAATTAATATGACAGCTCATTATGACTAATGAATATAGCCATGAGGCCCCCCAGACTTTACCACTTTTTATAGTGCTAACTAAATCAGGGCAGACCTCATGTCTTGGCCATGCTTTGCAGAACACACGGGACCAAAATCTGCTAACAGAAAAATTGACTTAATGTATTTCAGCAAGTTCATTTTCCTCACATCAGTAGAGTCCCATGATTTTGTCATGAAAAAATATGGATTGTGTCATGAACAAAAAAGGGTTTTTCTTATATCCCAAAACTCACTTACTTTCTGAGCACTTTCTGAACCATGTGAGTTTTTTTATTGTACTTGAACCTAAAGGTTTTTCATATTTTTGAGACCTTTTGTCCCATTGCTTCTCATAAGGAACCAACCATAGGTGGGAAAAAAATAAAAAAGGTTCTGAAAATGGTCTTGATTGATTGCATTGTCAAATTGTTGTCTAGGGGAAGCTAGGTGGAGCAGTGGATAAAGCACCGGCCCTGGAGTCAGGAGTACCTGAGTTCAAATCCGGCCTCAGACACTTGACACTTACTAGCTGTGTGACCCTGGGCAAGTCACTTACCCCCCATTGCCCCATAAATAAATAAACAAATAAATGAATGAATGAATGAATGAATGAATGAATGAATGAATGAATGAATGAATGAATTGTTGTCTATAAGAATCATGGCTAGAAAGACTCTAGAGGGATGGGTAGAAACACTGCTAACTTCATAGTCAATAATTTATTATTTGTTGTTGTTTGCTCAATTTCAGTTGTGTCCCACTGTTTGTGATTCCATTTGGGGTTTTTTTTTTGGCAAAGATACTGGAGTAGTTTTGCCATTTCCTTCTTTTACAGATGTGAAACTGAGGCAAACAAGTTTAAGTGAATTGCCCAGGGTCATACAGTTAGACATGTTAGAAGTTGGATCTGAACTCAGGAAAAGGAGTATTCCTGACTCTATCCACTATACCACTTGCTGCCACCAAGCATTTATTAAGCACCTACTTACTATATTCTAGGTGCTGTGCTAAACACTAGGGATTCCAAGAAAAGCAAAAGACAATCTCTGACCTCTAGGAGCTCACGATGTAATGGGAGAGAAAACAAGTAAACAAATATTTGGATGGGAAATGTTACTTCAAAGAAGGAAGGATATGAAATAGTAACCTAGAAGGAAAAGGTAGATGGGAACTCCTCAAGTCCTATTTTCATCAACTCTACTCTTCCGGTTGATTTGCTTTTCTGAGTTAAGGGTAACCATTTAATAGGCTAGCATGCTCAAGGAAAAGGCTTAGATGGGTTGCTATCTGCAGCAGGGGAAGGATTACCTAGTTGGATGAAGTTACTATTCCATCACATTGTGAAGATCAGCAAAACATTTGGCTGCTAGTTTAGGAGGTTGTGAAAATGTTGCTGAAGTGGTTCCATTTGGACCCATTCATAGAAAATTCATTCTACAATTCTAATGTTAAGATATGATATGCTAGTGCTCTGACAGTTTTTGAATTGCTGTATTTGAGCCATTTTAGGATACAGATTTGTTTTTATGACATTCAGGAGTTTTATTATTTTGTAACATTCTAAAAACCCATTTTCATTAAGTAAAGGACTTTTAAGGCAATTAAATATACATGCCCTTTACTTTTTTAAGGTTGGATTATCTTTTTTTTTTATTTATTCAAGATAGGATTATGGGGCAGTTAGGTGGTGCAGTTGATAGAATGCTGGGCCTGAAGTCAGGAAGACCTGAGTTCTAATCTGGCCTCAGAACCTTACTAGCTGTGTGACCCTGGCCAAGTCACTTAACCCTGTATGTCTCCGTTTCTTCATCTATAAAATGAGCTGGAGAAGGAGATGGCAAACCACTCCAGTATCTTTGCCAAGAAAACCCCAAAGAGTCAGACACAACAAAAACAACTGAAAAAACATAGAGGTATAGACTAGACCTCTGATTCATGGGATAAGAAACACCCAAGTGGAGAAACTCCAATCTACCAACTCAGATTAGCATGTTCTCCACAACTTTGACTCTCAGAGAGTTGCCTAGAGCCCCGAGAAGTCGGAGACTTATCTAGTCAGGATGTGTCAGAGGTGGGCCTTGAGCCCAGACCTTTGTGGCTTCAAAACTAGATTTCAGTCCTCTGTGCCAAGTTGCCTCATTTTTTGAAAGATACTCAATTCAATTCAACAAGTGTTCATTAATCTCCTGCCATGTACCACACACACACCAGGCTAAGCACTGGACATACAAAGACAGAAGTGAACCAGCTCCCACCCTAAGGACTTTAATAACGCCAAGGCCATTGCAGTCATGATACAGAGAATTTTTTTTCCCCACAGCACATTGGAAACCACATTTGACGCCAACGTCACCACTGAAATAAGTGGGCGCAGCATCCTTAGCTTGACGGGAAGACCTACTCCTTTGTCATGGAGAATTGGACAGTCTAGCCCTCGGCTTCAAGCGGGTGATGCACCCTCAATGGGCAACGGATACCCACCAAGAGCCAATGCAAGCAGGTTCATCAACACCGAGTCAGGTCGTTACATGTACTCTGCCCCCCTGAGAAGGCAGCTAGCATCCAGGGGCAGCAATGTGTGCCACGTGGACATCTCAGATAAGGGGGGAGATGAAATAGACCTTGAAAGCATCAGCATGGATGCCACAGGCTACATGAGTGATGGTGACGTCCTGGGCAAGAACATCAGGACCGATGACATCACCAGTGGGTGAGTAACTATACCTTCCATTCTTCAGTTATGACCACATGGTGGTGTGAGTCGAATTATTGCCATTTTTCTGTTTCTTTTCAGGACTGTGCTTTCTTATTTTAGTGAGCGATTATTAGAGTTACAATAAAGGAGAATTCACACGGTGTTACCTTCTAGCATCAAAAACTGCCCTTGTGTCTAGTGTCTATCAGCATAACAGACAAAATAAGAAAGTAATTAAAATACAACCACAAAAATACATTAAGGCAGTATGACAAAGTGGAAGGACCACTCATTTGAGAGCCAGAAGATCTATGTTCGAGACTTAGAACTTTTGGGTGACATTGTGCTTCAAGGTTTGCAAAGTACTTTACAATATTATCTTATTTGATCCTCACAACCCCACGAGGCAGGTGCCATTATTTTATCAATTTTACAAATCACAAAACTGAAGGAGGCAAAAGTTGTGATTGGCTCAGAATCACACAGCTGGTAAGTGGCAAAATTTGAACTCGGGTCTTCCTGACTCCAGGTCCTGCTGTCTCTCTATCCATTATGCCAGCTGCCTCATTTGAAGAGAGCTTGATCATTCTGAAGACAATTCAGAAAGTTACAGTGTCTCAGAATTGCAAATATTTCATAATAATATAATGATCAAAACTCTATTTTTATTTGTCTGGTTTCTTTGCATTCTGGATAAATTAAGGTTTACTGCATTTCTGTTGAATACTAATGTGGAGGGAACTTACTTTGTTATGATGTAATGTGAAGTATTTCCACAAGGTGGAGATATCAGAATATTTTATGCTGAATCCTGATTAACATCCTAGAAGTTGCAGATTTCTTTAAACCGTCAAATAAACGCAAAAAGCTTGTATTTTGATGCCGAATTTTAGCAAATAGCCCTTTAGTATTGAGGCAAGTTGCAGAAGAATAGAGACATAAGCAACCAAGCTCAACTATTGAAATTATATAAGACCAAGTTGTTAGGTTGTTCATGCCCTCATCCTACAAGAAAGTTGTGAATGTCTTTTATCATTGAATGTTCCCTTCTCAGTCAAGTCGGTAATCCTGTACCAAGGCAAAACACAGCCCTTTCATGACTTTTTATCCTATCTGATTCTTGTTCTTGTCTTTCTATAAATCCTCCTGGTTCTTATTATATTCCAAGATTACTGATGTTTGACTGTCTAGCCCTTCTCCCTCATTTTCACTACAAGACTGGCCCACCGCCTTTTCCAGCTATGTATACCCCTACTAATGTCTTCTCTGCTATTGTTGGCATCATGTCTACTATAATCTTTCCATTGCCATTTACATTATTTAAATTTCAATTCTTCCATCATCATGGTATATCATGTTTCTGTATCACTGAGCGAATATTAATGTTAAAGAAATGGCCTTTTCATGGCAATAAACGACTTGGGGAATATTGAAAGTACTGAACATTTTCTCAAATGCAATCTCACTTTCTTCCTTCTACTCAATTCTGCCCATCTACTCAATGTGTCCACCCATTCTACAATGTAACATATATCTAGAGAGAGAAAAAAATGTATGGCACATATATTCATATTTGCATTTACAGGATTGATGTCCATGTTGAGTAGATGGGCAGAATTTAGTCAAATATATATAGTAGAATATGCATATATGTGTGTATGTCTATATACACACACATTTATAGAAAAAGAGAGATGGACAGACCAATTATGGACTATCCTTGCAGCTATATATTGCATCCTAGGTAGTATCTATTTTTATCCACTTTATTTGCTTATTTGTTTTTCCATTGTAAATAGTTAAATCAATGTCTTTTGTGTTGCTGTGGATTTCACTGAGGAAGCCTTATAGTGTTCTGGGTCGTGGCTCAGTTAGGGCGAGATCATCTCCTAAGAGGAGTTTTTGAAAAACCCAATTATCAATAGGCAACCTTTTTTTTTTCCCCCCATTGCTTGAACTCTGCGCGATATATCTACTGGCAAACCAGTTAGGTGAACATATGTCTCCCTGTTTTACACCTTTCTTTATGTCGGTAATCAGCAACCCACTGAACTAATTTAACACTGTCATTCCATCTGTCAACGAGTCTTGTATAATTTTAAAATATGCATGGGAGACATTGTTTAAAGAAAGCCTTCAGTCCATCAATCAGCAAGCATATAGTAAGCATTTGTCATGTGCCAGGTACAGTGCAATTTACTGGGAAAATAAAGGGGAAAAAAAAATCCCTGCCCTCAAGAATCTTTCATTCTAATATGGAAGACAACATGTACCTTATCTGGTACATACCAGATAGACACATACAGAGCAGATGAAGGGATAACTAGAAGGCAAGGGTTTCCACAAAGCTTCATGTAAAACAGTATTTGAGCTGAGTCATGAAGGAAGTCAAGTATTACAAAAAATGGAGGTGAAGAGTGAAAGTATTCTAGGCATGGGAGAAAGCCGGATAACCTGTGTGAAGGCACGGAGATGGGATATGAAATATCATGTGTAGAGAACAGCGAGTAAGCCAGCATAGCTAGACCAGATCATGCATGGAGGAGAATAGTGAGTAAGTCTGGAAAGATAGTAAGGGACTGTGTTGTGAAGAGCTTTCTACTATATGTCACACACACGTGTTTATATTTAACCTAGAAGTCTTTGGAGCCATGGAAGTTAACTGAGGGAATTGGCATGGACACACTTACATCTTAGGAAAATTAATTTTGTGACTATGTAGAGGCTCATTTGGAGTGGTGGTTTGAAGCAACAAAAGCAAAAAGGTTATTTGGGGGTATTCAATGCGGTTCGCCAAGTACAGAGCATGAAAGAGGTTCTGGGTTAGCAAGATCTCGTTCAAAGCTTGGTGTATGTGTACTTTCACCTTGATTGATTTTTGCTGCTTTGTGAGGCAATATTGCTCATGGCCTTGTGATTTATTTGTCTGTAATATCTTACAGATGACCGTATGATATATACTGGTGATGTCCTTGGCCACCAGGTCTCTTCCTTTAGCAAAGAGATTGTTTCCTCGTGGAAACAATATATGGACTCATTTAGCCTTTTCACTGTGGTGACTATTTAGCAACGATTAACCCTCTATGCCAGGGAGGAGGCTCAAAGTCAAAGACTTTCTCTTTCTTGACTTTTCAATTTCCTACTTTTCACAACTTAAGTCTTATTGAAATGGATTGGTTGGAGGTATTCTAAATGTGCACACTAATTCTTCTAATTTTTATCCTTTTGCCGGAAGTGACTTTAATGTTAGAATAAAACAAAAGAGAAAAATACTCATTTTTCCTCTACAGGATACCTATAAATTAGTATAATCAAAAAACAAGAGTTCCAGGAGAAGCCCAAAAGTAAATCCCTGTAAAAATGTGTAGGGGACCCAAATACATCCCAGATGAGCCCAAATATGCAGCACCCCCTCTGGGGCCTCTTTCCCAACTTGCTCTCACAATTTGGGGGTCCCATAATTTAGCTGACTACTACTTTTCAAGGTTCTGGTATAATTTTTGTTGGATCTCATGACAAGGTACTCACATCATGTAAATGTGTTTGGACACGTAGGACTGGATTCACATGTGGAGTGGTTGCCTGTCTATAAAAACAATATAGGGACAGGGCTCCCACATGGTAGGCTTAATGGAGGTTACCATATATAAAGAAGAAAAGGAGAAGGAAGTTAAACCTCTAATATAGCATTTTAGCAGATTATAGGTGCCCAGGTAACAAGCTTAATAGAAAGAAGGCTCCATGTGAACACTGGTAAAGAATCCAGTGGAGACCTATGTGTTAGGTATACACACGTGGCCAAATACATATGTGATTCCCTGGAAATTATTTTCCCTGTTTGTGGAGGCCTCATGAAGTTCCCCTTAGAAATTCTCTGCTGGGTTTCCTTTTTGTAAACCATAGTTTGCATTTCTCTATGCCATGAGGGGGCCACATTCTCAGAAGCTTGGATGATTGACTTTCTGCATCCATCCACAGATGCTCAGCTGACCACTTCTATTACCATCATTCAACATTAACTACTATAGTATCTCTGGAATTCACAAGGTTGCTGAGACACCTCCATTTTGTAATATGTATTTAACTAATATCAGGAAAGAATAAATACAAAAACAGAAGATTCCATGTGGTCAGAGCTACCATGGCCAGATAGGAGATAGAGCACTTCTCCTTTGCCCACCCAAACTTTGGTAAGTGGTTCAAAGACCTGCAATGGCACAGCCACAAAGGAAAGAGAAAGATAGAGGCCAGCCCTTTTCTATAACCACTTAATTTTAGCTCAGCACCCCACTGACCCCTGAGCCATAAGTTTTTCTATCTCTGTGGCCAATTAGAAGGATTTTCATCACTTCACAGTATAAGCTCTCAGTCATGTAAGGCCTGAAACTGGCTTGCCCAAAGTTCCATGTGGAAATGAAATCAAGCAAGAAATATCAACACCTGCTTGCCCAATAGAAAGGGAAAACCTAAGGATTTTTTCTGTTACAAACCCAAGTGTAAACTTCATTTTTGGTCATCTCCATTACATTTCATCTAATTAGATTTTATTGGGTTTTAGACAGAGATGGCATATTGAGAACAATAGGTAATTGAATGTTTGTAAAGCATATAAGACTCATGTGATTCCTAGCACTGTCTGACCCCTTATTCATCTCTCTGATACAGTCATTGCACAAGCCATAGGAAGCTGCAGGGTTCCACACTCATTCTTTTACAACTTTGAGTTCTAGGCAAGCTACAGCCCTCTCTGGGCTCTATCTTGATCATGTATAAAACCTAATTTGGGGGTGGCTAGGTGGTGCAGTGGATAGAGCACCGGCCCTGGAGTCAGGAGTACCTGAGTTCAAATCCGGCCTCAGACACTTAACACTTACTAGCTGTGTGACCCTGGGCAAGTCATTTAACCCCAATTGCCTCACTAAAAAAAAAACCCACTAATTTGGACTAAATCACCTCTTAAGTCCTTTCTAGCTCAATTGAATCACTCCTTTATTTAGCACTTACTGAGTGCCAAGCACTAGAGAGACAAGTGCAAAGAACTAAACAATGGATTATCATATGATCTGTGATCTGTGGATCAAAAAGTCTCATTCATAGGCTGGCTTCAGAGGGATGAAAAATTCAACCCCAACTTCTCTAGACCATGGCTTCTTAAACTTTTTCCACTTGTGACTCCTTTTTGCTGGAGAAATTTTTACGTAATCCTGGGTATATGGGTAAATAAAATACTTATTCATAACCTTTTACTGTTGCCAGATTTTTCATAACCCCCCACCTTCAGTTACAGGGTCATGACCCACACTTTAAGAAGCTAGGCTCTAGAAGACAGTCTGCTAAGTGATAAAGGGTTTGTAGTTTTTACCATCTATACTAACAAAATAAATTCTTAAAATTATTGAAGAATGATGTACTCTCTCATTAATTATTTAAAAGACCAGTATCTTTGATGATTAAAATCTAATGTGTGTGTCCTTGCCTGTCCCCCAGTGTGGGGGGAAACCAGTTAGGATTTACTTATAAATTCAGCAACAGTTTAGGTTTTTAAGCATTTATTAAAGTATATTAGAAGTTAGTAAAGAGAGGAGAGCACATGTCTCTGAAAGAATGGGAAAAAACCCTAGCTCAGAAACCCTGGCTCAGATGGGAGGGAGAGAGAGAGAGAGAGAGAGAGAGAGAGAGAGAGAGAGAGAGAGAGAGAGAGAGAGAGAGAGAGAGAGAGCAAGAACGCATGCAAGAGCGCACTCCTTCACCTAGCTGCTCATGCTTCCCAAGAGACTGAATCCCAGTCAGTTACACTGGAAGCTCCCTGTGGAAATGGAAGAGGGGCAGTCTCCACACACAGCTCCAAGCTAATTGGCTAGTCACATTCAAGTCCATTGATTGACATGACTTAAAGGCAGTCTATGAATAGAGGCAACTTCTGGGATGCTAATTCGACCTTAGAAACCTCAGAAAGGTCAAATGCTTTCTCATCAGGGGGCAGGGCCCTGGTTCTCACATATCTAAAACCATTTGTGTATTTCATTCTAAAGTTTAGTTTTAGAGCAAAAGAATGGAATTTGCCAAAGTCCAATAAATTAATAATAAAATAAAATTCATTCATTCAACCTGGAAGTACTGCAGTTAATGTGACCTCTTCTTTTCTTTGAAAATCTCACTCACAGATTCTTCCCTCCTTAGGTTATGTCTACACAATTCTCGACATCTGGATTAAAGACTGACAACCTCGGTCAATCCTCCAGATGTTTTTCACTATATAACAATAAACTTCCAGATTTTTGGAAATAATCGTGTTTAACATTTTCCATTTTTCATCTGCATGTTTGGCTTCATGTAGAAACAGCCTATATGTATGTGTAACATGCAAATCAGTACAGAGTAATTACTGTGAGGTTATTTAGAAAATCCATCCTTGCAATAACTTTCCTGAAAATAAGGCATACTTTTGAGTTTATAGGATAAGTTAAAGCCCATTGTTTTCCTTAACTATATATGCATTCATCCATTCATTTGACAAGCCATTATTATTATTAATTATGTTTGGAGCTGAAGAAGGCCCCCCCAAAAAAAACCAAACAAACTCCATAATAGTACCTGCCTGCAAGGAGATTGGGGTGGAGTGGAGAACTTGTATCCATAAAATTGTCACAAAATAATTTCCAGGAGGGAGGGCAGTAACAACTTAAGAAATGAGTATAGACTTTCTACAGGAGATGGCAACTGTCCTAGGCCTTTAAAAAAAAAGTCAGGGATTCCATGTGGTGTAGTTGATTAGGGAATGAATTCTTGGTGTGGGTGACAGCCTGTGCAAGACAGAGCTAAGAAATGGAATATCATGTATGAGAAATCACAAATAGTCTTGCTGATGCAGAGTGTGAAAGAATAATCTGTAATTAACATATATACAAACATATGCATATATGTTTGATGTGTGTGATATATGTGTGGGACCTCTTTAATTCTGCTTACACTGTGCTTAAAACTAGATCAGGAAGGAAAAGGCAGTTTATTATCGTGAGGTCCAAGAGACCTAGTATCAACAAGCACCTTTTGTCTAAATTTCATGGTGAGCTGATCACACCATTTCCTTTCATGGACTGGAAAGATAGACGTTTTCTGTGGCAGCAAAAATGAAAATAGCAGATGACTTAAAAGTGTTAATCTGGGAAAGCTACCTATTTGTGGTCTAAAAATGTAGAAGGCCATATGGCTCTGAAATGAAATTAAGGGCAGACATAGGGTCCATATGTTAAGATAATTTTTTATCTATTCAAATGAGTGGTTGCTTGGTTGAATAACTTTCCATAATGTAGTACTAAGAATATGAAACAGGATTTGGACTCTTGAGTCACAGAAGGTGAGAACAGTGAAGGACCTGAGAGGTCCCATAATCATTAGATAATCGATGAGAAGAGGCCTCAGAGGTCACAACCCTTTCACTGTGCTAGGAGGAAAACCAAGGCCCAGAGAGATTTTGACTTGCCCAAGGTCACGCAGGCATTAAGTGTTAAAGGCAGATTGGAACCAGGTGTTGTGACTTGAAATTCAATGTTCTTTTTATTGCCCCACACCAAATGTCTTCATTTTCCAAAGCTTATTGGAAAGAGTCTAATTCTTCAGGTTCCTGGATCCCCTGATAAATGGACACTGATTAAGTCTAGAAGAGAACTGGGCAAATCCAGGCTAATTTGTCTGTGGTAACACCCTACTTATTCTTTTGTTGTAAAAGACAGGCATGGCTCTGTCTAATAGCCTAGCCAAGAATTGGTCTGGCAATTTACATACAATTTTGCAGTGAATTTCATTCACTTAAGCGGTGGTGTTAAACTCAAATTGAAATGGGGGGGGCACTAATCTGTAGATAAGGAGTCCCACAGATGCCATATTGATTTGCTTTTAAAATGTAATCTATGTTTTATTATATTTTAATTTTGTTAAATATTTCCCAATTACATTTTAATCTGCTTCTAGACACACTGGGGAGTGTTGTGGGTCTGGTATTTGACACCTCTGACTTAGAGAACACAATGCTGGTTTGAGGCAAACACTTGGAATTTTAACTTTAGTAAAAATTATCAAGGGGGACAGGAATCCAAAAAGCAATATGGATTCCCAAATAAAAATGATTGGTTTTTCTTTATCTAATTTTTTAAGCATTGTCAGCAAGCACAAGTATGCATGTTTTAAAATGTAAAAGTGTAGATTAAAATAAGATGGAACAGCTAAAATCCATTAAAAACTTTCAACTCACCCTGCATGACATTAAGTGATATTGGCTCAGATCTTCCTACCTACTCCATTCTGTTGTCAAATTCTTCTGATTTGGGGGTGGTTTGCTCTTTCCTCCTCCAGCTCATTTTACAGATGAGGAAACTGAAGTAAATAGGGTTAAGTGACTTGCATAGTGTCACACAGCTCATAAGTGTCTGAGGTCAGATTTGAACTCAGGAAGGTGAGTTTTGCTCATTCCAGGCTCTATCCATTGTGTCACCTAGCTGCCTCCCAAAGCACTTTACTCATCATATCTGATCCTTATAACAACCTTGGAAGGTAGGTGCTATTATTATTCCCATTTTATATGTAAGGAAATTAAGGTAAGCAAAGGTTAAACTACTTGTTCAGAGTCACAGAGTAAGTGTCTGAGGCTGGATTTTGAACTCTTCCTGATTTCAGGCCCAGCACCTGTCTGCCTAGGTTGCTGTCATTAGTACTTTCAAGAGTGCTTTGCTCTCTCCTCTCCTTCATCACTCTTTCTTTTGTGTAATAAATTTATCTCTGTGTATCTCACATCCCTTCAGTAGAACTTAAGCTCCTTGAGAGCAGGGATTCATTTTGTTCTCCTCCTTTTTCCTCTACCCTTCCCCATGTGGACATCTGAAACAATCTGAGAGACTGAGAGCCCAGCAATAACAAAATCCACATCTATATGGAACTCTGAGGTTTACCAAGCGCTCGCCTAAAAATAATGTTGTCAGAAAGGGAGAGAGTACAAATATTTCCATTTTACAGGTGAGATGATTAAGGCTCAGAAAGATGGAGGGAACCGCCCAGGATGATCCAACTACTAAGTGTCAGGCAGGATTCAAACCCCTCATCTCTCCTAAGTATAAATGCATGCTTTGTCAGCTAGAACTCTTTCTGACTTCCTTAGATTTTCAGACTTTCTTAAAAGCAGAATTTTCTTTCTGAGCACCTGATCTAGTCAGACATCTAGGGCTATTTTAGAATCATGGAACGTTAGAGCTGGGAGGAGCATTATGGAAGCTAAGTGTAACCTCTTCCTTCTATGTGTCCAGATGGAGGGCGTGACAGTCACAATGACAGGGGAAATAGGTGGCAGAGCCACAAGTCCAGGCCATCTCTTCAGAGATGTGGTATCTGTTGGTGGAACCCAAGATGTCTGCGTGATTCATTCCTCCAGTCCTCACTTGACCCAGCTTTGTCAGTATCCAGTGCTTCTTGGGGATTCTTTATGAGAGATTTAAGAATCACAAATATCTTCCCAAGGAAAGAGCCTTTGCCTCCCTTTGGTATAC